>NW_027104602.1:102970-702970 GCF_902728285.1 Clytia hemisphaerica
CGATTTCCCGATTTTCAAAAACGGGAACCCTCCTTTTACCCCCGTCTTTGGCAAAAAATAGACCTAGCAGAAAATTAAAGGCCCTAATTCAGTAAGTCTCAAATAGAAAATTTCCTTTTAACCTACTTCCTTCATCTGCCTCATGTCAGTTTTCAGCTTTTAAGTATTAGTCGGGAACATACAGTTTTTAACTCTGCAATTCGTTTTTTTACCATATAAGGTCATACCTTTAATTCTAAATTTTGGAGTTAAACATAGCTGAATTAAAAGTGACCCCATTTTTAAGCACTACTCGTCAAGATCTATCGTTTGAAAATGTTGCTTTAAGCATGATACCAACTTCAAATTTTCGTTTAAATTTTGATGACGTATTTTTCTGTCACGTGATGACTTTCTTTTCAAAAAAGTTTTTGATTTTTTTTGGAAAATAGTTTGAAAAATATTTAGGGCAAAAAAATTATTCTAAGGCTATAAGAATGATAAAGAACAGGATAATGGATATAAGTCATTAAGTAAGTGGTAATAAAAAAGCCTATTTTGACCACCGTTTTCTGTGTCCGGTGCTTCAGTAAGGCTGCTGTGCTGGCAGGGTCGTAACTTTATTTAACCTGGACATAGTGTCCTATGAAAACAAAGGTCTATTCAAGATAGACCTTTTGCTAGTCAGGATGTTGAATAATTTAAAAAGACCAGCCTCAAAACAATGATTAAGAAAAATAAATGCATAATCAGAATAATCATGTGCTATATGCGGTCATTGTTTTTAGTGCTAGAGTTTTTAATTATTCAACAGGACACCCGGACTAGCAATAGGTCTATTTAACATTCTCCCACTCGTTACAATTTGTAACGAGTGGGAGAATGTTAAATCAAAAACTTTTTCCAACAATGACCAATGGGGGATAAGATGTACTGTAGATTGATTTCCACCTTCACATGTTATGGCCAGACGGTGTCAATCGAATGAATCGAACGCCGAATCAATTGAGTGCAATAGAATAATAATCGCAATCAAATATCACCAAGAATTTGCTGTTCGATTGTACTGATTATGTTTGATTACACTCGATTGATTTAATTGTATTCGATTTTATTCACTCTCGTACCGTATATACTTACAACACGCTTGGCCGTCCACGCTAAAAACGCTCTAAAGAAATGATCCAATTTAATTTAATCCCAATCAAACTTATAGAACATAATCGTAATCAAACATAATCAAAGGTAGTTTACAATCAATCAAACCATCAAACGTTTTACTCGAACGAACGCAATCGAACACGATCGAATATCACCAAAAATCAAAAAAGTTTGTGGTCTATATAACCGATAACCACAGAAAGCCCTATTTCCACGAAACAGCGCTTGAGGTACAGGTGAATCATAAATTGAAAAAAGATAAATCATTTTGAAAATGACGTCATTTTCTACATTTATAAATGCAAAAATTATGCAAATCTATTTCGGCAATCTATGAATGTATAAAAAATGGCTGCTTCCATATGAATGTGATCAACGACAAAAAGCTATATTCATTGTTCATCAACACCTATGACTAATTGCTAAAAAATATTATACCTGTGTTTTTGTATTGAAGGGTTCTGTTGTTAGTTGTTGTTAGGGTGGTCAGGCCAAAATTTTCCCCTCAAATTTTGAAAACCAAACTAATTTTATTTGAAAGTCCTTACCTTTGTGAGAAAAATGAGGGGTCATTTGTTAAAATTGGTTAAGTAGTTCCAAAGTTATTCCATTTTCAAACCCAAAAAACACCTTTTCAAAGAATCGCCTCCTTACACCACGCCAGCAAGAAATAATTTTCGGAAGCACCAAAATCGCGCCAAAAATGGCGGATGAAATCTAGTCTTCCGTGTGGCGGGGCGTAAGGAGTTTTGCTGGCGCGTTCTGAAAATCGGCCCGAGACTGTTAAACTTTAGCCTATCGCTAATGAGCTGGAAATGTAGCTAAAAAAATTTTACCAATGAAAAGCTGAACCCTTAGCTTTCCAACCATATATGGTAGCTCTGATAAAAATTTCAGGAAAGTGCCGAAAAATCGAAATCTTCTTCTTTTCTCGATTTAAAGACGGCCCGTAGATTATCGAAAAGGCTACCACGTGACAAACTAAAGTACTATCTTTCCCGCGTTTTATAAAAAACCGCGAGTCTAAACTATCCAGCTTATTAGCGATAGCCATTTGAAAAATGGTGGTCAAGGTAGACGGTGGTGCCACGAATTCCGAGTCGCCATTTTTTCACCTTGATGTCTAATAAATGGTATATCTTTTTATTGAAGGTAGGTAATGGGATGGGGTTTTTTTCTTTGTTTTCTCTGATAAATTCTGAGTATTTAAAAAGAAAGAATGAACTAGTTTGGAGTTGTTAAGGATAAGTTATGATGGATGGAATGTTCTAATTTTGATTTTCGACTTTTTCCACGCCAAAAATCCCGACGAGTGCGCACCCTATTGTTGTGGGTGGGGGTGTGGTCAAAAAAAGCCAAAAACTCTACTGAGCACTGTAAAAGCTTATTGGTGCATTCACTAACTACACAAACATAAAATACTAAGTAGTAAACGAATGACAAACCTCTTTAAATACTCTACAAGTTACCAGAAAACATAATAAAAATATATACACAGCAGGAAAAGGGTGCAAAAAGTGTTGACTTCAAGCAGCCATTAAAAAGCTTTCACACGGAATGTTTACAAACCCTTGGTTACACTCACCTTGTAGAACCATTAAAGAAATACTGTTATTCATCTTTGTGCGTGAGTCCATCTTTAGAATATTCTAGAATGTTCTAGAAGAACATGTGGAGCACTATGAACACGAAGAACGAGTGCTGAGTGTTAATTTTTAGCACTACGACCGCAGAAAACCGATTGTAATACTTTCGCTATGCGAAATTAAAAAAGTAAAAAAGTCAAATGAAAATTCAAAAAGTCAAAAAGTATCGTACACCTTTTTTCAAGTGATTTACCCCTCGAATGGGCTTTTCCAAAATAAATTTGAATATGGGGGGTGGAGGATATAACAATTTTCAGTGATTTCCCCCGACCACCTCGACACCATGGCTTATCTAACCCCTTACGCTATGATGATTCTGATGGACGCGTTGACGGGGAATGTAACGGATTATAAACGATTCCTCCAATTTTAATTATTGGCTTCTTTAGTCGAGCAAATTACACCCGGACCAAGGCAAATTTTGATGATTTTTCGCTACCCCCGGACAATATATCCACCCCCCATGTACGAACATTTGGAAGAGCCCAACCTGATAATTTAATTTTGAACAATAAAAAAATAGACTACCGTCAGTTTGAACCTGGCAGTGGTGTAATTTTTTACTTGCGTCGCGAGTTTGATTTGTTGTAACAAAAAAAAGCTTTTGAAATAATTAAAAAGTTTATCTATTATGGGCTTATGTATTTATGTTGCTGTTAAACCCCGATCTTTTATCCTTTCCTTCGTAATCGGAAATAGAGGTCGATCTAAAATCGAAACGTGGTGTGATGGAATTAAACTTAACATCCGATATAAAAATGTTGGTTGTGGAGTACTGGGTTAAGAACCAAAAAGAAATTCATGATCTTAGTAGTATAGCTTGATTTTCTGAAAAATACTCGAGTAGGAAATTTGCCAAAAGTTATTTTATTCTTTCATATCGTAAAGCAAAATAGAGCCATCAAAGCAGTGATAAAATCTTCTACCCTTGCCAATGGAAACATCTTGTCAAAGTACGTTAAAGTCGATGCTCACAAAGTCTTCCTTCATCTGACGAAGAATATTTGATAATTGGCAAACTGTACCCTTTTTATAGCATAATGATAGTGATTAAATATAATAGACTATCCTTTGTGATGAAAAGTCATTATCTCAAACAAAAGCGTTTTGTTTCCAATCGGATACATCGATGCTTTTAATACTACAATTTTGGGCGTCCGAGAGTGGTGGGTGTTTTTGTCGGGAAAAAATCAAAATAAAGGTTTGAAAAAAGTCAAAAGAAAAGTAAATAAGTCGAATAAAAGTAAAAAAAAGTAAAAAAGTCAAATGAAAATTCAAAAAGTCAAAAAGTATCGTACACCTTTTTTCAAGTGATTTACCCCTCGAATGGGCTTTTCCAAAATAAATTTGAATATGGGGGGTGGAGGATATAACAATTTTCAGTGATTTACCCCCCGGACCACCCTCGACACCATGGCTTATCTACCCCCCTTACGCTATTGATGATTCTGATGGACGCGTTGACGGGGAATGTAACGGATATAACGATTCCTCCAATTTTACGGTATTGGCTTCTTTAAGTCGAGCAAATTTACACTGCGGACAAGGCAAATTTTGATGATTTTTCGCTACCTCCCGGACAATATATCCACCCCCCATGTACGAACATTTTCTGGAAGAGCCCAACCTGATAATTTAATTTTTAACAAGTAAAAAAATAGACTACCGTCAGTTTGAACCTGGCAGTAGTGTAATTTTTTACTTGCGTCGCGAGTTTGATTTGTTGTAACAAAAAAAAGCCTTTTGAAATAATTAACAAAGTTTATCTATTATGGGCTTATGTATTTATGTTTGCTGTTAAAACCCCGATCTTTCTATCTTTCCTTCGTAATCGGAAATAGAGGTGTCGATCTAATGAAATTCGAAACAACGTGGTGTGATGGAATTAAACTTAAACATTCCGATATAAAAATGTTGGTTGTGGAGTACTGGGTTAAGAACCAAAAAGAAATTCATGATCTTAGTAGTATAGCTTGATTTTCCTGAAAAACTACTAGAGTAGGAAATTTGCCAAAAGTTATTTTATTCTTTCATATCGTAAAGCAAAATAGAGCCATCAAAGCAGTGATAAAATCTTCTACCCTTGCCAATGGAAACATCTTTGTCAAAGTACGTTAAAGTCGATGCTCACAAAGTCTTACTTCATCTGACGAAGAATATTTGATAATTGCCAAGCCGTATCCTTTTTATAGCATAATAATAGTGATTAAATATAATAGACTATCCTTTGTGATGAAAAATCGTTATCTCAAACAAAAGCGTTTTGTTTCCGATCGGATACATCGATGCTTTTAATACTACCTTATTTCACTTATATAAATACTCAAGTACATGGCAATGGACAAATTAGTGCGATAATTAAATATGGCTTTCGAAAAATTATTCCGGTTCAAATTTTGTTCACCATAATTGATTAAACTAGGGTAGCCGATGCGCTTTAATAATTTAAGTGTTATGCATAAGTGTAGTAAGAAAGCCAAAGTGGCGTAAAGGCCAAGCAGTGTTGGCGGTGTCAACATATTTTTCCACTGTGGAGTCGCCATACTGAATGTTTTTGGCTGTTCCATTAAATTTTCATACAAGGGGCTGGGCGAACCTTTTCAATGCAAAAAAAGATTCTTAGAAATGTGTGGATGCCCCCTGGAAAATGGCAAATTTTGCAAAAGAACCCTTGAAAAAATTCTTTTCATACCTTGAAAGTGAGGGTGGATGAACTTTTACTCCCTGGGAATTTTTTAATAACTTTTTACACCCTGAAATGAAAAACAACTCCTTTATACCCTATGGAAATTCTCCTCCTATTACCCTTAAATGTTTGTCCACCCCCCTGTATGGATATAAAATGGAACAGCCCATAGAGCAACTTGAGTCGGGCGAGTAATTAAGTATTGATTACTTTACTTTACGTAATTAAAAAGAAGATTTGACCATATAACTCGGAGGTATTAGTTGCATGTGGTTTTTTTCTTATAGATGCGAGCAATAGTAAGTCAAATAATTTGATTTTTAGCCTAAATTTGTCAAATGATAATTGTGCGCAAGGCCCAGACAGAGTCAAATGTCTTCAACCAGTTGGGTTTTAAAGGCCCATTTCGCTGTTCGCTGGGGCCAATAAGGTTTTCTTTATTAACCATTCGAGTGAATTCCTATTTTTTACCTGCGGGGGCGAGGTAAAATTTGGAGATTTGATATTTCACAGGAAAGTGCTAGCAATTTCGGGTCCCATATCTTCCGAAGGACTTTTTTGTTTGCCTTAAAATTTCACAATCTTCCTAACCTAAGGTTAAACTACCACTGGTGTAAAAATGAACATTGTAGCATAAGTAGAAAAAAAACTCAATTTTTGCAATTGCAAAGTTAACCGCTAAAAATCACGAATTTTTCAACCAAAAATACATTCAAATGTAGCACTTTTGATTCTCTAAAACAAACAAAATAAATATTCGCAATTATATTTGACTATCAAAAGTTACAGGCATTCGTGTTTCCAATGCCAATCTATAAGGGTATAATGGGTATAAGGCTATAAATTTTGACCATAGTCAAAAAGTTTGTTAAGGGATTTGAAGATAAAACTTTTGTTTTGGGTTCCTTGGCATTTTTAACCAAAAATTGCTTTTACAAATTGTTTGGAAATTTATTCTATCAAGAGTAATTAAGAATTTAATTACAAAAATGAAGTTATGAACTTTAAAAAGACGTTAATCAAATGATATACTACCCTCTCATACAAAAGATGCTAAGTTTCAATGGGTAATTAACGTTTTTCTTTCAAAATTTTTTGAAATTGTCTGCAAAGAAATGAACTATTAGAAATTTTTCAGAAAATTTTTCTAAATTGATGTATCAAAAGATATGACTCTTTTTGTACGAAAAATTGGGATAAAGAATTGGTCAAAAACCGCTAATTTCAAGATTTTGAGACGAAGAAGTTTTTACAAAAATTTTCCGAAAATTTTTTTTTTAAAGTTTGGAAAAATACACCCTCTAGCGCAAAAATGTTTTTTCTTCGCCGAAAATAAGGTCATCAAAGTTGAAATACTGTTTTTCATAAAATTTTCATTGTGACTTTTTTATTTTTAAATTTAGGAATAGTTGGCCAAACCGAAAATGTATAACATGCTATAGTTTTTTGGTTGGATCAGGCAGAAATCATTAATTTGTAAATGGCAAATAGGAAAAATTCACTATGGTCAGAGCCCTTAAATATATCTCGATAGATTTTAATAATTGAATGCATTTTGTCTTTCACTAGATTTTACATGAATACCATCAGCGAAAAAGGAGTGGACATCGTTTTTTAATTACCTCTTTACTTCGCAATGGTATTAATTAGTCGCGGGATTCTATGTTTATATTGTATACTGTCTTTAGCTGAGGATTATAAATCCATTTTTATGTTGAAAAGGCCAGTTGGCCGTAAAATATTCATAGAAAGATTATGTGTTATCTGTGACTGCTTTAGCTGAGGATTATTCTTTCTTTCAGTTCTAAAGAAAGTGCTCTATTCTTTAAAAACTCACCATATCGTTACTAAACTAATTCTGATTCAAAGTTACGTGCTCATGTTCATAGCTTTACAAGTTTACGTAACATTACAACTCCATTATTATCGCAACACAAAGCAATAGCGGCAAGGAAGGAATCTTGATTTAAAGCAGGTGATAAAAAAGAGGAAGTCGGTGAAGAACTAGCAAGATTATGTCAAGTTACGGCATGAGGGTAATAAAGATTTAGATGGAGAGAAAACGTCTCGGTAATTATCTAAATGGTCGTTGAAATCTTTTATAAATCTATTCAAAGCGGCTTTTCTTTGATGTACCATCATTGGAAGCAAAAAACATCAATTTATAACTTTATAAGAACAGAAAGAGACTGTTTGAGTGATTTTGAAAAACTTAATTTTGCCGAAAATCCTTGTTAAAATGCGATTCGAAATAGTTTCAGCTGATGTAAGACTAAAAGAGTATATTAATTTCATAAGGACACATTTTTGGGCTGGCATTCTGTTAACATCGAAAGTTGCATTATCATTGAAAGTTTCTTATCTTAAAATCTTCACGTCTAAGTGGGCAGCGGTTTTCATACTCTGACAAAATGATCGATACAAGGTTCCTAATCGTAACACGTAATTCTTTTTTAAATCTATCGATGACTTTATTGGCAGCTTCCCCTAGAAGTTTGGAGTATTGTGCTTATTATTTGAAGTTTTTTTCCAATTTTTCCTAACAAGGCTATTATATTTCAATATACTTGTTAAAAATGTAATGTCTTTTCATTCATCTTAAATATTCCCACGAGTATACCGAAAATTAATCATCTTATTCCCGAAGCAACCAAACAGCTGTTTGCTTCCGATGATGAATCAGAATAGAACAAAAGGCATTGACTCTCCATCTATCTTTATTACCTCCATGTTTCAAGAAAACAAAGTAAGGGACACATGGCCATTCATTTTCTTTATTCGAGCTAAATAAGATTCACCTATTTCAAAGCCTTAAAGAGGCTAGATTTGAAGCTCTTGGATTGGAAATGCTACCTATTTTCCCCCACCAAAACGGGTGACCCAGGTGCTTTCTATACAAGCACCAGATTGAAAATAATTGCATCGCTAGATTTCGGTGCAAGTCTTAAGGACTACTTAGACTACACAATATATTGGTGATCAATATTCGACAATATAGTTTTCGGACCGTAATGTACGGGGTAAACAACATGTGCTCTATTATAAAAAGGAATTTCTTGGTAAACAATCCCCGCCCTATATTGTTGAAATATTGCAAATTGAGCTGACAATATATTGCGGACACCTTTTCAATATATTGCCGACATTCAGTAATATATTCTCAATATATTGCCCGAGAATATATTGTGTAGTCTAAGTAGTCCTTTAAGACTTCATTTTAACTTAACAAAGGTTGATGATTTCTCTCTAGCCCCTTTAGGGGTCTAAACTCAATAGTTTTTCCATATGATATTTTATACAACCCTTTCTCACAGACCCACTGGCACCCTGTCACACTAGAAAAATTGGCCAAATTTCCGTCCAAGCCAGTAGAAAATTACACTTCAATTTTTGTCACCACTGAAAATAATCAAATAAAACAATCCCCACCGCAAAATATTATGCTATTGTTCCCATCTCCATTTAATTTTCTGACTTGAAAAAAATTAGAATTTCAATCTCCAGCCAAAAGAAATATGGGAATATTTATCCCCATCGAGGTAGTCCGTTATTTTTACCCCTACTGGCTGGAAAAATCCTACCAGATCTTCGAGAAAGGGGTGTTTTCTATGCCTAATTAAAGATGCATGATTAAATAATTAACTACCCAATCACGTATCCAGGATCATAACTAATCTCAGAACAGAAACTGAAAGACCGATTAGAGAACACCACATTGATGGAATAGCACACCACGGTAAATGAAAAAATCAGATTGTAAACTTCCACCCCATCCTCCTTTTCGTAACCCGATAACAGCTGCTCATATTTCTCTTACGCGCATGGTAAACCTCTGAAGGCACTTGAAAATTAAACATCTGAGAAAAATAGTCCTCCCGCGGAAAATTCTACAACAAGAATCTTGTTGTGCGCCGGAAAGTCAAAAACTAATACGGCGGCTTATTCATAAACACATTCACGCAATTTTGTTGTCATTCCTAGTCCTTTTAGACGAACGCGGTCCCTAAAATTTCGAGATTGCATATTCGTCAGACTGTTTGTTTTCACACATCCCTTTAGAGCTTCAGCGTCGTGTGCAGAAAACAATCACAATCTGATCTCAGGTTACCTTTCCGTTAATTGCTCATACACTTTGATGTACAGGGTGTCCCAAAAAAAGTATCGAGTCGTACCACTTCTATAGAAAGAAAGTTCTTGTGTGTGTTTCACTAAATTTGCAATGTTTATCAAAGTTTCTCTCTGTGTCATATTAATTGTCACAAGACATCTTTTACTAATAACTTTTACAAAAACTAATCCTCAATAAATTTATCGTCATGAAAATTGTAAAGAAAGTTAATTCACTTTAATCATAATGACTGTTGTAAAACAAATTATTGTGTTGGTTTATACTATTTTGCATTTTGTTAAACACACGCAACAACTTTCTACTCAGAATCATGTTCGAACTCGAAACTTTTTTTCCGGACAACCTTTTTTCCGGACAACCGGTACAGTACACGTTTTCCCAATATTTTCTAAACAAACTTTTACTCTTAATTACCTTTTTAACGGTTTGATAACGTATTTTCCTGACTGCAAATACATTTTGCTACAATGGATAAAAGTTGGTTATTGAGATTTATCAACACGAGGTGAGGTAATATACATCACCGAGGGTTAATAAATCCAATAACCAACGAAAATCTATTGAATATATGTTTTATTATATACCTATATGCAAAAACAAAACATTAATGATGTCAATTTGTGGAACGTTTCACACAAAACACTCCCATAATCGAACGTTCAAATGTTTGTATTTTTTAATGATTTTCTTAATTACTTTGAGTCATAAAATTTGTTCATGAAATTGACAATAGATTTATTTTAATGAATTTTTTTGATATAACAACAAAAAGCGACAAAAAAATCAAACATTGAAAGCAAAATTTGAAAATCAAGCGAACTAAAGAAAAAAGTCTGCTGGAAAAAAGTGGTCTGTTCTACCGAAGATTGGGATCAGCTAGAAAAATATGATCTGTTCTACTGAAGATTGGGACCAGCTGGAACAATATGATCTGCTTTTATGAAAAAGTAGTTTGATATCCAAAAAGTAAGGTGTCTAAGAATTTCCTATCTGTTCTGAGGGAATTTCAAAAAATTCAAAAAGTCTTTGAGATCTGTTCTTTCCTTCTGAATGTTGTTGCCTGGAGTGGCAGCTGAAAATTCTCCATCTGTGCAGAACATCTGGAAATTGTCGATCTGTTCGCACAGATATTAAAACTGTTAGCTGGAAAATAAGTTTCTGTTCTTAAAAATCCTTCAGTCGAGCTTAAATTTAGCGATCTTTTCTAAGATTTTGTCAGCCCTGGTAGATAAGAACAGTTAACTCCCATAAAAACAATCGCCTGGTAATTTCATACCTGTTCTGAAACGCACCATCGCTGGGATGGAGTATGTTACATTGCATTCGCGAAAAAAACTTGTGTCTCCAAGCCTTCAGAGTTGTTGATGTTAACATCCTAGTCCTTTGATTCAACTCATTAGTGCATAACATACAAAAGAAACCGCAGGATCAAACGAATGCCATTTGGAAATGATTCCCGGAATCGAAAAATGCGCTTTGAATACCGAATCACGGATACACTGTAAGATATTAGTTATATTTATTCTTAGAAGTATGGCTATAATAGCTTTCCGAACCTGAGAGGAAGCATTTCTTACAGCGGGGGTCAATGTGGTATGAAATCATTAGGGATGACACTTCGAGGTATCATTTACCCGCATCTTTGACAGATGGTCTTTTTTAGCCTGCTGATAAAATTCACCAAATGCTTCCAATAAGAGAACACTTTTTGAGAACTTCTTTAAACTTCAGAAGCAGCCGACAGAGAGATTTTTTAGAAATATGTGTTCTTTATCTTCTAGGAGACCAGATGTTATAACCAAGGATTTATTATACACTGGATATACAAGTAAAAGATTTTTGCCAATTTCTCGTGTACTAGCCACAGATCTGTAAAGCCCGAAGGGCTAGATTTGCGGCTTTTATCGAAAAGTGAAGCCTAGGTTTGGAAGGATTTCCTACCAAAGTCACGTGACTAAAATATGCAATTTCAGTGGTTTGAGAGATGTGAAATAGCGTTTGCCGGCTACTTTTTTTGATCTCGCGATCCGAAAACAATTAAAATGCTAGATCCTATCCATCGGCACGAAATTGAAAAAGTCAAATTTTTGCTTCACTTTTTTTTGCTGGAGAAGCTTAAAGATCCTATCTAGCCCTTCGGGCTTTGCAGATATCTGTGTTACTGGCTATGTCCGCAGTAATGATATTATTGTTCACTCTCCTTTCCTCATTAAATGATTTTTCGAAGCATTTTTATTGCATTTCTTAATGAAAATCACTCATCCAATTCCCAAAAGAGACTTTAAACTTTTCTGTGAGAGTCAAATTCTTCCACTTAATTGCTAATTATAAGTCGTTATGACGTTTCAAGCTGCGAGAAAGATGCAAAAGACGTGTTGTGTAGAAGAAATTTAATGTTGACACCGGAAATTTTCAAACTTCAACCTCAAAAAAACCACTTTGCCGCCACATGCCTCCAAAGGATTTTCATACCACAGTGGAGCCAAGACACTCAAGTCTTATGTATGTCAATTTCAGCTCTTCTGGGGACAGTCTTGGAAAGATATTTCCAATTGAAATTTTCGTGTCACTATATGTATTTTGTCTGAATTTCTTGTCTAATGATGTTTTTCTCACATTACATTTCACAAATGTATCAAACTTTTTTTTTGCAAATGTACGAAAAGAAAGAGCTAGAGAACCTTTTATAAACAAGTGATACTTTTATGGACCTACCTGGTTATGCATTTAACACATATATAATTGATATCTACATAAGCGTGACACATTTTCATTCAGAACACAAATAGTGACGATCTATTAAAATTAGTCGTTTGTTTCTTATAAAAAAACACGTTTAGAAACCAAAATTTCATGCTCTTGAAATATTCTTTCATATTCAAGACTTCGAGAGCAAAATAACATCTTATCAAAAAATTCAGTAATTTTAAGAACATTGATGTATGCTTATTAATAGTGATTCTTATAGATAAATATGCGTTTTTTTTACCTACTTTCATGTAAAAAGTCAGAAAATAACCCTTTTTTTAGCCGTTTTTTAGCTGAAATTTACCCCAAAATTTTTCTTCCAAAAATCGAGGAAAGCTAATAACGAACGAACAGACAAACGAACGAACGGACAAAGGTTAATTTATAGGACCTCCACCGGGGTAGGTCCAATAAGAATGATAAACATTTTTAAAAATCAGACATCTTCGAGCCGCCATGACAGTAGTCCTTTGCGGACAAAGCTAGAACATCAATTGTTTTCTGAAACAATGAAAATACAATGATCGCTCTCCATCGTTTTATGAGTCGTTTATCCAGTGTATAATAAATCTTTGTTATAACGTTCAATTTTTTTATACAAAGAATGATATGTTCTGATTTCTAAGAAACCTTTATCGCAATATTTCTCTCCCTAAACTTTTTACCACTTTATGGTTGGGTGTGTTCTAAAATCTAGGAAAACATTTTGCCAAGATATGCTTGTAAGATATTTGTTTTTTTCCACAAAAGATGTGTTGAAACTTTCTAAGGTTACTAGGCAATAAGATCACATCAGTTTTCTCTTGATTATACATGTTCATGATTATACCCATGTGTGCATAGCACTACTTCGTCACATATCCTTACTTCGTCTCCTATTGTTATTTTCTCTTTTACGTCATAATATATGCATGAATAATAGCATAAATTATTTCTGATTGATCTTGAGATTAGAGGTGGTTTTTACTTGCTTTTTTTTATTGTATTGTTCTGTATGTAACACCTTTATAGCTGTTGAAATTAAACAAAAAAATTGTTCTTTCATTCTTTCATGTGAAGGTGTTAATAAACAAATGATACAAGAAATAGTCTATGGTTGATCTCTCTTTTTTTTAAAGGTGTTAACAAGCAAACTAATAAAGTGAATGGATGGTCGCTTTTTTATTCCGTCTAGCAAAAAGTAATACAAAAGGTTGAAATCTCAATGTCTGAACCCTTTTTTTATCAAAAACTTTGTAAAGAACATACTGTATACGGTTTCTAAGAAGCGGCACAAAAAAACTAATAAAATAGGAATCGAATTTGATATTATTTTTTAAATAATTTTAGATAAATTAGTTTTCACATTGAGATCTATCTGTGGAAGTTTTAAAAATCGAAATTTTTTCAGCTTGTTTCTTTCGTATCTCTAAAAGTAATGATAAAGTCTCCTTATAACAAGTCAAATGTAGAAGAAAGAAGTTTTTTGATACATACATCAACCAGGTCACAAGTTCCGAGACACTTTCATTTTCGACAGATCACTCTATCCTATCCTGATCACGGTTGGGATCCCTTAAAATCGGTCTTACCGGTTACCGATCGCCGTAAAAATTTTAATAATATTTTTAGGGTTAAGATTCAAAAGAAAGAACACCCTAAAGCTTTAAAAAAGATTGAATGTTTTTAAAAAATCTCAATAGAAACAGGTATATCTTATTCTGTCTCGTCGGGCGTTTCGGCCGCAAAAGTGCAATGTAGCAACTCCTCTGCACCTGAACTTTCAATATATCGTAAAATTCTTTAAACATCGAAGAAATTTTTGGACGAATAATGGAAGTGAGGAGAGCTTTTAATGAAAGATATGATTAAGTAAAATTTGATGGGGTTTTATGCGAAAAATATCTGAATGTTAAAGGAGTAAAGAGTTGCGACCAAGTAGTGTTTGGTGTTTTTGGTCCAAACTATGAACATTTCTAATGAGAAAAAAGGCGTAACGAAGTAGTACTAGGTGTTTGAGGTCCAAATTAGGAAAAATTCTTACGAGTAAAGCGGCGTGACCAAGTAGTGTTTAGTGTTTATGATCCAAATATCCAAATTAGGAATATTTTTAATGAGTAAAAAGTAGCGACCAAGTAGTGTTTGGTCCAAATTATGAATTTTTCTTATGAAGAAAAAAATGTGACCAAGTAGTGTTTATTGTTTATGATCCAAACCATGAACATTTCTAACGATTAAAAAGGCGTGACCAAAAAGTGTTTGGTGTTTTTAGTCCCAATTATGAACTTTTCTAATGAAGAAAAAAATGTGACCAAGTAGTGTTTGGTGTTTTTGTGTGAAAGTATGATCATTTCTAATGGGTAAAAAGGCGTGACCAAGTAGTGTTTGGTGTTTTTGTTCCAAGTTATCAACATTTCTAGTGAATGGAAAAACGTGACCAAGTAGTGTTTGGTCTTTTGGTGCAAACTATGAGCATTTTTAAGGATGAAAAAAATGTGATCAATTAGTGTTTGGAGTTTTCGGTCCAAATTAGGAATATTTCTTATGAGTAAAATGGCGTGACCAAGTAGTGTTTTGGTGTTTGGATGCAAGTATGATCATTTCTAATGAGTAAAAAGGCGTGACCGAGTAGTGTTTGTTAGTTAAAACTATGAACATTCTTAATGGGTAAAGAATTGACCGAGAAACGTTTTTATTTGTGCAATTTGTAAAGTTTCTTGAGTTAAAATATGTGAAATACCTACCATATACCTAAATTACATTTCTTTAACTGACCAATCAAATCACTAATATATATGTAATATTTTGAAGAGTGAGTGCACGATGAACAATCGTGATTGAATATCTAAAAAAATGTCTCGAAGAAACCATAATACGCATGCGCAGGTGCTCTACACATTGTCAGAAAAAAACTTCTGAAGCAAATGGCTTTTTTTCGTGACGAAATAAAACAAGAAAGTATGAGAAGAAAAAGCAAAATTATTATTTTTTACATTTTTATTCTGCTTTTTGGAAATGTAATCAAAACCGAGAACCGTCTTATAGAATATGGCTATAGAAGACGAAGATTATGAATTATTCGTCAATATAATTCAAAATGATGGTCGGAATATGGTGAAAGGAAGGGACCGCACAAACCAGGACAGAAAAGTGGCACGGTTATATTTATCAGGGAATTTGGACATCGAGCTTACATATAATCCTATAAAAGAAGATGACGAAGAGATGTTGGTAAGTATTTTTTTAAACTCCGTTGTAAAATTATTTTGATAATTATTCTGGTTTGACATTAATTAAAAGCAAAATGTTGATGTGTGGTCAAAAAAATGTATCCTTACTTGGTCACGATGCATTGTGTAAGAGTTCTTTAAAAAATTTGCAAAAATTTGTATTCCCAATACACGGTCACGTGATTCAAAAGTTAGATTTTACATATTAGTCAAAGAGATTTATCCTTACTTGGTCACATGACTTGAAAATTAGATTTCGCAGATCAGGCAAAATAATTTATCCTTACTTGGTCACATGACTTGAAAGTTAGATTTTGCAGATCAGTCAAAAGAATTTATCCTTACTTGGTCACATGACTTGAAAGTTAGATTTTGCAGATCAGTCAAAAAAATTTATATCCTTACTTTGGTCACATGACTTGAAAGTTAGATTTTGCAGATCAGTCAAAAAAAATTATCCTTACTTGGTCACATGACTTGAAAGTTAGATTTTGCAGATCAGTCAAAATAATTTATCCTTACTTGGTCACATGACTTGAAAGTTAGATTTCGCAGATCAGGTAAAAAAATTATCCTTATTTGGTCACAATGCATTGCGTATGAGTTATTTAAAAATTTTGCAAAAATTCATATTCCCACTACAAGGTCACGTGATTTAAAAGTTAAATTTTACAGATCAGTCAAAAAGATAATCCTTACTTGGTCACATGACTTGAAAGTTAGATTTTGCAGATCAGTCAAAAAGATTTATCCTTACTTGGTCACATGACTTGAAAGTTAGATTTTGCAGATCAGTCAAAAATAATTTATCCTTACTTGGTCACATGACTTGAAAGTTAGATTTCGCAGATCAGGTAAAAAAATTATCCTTATTTGGTCACAATGCATTGCGTATGAGTTATTTAAAAATTTTGCAAAAATTTATATTCCCACTACAAGGTCACGTGATTTAAAAGTTAAATTTTACAGATCAGTCAAAAAGATTTATCCTTACTTGGTCACATGACTTGAAAGTTAGATTTCGCAGATCAGGCAATAAAATTTATCCTTTCTTTGTCACAATGCATTGCGTATGAGTTATTTAAAAATTTTGCAAAAATTTGTATTCCCACTAAATGGTCACGTGATTTAAAAGTTAGATTTTACAGATCAGTCAAAAAGATAATCCTTACTTGGTCACATGACTTGAAAGTTAGATTTTTCAGATCAGTCAAAAAGAATTATCCTTACTTGGTCACATGACTTGAAAGTTAGATTTCGCAGATCAGGTAAAAAAAATTATCCTTATTTGGTCACAATGCATTGCGTATGAGTTATTTAAAAATTTTGCAAAAATTTATATTCCCACTACAAGGTCACGTGATTTAAAAGTTAAATTTTACAGATCAGTCAAAAAGATAATCCTTACTTTTTCACATGACTTGAAAGTTAGATTTTGCAGATCAGGCATAAAAATTTATCCTTACTTGGTCACATGGTCAAAATATGTTTTTTATTTACCTCTTCGCCTATCATTTTCACACCTAACGGTAATTACTTTATGTATTCTAGAAAAATATATCTGTCAATCAATTTCCCATATTTTATTCAAAGATATCTGTCAATCAACTTATTAGTTAGCTTGCATAATAGCATATGTTACGTCATGTTGTTTAAATGATTAACAATAATCTAGTAGAAACCATGTATATTTAGCTGTTTAATTTTTAAGCATACATTATGACGTAGAAAAGAAAATAACAATAGGAGACGAAGTAAGGATATGTGACGAAGTAGTGCTATGCACACCCATGTCTCTTAAAAGACGTGTTCTGTGAAGCTTTATATGATCTTGATTATATCCCTGTCTCGTCTGAACACCATTATTCCTAGCGGATTGATTTTCGAAGATCTTATTAGAACAGATCAAAATTTCTATCTGAAACATACTCTCAGAACACATCGGAAAAAAAGGTTGCCTTAACCTCCCGGAGAGGTGTGCAAGAAAAACGACCGACCGGAACTTGTACGTTTTCAGGCTTTTCGAAGTGCACTGTAAGGGTCGGTCTCCACTTTCGCGCGACATGAGCGAAATTAGTTTGACGTTTTTGTAAGGTCATTGCTGTTCGGTTGAAAAATGAAGCAATCAAAATTGACGTAAACAGATAAAAAAGTAGAGCTTCCTTCAACTTTTTTTTTGTTCGCGCGAAACTTTCTTGTGACGTAATCTTTTCTTCAGGCAAAAAAGGTTGAGAAAAAAACTGTCACCCATTTCGCGTGAAAGTGGATACCAGCCTTAAGGGCCGAATTGAAAGAGAGTACACTCTTCTTAAGGGGCCCTAAGGGTGTAAAAAGTGAAAAAATTGAAGGTTGTTAGGCAAGATTTAAATTTTTGCCCCCGCAACGAGCGTAGCGAGTGAGGAGGCCTTCATAGCTTCACGCAAGGATATTGGACAGGAATCTCGAATCTTTGCGCGCGCGTTTGTTCGTATTGTATGTTCCGGCCAATTAAGTGTTCCGCAAAAATATGGCGGTAAATTATACAGCGGTAAATGTTATACACATTTTCATATTACGTTATATGCTATTACCATTATTATATATTGCATTTCATTAGTTTTGATTTAGGATTGAAAAGCTGAAGCGAGTGTTATAAATGCAAATTATAGAAAAAGTATATAATTACACCATAACAAGGATTACAATATTACTTTTGCAAATCAAAACAAACAAAATGGCAGACTGGTTTATGATGATGAGCTGATTCGATTCATTGAATGGAAAAAGTGTTTTGTATGTCTAATTTTGTTTCTTGTCTTTAAAACTGAATAAATACTGTAATTTAGTCAGAAGTTCATTTCAGCAATGATTTCATTTTCAATTCTTTTTCGGGAATCTTTAAAGAAATTTGCTCAAGTTTTCAAATGTACATTTTTGTTGATATTTTTGTTCAAACTTATCAAAACTGTAATTTATATTGTCTGTTATTTTATTAATAACTACCTTTATTGTTTATAGAGCTTCTTAACTTTAAAGACCATTATATGGTCGTAACTCGGGAATATCTTTCTTAACTCGGTAAAACAAGATACCGGCAAAGTACAAAAAAGTAGAATGTAGCATATGAATATCCAAAATTGAATGTGAATCGATGTAAACAAACTTTTTTTTTTTGGTCTTCAAAATAGATTTACCTCACTTAGAGTGTTTTCACTGTTTGTTCAGTGTGGTAAATCTATTTGGAAAACCTGAAAAAAGTTTGATAGGCGCATACATTCAACTTTTTCAGTTGTGATAGCCTACGTAATAACTTGCGCTCCAGTAGTTTGGTGAATAAGCTCCAATTCTGGCTTTCCAAGTTAGGAGGGACCTTCCCGAAGGCATTTAACGGTGGTTAGACTAGGCACACAGACAGTCATACAGAAACACCATAAAGTGAAAGTATATAGCTTTAAACTCAAAAAGTCTAGCTTCCTGAAGGCACGTCTCTTCATTGTCTGCGCTGCGATCATCTTAATGGATTCAATCAGCTTTTAGTTTGGAGAAAAGATTGCATCATGAAAAAGTACTATGCACTTTAAAAGAAATTAGGCGCATTTCAACTTTTCTCGACTGTACGTCTGAATGGACCACAATGGCATATCTTTATTTTTCTTTTGACCAACAACATAAAAGATTTTGCTTGAGAAGTACAATCAAAGCGTAGGCGAGTGGAGTCCGGGCCTTAGCTAGGATTGGTTTCTATTTCGCCCTATTTAAGATGGCGCAGAACTTTTTGATAAATTTTATCCGCAGTATCCTCTTGACTATTTTTTATTAGGCAAAGTAGCAATAGAGAATCAATCAATCAATCAATCAGTAATTAAATCAATCAATAATCAAATCAATTACATGTTTTTTTTTTTATAAGCATACAAAAATCCGAAAACAGGCTCAGAGATGCTTAAGTCAAAAGCTTAATAACGCTGAAAAATGCTTGAGGGGATGCTTAAATCTAAAGCATAAATTTAGGGAAATACTGAAAATCCATAAAATTCCAGCCAAAACAAGCCAAAATCAGGAAAAAAACATTTTTCGTAGGCTCGAGGTAATGCTTGCCATATGCTTCATTTTTCCCCATATCTGAGCCTAGATATGCTTATAAGTGCAATGCTTATAAAAAAAAAAAACATGTAATTATTCCTGATTATTTTTTATGTTTCAATCTTTAAAGCATTAAAAGCTTTATCTCGTCAACCTGTTCCGACAAGCTCGTTTCTTGAACCCGTCTTACATTTAAAATCTATTCCATGTAAATTGGAAGTTTGTTTTGCTACCATGTACAAACCACTCTCAAGGAAGATACTCTCGGGTATCTAATAAACGTACATGTACGTTTATTAATTTTAACAAAAATTTTCCTCAATTTCAAGTGCCTACTTTTGTTTCTAATGATAAATATCCATCTTTGACTTTTGAGGTTTGTTCTACTCGTCAAAAGAAAGCAAATTACCCAATATTTACCCCCTAACCTCATTAAAAAGATCCTTCAATTAGGTTTGCATGCCTCCATTTTCGACCCTCGTTTATTCGCTACTGTACGTTTATTAGGTACTCGAGTAGTCTAATTACTCTGATATGGTTTCCACATGATAGCAAAAATGAATGCCAATTTAAGTGGAATAAACTTTAGCTTGCAAACATAAAGAGTCATTTCTTTTTAATTAGATTTTTTCATGTCTTCGTCGAAACCTTAATAACTAGGCCATCGTTTTTATTTATTTAGATGGAGTGTTATTGTTATTATTTTCAGGAAAAAAGAAAATCTTTTATTTCTTCGTTTAACCAAACGTGTAGTTACTTACTATTTTTTTGTCCCCATGCATTTCTTATAATCTTGCAATTGACATTGTTATGATTATACAATTTATTATAGAATTCTTTAAATATTATATTGCTGCGGTGGCATGTTAGTGTAAGCTATGTACTAGTTTTAGCCTAGATATAGACAAGAATTTTCAAGAAAATTCACCGTCCGGGCTAGGCTGCTTGCATCCACTAACGGATTCG
The DNA here is from genome assembly GCF_902728285.1 of Clytia hemisphaerica. Classification (NCBI taxonomy): domain Eukaryota; kingdom Metazoa; phylum Cnidaria; class Hydrozoa; order Leptothecata; family Clytiidae; genus Clytia; species Clytia hemisphaerica. Next base: position 123,557 of record NW_027104602.1, read on the forward strand.
TGCTCCTTATACTACCTGTGGTTTTGTAGAGGTCTGCGATTCAGACTACGTCCGGGCGGGTTCAAAGCCCAAAAATTTAAGACGCCAGAATTTCTCATAAAAAGTGTTCTGTGTTAAATTTTAAGTCAAGAGTAACAGTGGAAATATTGTTTTTTTTTTCACAATCGAAGTTCATACTTTGTAAAGAATGTAAACTGAATTTATTAAAGTATTGATAAGGAAAGTTTGAATAACAGAGTAATCAAAATGTTAACTTGGAAATATGAAATATAAAATAAATTGTAAACTACACAAAGATTGTGGGGGAGGGGGGGTGTACGGTATTTAGGAATTGTGGAAATCGACCCTTTTTTCTTCGGAATTTCTGAAATCGGGCAAAATTACTTCGGTATCTCGGAATTCTGAAATTGTTTCGGTATCGGATATCCATAAATTTTTGCTTCAAAATTTCGGTATGATAAAGTTTTTATCCCCCTTTTTCGGAATTCATACATGAAAAATCAAATTTGATGAAAAATTAGTCGGAACGAGAAAAAATACCCAAACAGATCGGTATCGGTATCGGAATTGCAAGTATTTTTATACGGAATTTCGGAAATTTTTGAAAAATTATTCGGTATTCCCCCCCCCCCCAAAAGATTGGCTGATCAACACCTGGCTATGAATGTAGAAAATAATTGTACAAAAACCTGAATTAAAAAAAACAACATTCAATCATTTAAAAGAAATACAAAATTATTGAAACTGAACCATGCCCATTTTTCTTTCATTCACAAGAGCCTGTCGTATACGAAATCTTGGAAAGTTGTAAGTAGCCAGAATTACTTTTCCATGATCGAATTCTCCTCAAGTAAACCTAAATATATAAGACACATAACATAAGAACAAACTATAAAAACATGGCTTCAATAGCTAAAATATCAAAAACAAGTTTAGATTTTTTAGAAAAATGGACAAAGATACTCACAAAAATATGGATATAAGAACATGTTAAGAACATTTTTAAGATTAAAACTCCAAAAGTGAAGAAATCCAAAGGCTTCAAAATTTCTTCAAAAGTTCTTTAAAAAAAAAACGTGTACTCAAAGATAGATTATTAAACTCTGTCTAGGTAAAGGTCCAAGGAATTCAATTCATTGTTAATAAACATTATCATTGATTCAGCTTTTGGAGTCTGAAAATAGTTGGGTCTCCAATTCTCGTGTCGTATCACCTTTCCCTCTCTGGACCCACGGCCCAGTCGGTCCATAATAATGGCTATACTTCAAACGAGGATCACGAGAACCAGGCCTTCATAAGAGCTCGATTATCTATCGTTGGAAAGAGCAGGAAATTTTGAGAAAGCATGCACGAGACGTTTTGAAAAATCTTGATTATTTTTCAAAAAGTGCATTTCTTTTGTCAGAAAAGGGTTGAGTGTATTTTCCAACGTTGTTGTGTTTATGTTTACACAGAACTCTTAGATTTTAGCCAAATTTAAACCAATAAAAAAACTTTTATTAGATTTTTAAGTACTCACAGTATTGTATATATATTGTATAGCACAAGACATTTTGATTGTTTTCAAATATTGTCCCTTCATGCTGTTGACTGGAGCTTTTCCCCATCTTGGTGTTCCTCCGTTCGCTAGATGACCTAAGACTGGTGACGTTTTTTTACTGCGTTCATAATCTACCGTCAAGCAATAATCCTTTTTGACTTTATTAGAAATTTCGTCCTTGGAGCATAATTTCTTCATGACTTTTTTGTCCATGGCGATTTTGATCCAACCTGACTTTCTGTTATAAAGTCGAAATCCTAAAAACAAAAGGAATTTAGAAGTAAGCGAGTAAAAGTAAATCCATAACATGGAGTTTGGGCTAGTGTTGAACTTCTTGGATGGGAAATGAATCCACCTTTTCCGTATCTGAAAAGCTTGGACTATAGGGTTATCAAACAAATAAAACGCCAGATTGAATGTAAATTTCATCGCCATATTTTTCAATATATGCCCGATGAAAACAAAGAAACCCACTAAAAGTAAATTTTCACTATTCAAGTCCCGCAAGGGTATTAATTCGCATCTACGAGTGAGTCATATAAAATGTAAGTTCATTTTTTATAAGACTATGCAGTCTACCTAACTCGAAGTTTGATCATTTACCTTCCTTGACTTTTCTCACATTTCCTCTTTTGGAAAATTTAACTTTTGGCAGTTTGTTACATTTTTTTCCTTCGCAATCTAGAAAAGAAAAAATGAGTATAATAATTCGTTCTATATCTTATTCGCAAGGATGAAAATATAGATTCCTGGTCTCGATTATTTCCTCAAGGTCTACTGTCAATAATTTTTTATGGACGAAACGAAACAAGAAATTACCAAAGATTTGAAACAGAATAAATTATGAAGTATGGTGAAGATGCAATGCATTCCATTCGAACACCAACTTCTCACAGACCCGGTAGGATTTTTTCAGCTAGTGGGATGCAAATAACGGGCTAAAGCTCAATGGGGATTGATATTCCCATATTTTCTATGGCTGGGGATTTCAAATCTTTTGTTTTAAAGTCAGAAAAATTCAGTGGGGATAGGAAAAATATTAAATATTTTGCAGTGAGGATTCCTTTATTTGGTCATTTTCAGTGGGGACGAAAATTGGAAAATAATTTTCTACCAGGGACGATATTTTGGCCAATTTTTTCAGTGGGAAGTGGTTCCAGTGGGTCTGTGAAAAGGTGGTGTATTCTTCTTAAGTGTACACCATTTGCACCACAACAAAAAACCACTGTCAAAGAATGGCTTGGAATAATTTTTTCTATGTAAAATTTTTAAGCTTTTTCATACTTAAAATGTTGATTACTGGAGTCGAGGTAATCGTTGTTGTTGGAGATTCGGTCGTTGTTGTTGGAGCTTCGGTTGTTGTTGTCGGAGCTTCGGTCGTTGTTGTTGGAGCTTCGGTTGTTGTTGTCGGAGCATCGGTTGTTGTTGTCGGAGCTTCGGTCGTTGTTGTTGGAGCTTCGGTTGTTGTTGTCAGAGCTTCGGTCGTTGTTGTCGGAGCTTCGGTCGTTGTTGTTGGAGCTTCGGTTGTTGTTGTTGGAGCTTCGGTCGTGGTTGTTGGAGCTTCGGTTGTTGTTGTCGGAGCTTCAGTCGTTGTTGTTGGTTCTTCGGTTGTTGTTGTCGGAGCTTCGGTCGTTGTTGTTGGAGCTTCGGTTGTTGTTGTTGGAGCTTCGTCTTGTTGTTGGGTTCGGTTGTGTTGTTGGAGCTTCGGTCGTTGTTGTTGGAGCTTCGGTCGTTGTTGTTGGAGCTTCGGTCGTTGTTGTTGGAGCTTCGGTTGTTGTTGTCGGAGCTTCGGTCGTTGTTGTTGGAGCTTCCGTTGTTGTTGTCGGAGCTTCGGTCGTTGTTGTTGTTGGTGAACATCTAGAGGTTTTATTATAATTTGTGTAGAAATGAAAAATTCCAAAAGCATCTTGATGAAAGAAAAATAAACTCGTTCGAAAGTTTAATCTCTACAATTCGAAATGAAAGAGAAAAACTTACTCGTAAACGGCATTCAGTTCATCAATGTCAATTGAAGACATCCCGTTACGTTGACCGATTAATTCTCCATTTTTCGTTGTGATAGTGTCCAAACCATTTACAGTGAAAGCTGTTTTACCATAATGCATTACACTACCATAATCATAAGGCTGAAAAATGAACCAATCACTTTTTAATTTCATCATCAATATTGGTGTTATTTTAGGGAGTTTATATGTATCTGTACTTTTGAGAACGGCGAAGTGGCTGAAGCGATTTGAAAAACCCGCAATTCTGACCCGAAAAGTATTTACCAACATCATCAATTGATCTATTCAATTCAAAAGCTAACCGTCTCCGCCGCTGAACTCGCTTTTTATAATCGAGGGCAACTTTCATAGCCATAAAACAGGGAATAAAAAATCACTTCTTTCGTGCATTTGAAAAGACCGTGAACCTTTTAAACTTTTATTGAAAAAAACCTTTTTTTTTAATTTGGGCAAGAATTTCATATTTGACCTCATCCAAATAAATGCCCCCCCTCGCTTGTTAATTTTTCGAAAATTAACGGCCCCCTGAACCTTATTCGGACCCCCCGTTTATTAATTTATAAAAATATTTTTCCTACCCCAAGTTTATTCAACCCCCCCCCCCCCCCCCCCCCCGTTTATTTGGAACCTAACAGTACAAGTGGTATCACTAAAGTGGATATAATAGAAGTTATGATGAATTGGTACAATTTTTCCAAAAAGAAAATGTAAAAAAACCTAATCTCGTACCCAGAGCAGCTTGTACCACTTTTTAAATTTTACAAATATGGCCGCAGATAGATCATCAAACACTGGGGATTGTGTTCAAGTTTGTGAAAAAGCTCCAGAAATTTTGAATAATTTCTTACCGTATTTAAGCTTGCATCAAGCATGCCAACAGTGATCCTATTGAAATTGTTTTTTTTATCTGCAATACAAAATTAACGGATCTCATTTAAAGTATCTTCTACTATTTGCTTACACTGTATCTTATAAACAAAAGTGCATAGTTTGCGTTTCGTTAGCACAAATTAGAAGGTAAAGATTTCAAATCTTTATTTAGTGTATTTAGCTGAATGGAGTAAAAGTTCGGTGTATAAATTTCCACTTGGGACGATATTTTGGTCAATTTTGCCAATTGAAAGGGGTTCCTGTGGGTTTGTGAGAAGGAGGTATCATTGTTTTCTCCGATGGTATTTATCACTTTGCATTTAGAGTATTACTACCACTGACCTTTATATATCCCTGGGCCAAGCTACTCGATCCTGGCCAACCAAAATTTTTGATCGGAGTTTTTTGAAAAGTGGTACCCTAATGGCGACACTTCTCAATAGCGGTGTAAATGCATCGAAAGAGCTAGGTTTACTTTCCCTCAAATACTTTTGATGATGTAGCGCCGTTAGATGTTAATTTTTAACATTGCAATGGCTGCTTCTCGGGTGTACCAATTCTAAACAAACTCCAATCAAAGATGGCGGATATAGCTTGATCCAGGGATATATAGAGGTCAGTGATTACTACTCTAATTACCATTATAACTCAGTAATTATCCATTTGAGCTGACGACATTGCAACCTTGTTCTCTGCGCATTATAAGCTTCTTTTTGTTTCCTGATGGCGCTAGATAAGACCCTGGTATTGTCTGTTTTACGAACGCAAAAGATTACATTACTTAAAAACAATACATCATTTCCGTTGTTGTTCTTCTTTTTTGAAGCCGTTGCACCGTAAGCGTAACTTTGTAACGTCAGATTTTTTATGACGTACTGTTTTGAGAAGTTCCCCCTTTGAAAGGGTTAACTCGCATCAGTCAGTACCAGGGTATTATCTGGCGCCAATCAGTAACGTAAATAAAGCCTGAAATACACGGGGACGAGGTTGATGACATTGATACTTTCGCTATTAAGAGAAACTTACTTTCTATAATATTATCAAAATTGATGGTAACATAGTCATCTCGGTCACTTCTAGAATGTTCATGACTGAATCCCATTGCATGCAACATCTCATGCAAAACCGTTCCTGAAAAATTGATCGGAAAATATCTAGAGGAGTATTTTCAGACACGCCGACGGTAGATAAATAAAAGTATTATATGTAGTAATTGTATATTACGGAGCTTGATTAGCTGTTTTACGGGCCTGGCCGACACTGAAGTTCCAAAAATTGAAATTGAAATAAGATTCATTTTGGTAGTACATTTATATTTTAATTACTTTACAGACCTCAAATTCAGATTTTGGTGTCTTTTCAAAGGTTATGAGAATTTTATGCTCAGTTTTTTCATTTTATCCATAAATATGACTTTTTGTGTCTTTTTATTTTTTATTCCGCATTTTTGTCAAGATGTAGTAGTTTTTGCAGCCTTTTAAGGAGGATTTATAGGTAAAACTCTACTTTTATTTTTATTTTTAGCAAACCGATCGAACCTCTTTTTTATAGCTTTGTAGTTTTGTCCGTAAATAAAATAACAAATTAAATCGCCTTAAGCGTTCTATTACACTCGCATAAAACAACAAGAAACCGAGCCCGGGGGGGGGGGGGGGGGGGGGGGTGCTAGGGCAAGATGGGTTACGGGGACGCTCCGCTGGTCAGGGTACCTTTTTTAACCTCCATGAGTCCCAGGTAGGGTCGCAAAAACACCAAAATAGAAAAATCAGTCCCTCGTAGGGTGCCTATTTTTGGAAAATTTGGGGAAAAAGTAGAAAGTTTGAGAAAATTTTGGAATTTTAGTCCCATTCAGGGTCACCTTTTTCGCAAATTTCGAGTCCCACGTAGGGTCCATTTTTCGAACCTCAGCGGAGCACCCCCGTCGGTCGATAAGGGTAGTACTCCCCCCGGGAAACCGAAGCGGTATGAAACATGAAGGCTCGGTGAAAAAGCAATTGATTATTAATAAGCAGATATTCAATAGGTAAAAGTTGGTTATTGAGATTTATTAACCCGAAATGATGTAATATTCAACGAGGCGAAGCCGAGTTGAATATACTGTACATCACCGAGGTAAACCAACGAAAACCTATTGAATATATGTTTTATTATATACCTAGAGGCAAAAACAAAAACATTAATTATGTCAATAGTCAAATGTTTCACATGAAACGCTCCCATAATCGAACCTTCGAATATCTGCTTATTAATCACTTATCTTACCCTGATTGTTTCTGATACATCCAGCAGCTAAGAAGATGGGTTGAGGTGTAATGGGGACTTTTCCAAGATAACTTGCACAACTATGAAAACAAAGTTTCTTGCAAAGAAGTGAAGTAATATGTTGATCTGACCTTTATAAACCCTGGGGGTCAGCTATCCCAGATAGCACACGACGTTGCACGATCTAACGTTATATGGACGTTATGAACGTTAGATAAACGTCACACACGTTGTGTGCCAGATGGGACGTTTGAAGTTTTTTTGAAAGTGGTACCCGCAAAGGATGAATCACTCGTACAAAGATTTATCGTCAATCTTACTTACACCAAAACGGAGGAACAGTAAATCTCTTCACGATAAGTGTGTATTAATATCTATCAATATCTTTCCAACAGTACCAAATTTATTACGTCGAAGAGTCCCTTCTCATGGTAAAGACAAAAAGAACAAAGACTACACCTATCGTAAACAAACTTTAGTACCGTAAGTTGATCTAATATCGACAACCTTCTATGATTCTGACCCTTAGAAAAGTAAGAATTAGAAGAAGAATCATTAGAAAAGTCAGAACCACTAATGGACAAAAAATTTTTTCCTCCTCTCTGACCGCTTAGCAAAAAGATTATATATAGTTGATATATACTATATTATAATATAGTATATTAATCAATTTTTCGATCTCTTGTTAAAAGGGTGGTGAAATTAGATGAGGGATGTCAATACAGTGAAAAGGACATGTCGAAATCATATATCAAACTGTGCTGACCAAATCCAAATTCTATTCAGCGTGCAATCAACGCAGAGAAAAGTAACAATGACGAGTTCAAAGTTGAAAACATAACTCAAAATGTCATTAATGCTTTTTAAAAAAAGTCAGGGATAGTGACGGAATCATAACATAAAGTCAGTCTATTTTTTCTTATTCTTCATATTTGATTTTTTCTACATTGATTAGAATGACACATGCGCGATAAAATTTATATTATTGGTCTTCAGAGGTTGATATGTTCTTTAAAAACTCAACCTCTGATACTCAGGGTAGGATGTCAACATTAGACCAACTTACAGTATAAATTAGAAGATAGCTTATGATGAATTTACGAAGAATGTATATACCCAGAAAAATCTTGGAAGTCTACCCAATGTGCATCATTCTCTTTTTTTGCACGCCATGTGTCTGCGTTGCATTTGATAGCATTGTTCATTTTTACAATGAAGTCTTCTATTCTTTGAGCATCACTTGCAACAACTATGGGAATTAAAATTTGAATTGTTAAATTCATATTAATGTATTATATTCATCTGTTAAGTCTGTTCCAAAAAATGGTTTTATTCGCACACTTTCATAAATTGATCTTTAAAGAAAAAAAGGTTAAGGTAGAAATCATATCTCGTGATAGCGCCAGATAATTCTTTAGTGTTCGACAATGCCAGGGTATTATCTAGTGCTATCAGTAAGCATCAAAAAGCTGATAATACGCAGGGAACGAGGTTGGGGCAAATGTTAGTGTATTGACAAACTGTAGACTATAATATAAGAAAATACTTTACATACTACTTGCATTGATAGTGTACGGAATATGAAGCTCTCCATCTACTTTAGGCCATAGAGTTCTTGTAGTTGCAACACCTCTAACAATATTGGGTATCTCTTCTGGGCCGTCATAGTCTGAAAACAAAGTGATTTAATAGTAGTATACATCTCAGCTGACATAAAACGTCGTTTTAACGTTCAAATAACGTTATTTGGACGTTATGAATGTCAAATGGACGTTGTTTTGACGTTGTGTGCCGGCTGGGATATAATAAAAGCTTTCTATGGGTTTACCTAGATTTTTTCGTCAGATGGATTACTTATCTTATGGACCATTGAATGTTTGTGAATGAGGTTTGGGATCATTTGATAATGCATTTATGCACGAATGTTAGCTGAAGAATTAATAACCAAGAAACTAACCAAGAACTTAATTCTACGGATAAAAAAAGCCATAGGAAGAATATGCTTTACTTGAAAAGATTTGCATAGCTTTGGTTAGACATGTTGGGACATTTAAGAAGACATTAGAAAGCCCGGAGGTGTACTACCCTTGCCGACCGACGGGGGTGCTCTGCTGTGGTTTGAAAAATGGACCCTACGTGGGACTTCGTTTTTTCAAAAATTTAGATGAAAAAATGAACCCGAATAGGACTGAAATTCCAAAATGTTCTCAAATTTTCTACTTTTTCCCCAAATTTACCATAAAAGGCACCCTACGAGGGGCTGATTTTTTCTATTTTGGTGTTTTTGCGACCCAACCTGGGATTCGTGGAGGTTAAAAAAGGTACCCTAACCAGCGCCGCATCCCCGTAGCCCATTTTGCCCTAGTACCCCCCCCCCCCGGGTCAGAAAGCAAGATATCGATTACTGGTAAAGAGAGAAATATTAAATATTTACGGTTTGCTTCGTTGATCTCAACTTCCGTCATTGCTAAATTGAAGATGAAGAAGAAAAGTTTAAAATTATAATGAAAAACATCGCCTTCTACTGCAGATGATTTTCATTTTTGGAACAACAACTAGATGCATCCCCTAGTAAAGAAACACGTATACACATAAAGGGTTAAAAGCGTGATCTTCTTGATGCGTAGGTAGATCCTCGTTGAACTTTAGACTGGCACGCCAGTCGGGCTGGAACAGTATCACGCGGGAAAAGTGAGCGTATGAGTTAGGTATGCGTTGGAAGAAATTTTGTCGGCAACAAGGGCTGAAAGCAACAGCCTCTCACCAACTTTTGCTCGTTCTCCTACGCAGCTCCTATTCTAGCAAACGCCCACCGCCTTTAAGTTCCCGCCCTCTGACATGATTAATTAACAGGCTAGTTTGCTACTCTCGTTGAACTTGTGGAAGGCTATTACCTTCACCATCATTGTTCTGAAATTCTTCATTTGGCATTTCTTCTTCTGCCCTAGATCCTCCAGATCCTAAAAAAGTGAATTTCGTAATTGAGAAACTGTCTCTTTAAAAAAAATTAAACTTCGCCAGGTTCTCTGGTTAGAACAAGGAGGTTTTAAAAGAATAAAAGTTAGCATATCCAAATTGGAATAAGATGAAAGTGAATTTCCCAATATGACTGAAATTGCAGAATATTTTTCCCAATGGGGACGAAATTTTGGCTAAATTTTCCAGTGGGGACGGGGTCCCACCGGGTCTGTGGCACATGGGTTTTGCTTAGTTTGTACTTTCATTTCATTAATTTAAACCTTTTACCATTTTCTTCTGTTTCTTCAAAATCGTGTTCTTCTTCGCCTTTCGCTGTGGTTAAATCTGATAAAGCAATGGAAAATCAAATTAGGTAATCTTCTAAACAAGTGAATTTCGTAATTGAGAAAATTTCTCTGGTTAGAAAAAGGAGGTTTCGAAAATGAAAGTTAGCATACCCCTTTCCCACAGCTCCGTTGAAAATTTTTCCCAAAGCGGGGATGAAAGTTTCTATGGAAATCACAACTGGGGACAGAACTTCTATTGTTCAAAGCTAAAAAATTCAGTAAGATGGTTTTGATGTGCATTGCTAATCTTAAATTTCAAATGAGGATGAAATGAAGTCAATTTCCCAGTGGGGCTGGTAATTTTTCCCCACAGGATACGAAATTTCGACTAGATGTTCCCTTTGGCTGGTTCGACCGGCTCTGTGACACAAGGATTTGTTAGGATATGTAAAGCATTGTTTAATTTGTCAATTTAACGTGTAAAGTCTGCCATAGTTTAAGTATATAAACATAAAAGGCCTTAGTACTGATATCAAATGAGTCACCAATAGTGTCATATGATTAGGTTTTTTTGTAGTTGAATTAAAAATTGAAAACAAAGAGATCTAATTATAGATCTATTCAAACAGAATGGGACACCAACAGAATTACTGATGCTGGTCTTTTATTTACAAGCATTCGTTTTAAAAATACGTTCTTATCCGTTTTTTAAATATCCTTTTTAATATATAGCATTTAAAATTGGTATTCAAAGACTCTATATTTTGTCATTGATGACTAATCAGATGATTAAAATTCACTTTATTTATAAGCAAAACATACCTTGCGAAAATAAGTACAAAAATACCAGGGACGTCAATTTCATAGTTTTGCACCACCAAAAAAATTAAGCCAGCTCCCTGCTGGTAATATGAAAAGCTGACATACTTTCTAATAACATCTTACACACTTGGTAACAAAAACGAGATTTTTCTAAGATTTCAAAACTGTTTAACCAAAAGGTTTTAGTTAGAAAAATGTAGGCGAAGTTGTCTGACGTGCCTGGAAAATCAGTTAGGGAAGACGTTCAAATCTTTTTTTTGGGGCAATGGGTTTAAATTTTCCTTTTTATACACCCGTTCTCATAGACCTGGCAGGATTATTTCAGCCAGTGGGGATGGATTGAAACTCAATGGGGATTGTTATCACCATATTTTTTATAGGTGGGGATTTAAAATCTATTGTTTTCAAGTCAAAAACTTCAGTGGGGATGTGAAAAATAAAATGATATTTTGCATTGAGGATGGTTTTATTCGATTATTTTTAGTGGGGACAAAATTTGGAGTATAATTTCCACTGGGGACGATATTTGGGCCAATTCTTCCAGTGGGAAGGGGTCCCAGTGGGTCGGTGAGAAGGGGGTGTTTTTATCATGAAAGTTAAAACATTTGATGTCAATTTTTCTTTTCATAGCCGATCAAAACATTCGATAACTACAACATTTTAAAATTTGGTTGGTTAAAAAAGTCAATCGATTAATTTTTCTTCAGCCATGTAAAGCTTTTTCTTTGTTTTTATCAGGGAAATTACAAAAATTAGGGTTATGACTTCTCTATGATAAATGTAACTATAATCAGCCCATGATTAAGACAGTAAGATCATTCATTATTTAGCATTTTTAAAGTATTTAGAACTGAACCCAGTTTATTTTGTCTATCTAAACCTTCAGTTCTCTCTGTTTTAAGTATATAGTGAAGCAATTTACAGGGCTTTTATGGCATTTGAATTTATATTCTATTACAAAGTAGGCCAGCTTTTGGTATTAAAAAAATGTAGTAGGTATAATAAAGATTAAATTCTTTTGCATTGATAAGAGGAAGAATAAACTTGAGGGGTCATTTAGATATTAAAACGCTATGGCCTAAATGCTAAAATATTACTTTTCAAAAAAGTATGAAAAAGGCAAAAAACAAGGGTATTAAATCATAAAAGAAGCACTGCTGAGTGGCCCCAAAGATCGCCTGATCTCACTGTATGTGATTTCTTTTTGTGGGGTTACATGAAACAGTAGATCTGGGAGCACCCCAAAATCTGCAATACCAGACCCTTGATCAATTGGGAGCTTTGATAATCAGAAATGTTGTAGGCTACGTCATATTTTCCTTCGTTTCGAGCGTAAAACTCCTACTCTTCTGGATATGAGCACTGCTCTTGTTTGGAATATTGAAATTCTCCGGATAAATCGCATGCGCACTGAGGTTTTAATGAAACAATAGAGAGTTTCGAAACCTAAGCTAATCAAGTGTGTCTTAAACATTCTTTTATTTGAAATCTCTATTGATATACATATTTTTTGTTAAACATCTATTAATAAGCAATTCCCGGTGGGGGCTACTATTGGCCGCCTATAGCAGTGCCTATAGACCAAGAGTAAGACCTAAAAGCCTGGAGCTGTCTATTGTGTAAACTAAAATGTTGTTTATACCATAACTTTTGATCTTGTTGATCAAACTTGACAAATGATCCTTCACAATTTAAGTTTTTCCTTCTTCTTTCCAATTCAAAAGGACCGATTCTTTATAAGTTAAAAAAACTCAAGAAAATTCACTTGAAAGAGAGGACACCCGGTAGAATAAGTATCTGAAATTGTTTGGCGACCTTACAAAAAGAAATCTTAAAATCTTTCGAAATATATCTTTATTTACCATTTTCTTCTTCTTCTTCTTCTTCTTCAAAATCGTGTCCTATTTCTTCAAATTCTTCTTCGTCTTTCGCTGTGGTCGATTCTAATGAAAACAATGGAAAATCAAAATTTGATGTATATGTAGGCATAGTTGCGGTTTGACTTTGAACTGATTTTGATAGTTCGCATGGTCAGCTTTTGGAGAGCGAATGAAAATCCTTATTAAAAAATACAACAATTGAATTATTTGTGTAGACTTTTAAAAAGGATAATACCTTGATTGGTGCGCATATCTTGCATGACATCTTTTAAACCAGCAACATCATCTTCAAGTTGCTCCAATAAGCCTTTTTAAAGATAAGAAGAAGGTATCTCACCATACAATTTCACAAATATACAGCTAGCAGTAGTTTTTTTTCTGTAAAGAGAGCTAATAGAACAAAGACTCTGACTGCAAGTCTGTTCCATACCACACCCATGTGTCACAGACCCGCTGGAACCATAGCCTCACTGAAAAATTTGGCCAAAATTTCGTACCCGATGGGAAAATACCCTGAAATTTCAGCGTCGATGGGAAATTGACTTTGATTTCATCCCCCCTCAAAATTAAATGCTTGAAAATTGCACTTCAAAACCATCCCCACTGCATTTTTCAGCCTTGGAACAATACAATTTCCATCGCCATTGGCATTTGAATTGATTTCCCCACTGGGGAAAGAAGTTCCAGCGGGGCTGTGAGACAGGGGTATTTTATTTTTCTTTGAGAAGTGATATATAAAATGTTTTCTAATTTAAAACAATTTAAGTCAAAGTTTAATCTTACCTTCTTCGCTCAAACTTTTCCCAAAATTTGAAGCACAAAAGCAGCAGATCGAGAGAGCCAGGATAACTCGACGCAAACCCATCATCGTGAGTTATTCGTTAACTTAACGTTAACTCGATCAAATTGTGTTCTTTGGACGGTCAACGTCTTCAATGAACTCAATTCACTGAGATTCTCAAATAAATGTGAATGTGGCAGAGAAAAACATGATTTTATAGAAAAAAATAAACTTCCTTTTTTTTTGCGTAGAGGTAGATTTGTACCCTTTTTAATTATTGCTAACAATAAGAGTTTAATTAACTTTTATTTCTATAACATACGTGCCCGAAATTAAATGAGATTGACATCACATTGTCAGCAATTTTTCCTCTGCCTTTAATTAGCCTTGATAATATTTTTAATAGGATAAATCATTTAGATTACATCTCATCTTTATATTTTTTAAACTAAAAAGGCATTCAATTTTTAGGATTAAAGCCCCCATTAAAATCAGTGGGAGAACATTAATCAGTGTATGATGTGCTTTCGACTCCTACTTGATTTCAATATTTTTCGTGTGTTAACAATGAAAAACAATCATATAGTACCCAATACAAAACACTCAATAAAAGATGAGCTTAAGTTAATCTCCAAGCAGATCCTGACAACCCTGTCCATGGTCATGACTCAGTAAGGGGATCTGTTGTGGTTGGCAGACCACATTTGATATGAACATGATCTTTTGAGCATGGCGAGACTGTTCATCTAACGTTTCCAGCCCATCTAAAAGAACGACAAATAACTATTAAAAAGCGACAAAAAGAACGACAAACCCTAACCGTAACCCAAACTATCAAAGAACGGCATATTTTTCTATTTATTCAAAATCTGACGATGGATTACACTTTTAATCAAGTGTTTGTGTGAAAGCCAATAAATGGGTAACGTGCTTCAGATGAAAACGAACAGAATGTATTCACACTGAAAGGTTCAAGCTAAGACAAAAATAAAAAAATGTAGTGTTTCCAGAAACCGGCCAAGTGAAAAAACTTTTCTGACCTTCACGCAGACTTCTCATCTATATGGCTCATCATAAAGAAAATCAAGTTGACCGTTCGAGCTATTAAACGTCGTTTGGTTTGATATTCCCGCTTGCAGATCAAGTTTTGTTCGTTAGTAATTGATACATTTCTTTAAAGTTCTATTTCAATGATCTTATGTTATCTAAAATAGCCAAAATCCCTCAAAATTCACTGTAAGGGTGTAATTTTGAAAGAATGCACTACAAAGGTATTCTTTTAGCTGGATACAATGTAAGGGTGTGTTTTGGGCTGAATTGCAAGTCTGACAGTAAAAATCTGATATATTTTTATAGTTTTGAAACACACCCATTTTGATTTCTTTTAAACATTGTGTTGACATCTCAGGCTCATTTTCAGGTTGCTTTAGGAAAATAAAATATGAAATCATTTACTATAAGGGTCGCAAACGCTCGGTAAAATGCACTGTAATGATCCGATTTTGAAAGCCAATCTTTTGGCGGCACATGCCATCGTTTAGAAATTGAGTGCCCTCCCCACGGGGAAATGCACAATTAACTATAAAGATGAATGATTACAGTTACTAATTTGTTCGAATTAAAAATTTTTTGAGTTATGGAGTAAGGTTTATAAGGGGGGAGAGTTTGTAGGGGTTCGAAATATCATTTTCCCGTCAAAGTTTTTGCTGAATCCCGGATCCCGAAAATTGAAAAAATAATAACACAGTCACACCGGCTTGAACAGGCCAAAAATGTACCTAAATACCGTCACCGTTTGATTTTGAAATACCGTTTTCCCGTCCCTTTTTTCGTCAAATCCCATAATACCGTACTAAAAAACGGCCAATCCCGTCACACCGTAAAAGTACAACAGGGGGGTATTGTTAACTGGAGGGACGAGAAAGCTTGTTCGAGTTAAGGAGACAGAGGAGTTTTAGAGGTTTGAATTATAAGAGACTCCACTGTATTAATTAACAAAATTCTTTACCCACGCTCCTAATTAGATTACTCATTACGTAAGGTAAATGCTTACCGTGTGCAAAAGATTATTTCAACCTCTCATTAATTGCGATTTGACCCAGCTGGCAACACAACGTTGTTTTGACGTTTATCTAACGTTCACAACGTCCATATAACGTTGTGTGCCAGCTGGGGAAGATTGGAACTGAGCGACACATCTAATCCTAAACATTTTGTAGGAAAAAAAATTGAAAAAGTTATTTGACCTGTTAGTAGGGGGAAATTTGTAAAATCACTCGATTTTATTGGTCAAAGCACTTGCTATACATTTTTGGAAAGGTAAGCGGTATGGGAATCAAAATAACATAGACGTCAATTTTCTTTAGGACACTTTGGTGTGTTTTTCAGACAAATATGACAGTCTCAGGCAAAAATAATAAGGTCAAAATTAAAAGATTGAATAATTTCCATTTCTTATAATTATTACTATGATCAGTTAAAACTGAGCATGACCGCAAAACAGTTGAAAAGCTCTTTTTAGGGTTAAAAAATACAAAATTTTGACACTCTACGTTGACCTTTATTCCACCAGGACAAGTGAATAGAAAACTATACAAGGTTTGCCCCTGGAAAGATCGGATTAACCTTCGTTTCCAGGTTTCCGGGCTACTTTCATCTTCGTCTTGCTTTTAACATTTTACCCACACAGGCCATTTCACGGACGAATAGAATGATAAGTAAATCTGAATCACTGGGCTTTGGTGATAACGACTTGCTGTTGTTCTAAAATTATATTGTTTGTATTTAGATTTGTAGATAGATTTTTCATGTTTTGCATCGAATCGCATGAAGCCGTTATGGGGGCGCAGTGTAATTTTTCCCGTCGGCGGTCGCAACCCAACTTCAGCCGGTCGAAACCCGACTTAGCAGTCGAAGCCCAACCTAGCGGCCGAAACCCATTTTAGCGGTCGAAAACCCAACTTAGTGGTCAAAGCCCAACCTAGCGGCAGAAACCCATTTTAGCTGTCGAAACCCATGTTTTATTTCAAATGAAAGAGGGATTTTTAGCGGCCAAAACCCAACTCAGGTGAGTACCCAGCTTATCTGTACACAAACCCAATATTTACGGCTAATTTCAAAATTCATTGCCGTTGTACTACGCTACGATAATCGTGAGATATACTCTGGTACAGAGTAGTATAAACAAACTTTTTTGATACTTTAACGAATGAAACAAATCGGAACCCAAGAATTCCCTCTTTTATTCTAAGTTGGGTTTCGACCGCTGAAGTTGGGTTGCGACCGCTGACTGAAAAAAAATACGCGGGGTGCAAGCAGTATCGATTACCCATGATTCATTTCGACTTTAATAAAAAATGACCGCTATGCTCAGAAAGATAGCATTAAAAGCTGTTGATTTTAGAAATCAGTTGATGATAGGAGCAGCTAATTATGAAGATTGTATAAATACCGTCGATATTAATTATATAAGCTCAGCCTACTAGATTTCAAATCAGATGAACCGTGTGCAAAAGATGACCTAGTCAAAATCAGCAGAGAAAGGCATTCAATAGAAGAACTAGAATTGTAAAAAAATAGCATTGGGCTTTTCCAGAAAAAAACCAGATACCCCCTGTTGAGGAGGTCCATTTCCGTTCCAAGGGAGTAATGCTTGATGTGGCGGAATCCCTTAGGTAGATACAAAAATCTTTCAAAAATAACTGGAATTCCACGGGGGTAGCTTTTTAAATCCTACTAAAATTCGGAATTCCAGAGGGGTTTAAACCTAAAATTGCCTGAAATTCCAAGGGGTTACAGCATTTTTAGCTACAGAGGGATGGACCTCCTCAACAGGCGGTATACGGTTTTTTTCTGGAAGAGTCCATTCAGATACTTAGGGTTTGGCTCATCAAATGTTATTTACCCCTAAAATGTAGGTTGACTTTGGTCTTATCTGTGAAGATATGTGTGACCTTCTGTGGCAAAGGATGAAATTTGATTCTATAAAGCTTAATTTTACCTTTTCTCGGAAACTATTATAGCCTGCTGAGTAAATCTTATATTATAGATAGGGGTTTCTTCCTTCATGCTTTAAATCATTGAGCTAAAAGGACAGTTTCATTCTTTGCTAAGAAAAAAAAATGAAGTTAGTTTCGGTTTTTTTTTATTATGGCAAACGATGGTACCAATTAACACTGGTTTCGCTTTCCGGTCATCATTGTATGCCTAAAAACTCCACCATACCTATATTTTTTCCCAGCGATATTAACATCCCCATGTTTTAGTATGCCTTGACGAGCCATTTTTTAATCTTAATCTTGATTTTTTCTTAGAATATGTTTGTGGCCAAAATGCGGATTTTCCGATCAATAGATCCTTTCCAATTTATGGAATTTATAAAATTATTCGTGATTGTTTTTGATAACTTTAAAACTGGAGCTGCCTAGCTGTGACACACAACGTCGTTTCAACGTTTTTCTAATATTCAAAATGTCCATATAACGTTAGATGAACGTTGAAACAACGTTGTGTGTCAGCTGGGTGTTGAATTAGCAGACCTATGTCTCACAGCTTCGGTAGAACTTTTCTCAGAGTGGAAATAAAAACTTCTAATCAAATCCAGATGGGGATAATTTTGTTATTCCAATGGGGTTGGTTTTGTAGTGCAATTTTTCCCATTAAATTTCGAAAGGAAAAATTAAAGTCAATCTCCTAGTGGGGCTGAAATTGTAAGGTCTTTCCGCCGGGCAAATTCGACCAATTTCTTGGTGAAATGAGGGTCCCGCTGGTTTGGGAAACAGGGCTATTATTAACTGATTCTTGCCGGAAAAATTTGTTCTTTGATTATTCTCAGGTGCTTAAAGCCATTGACCTTTTACATAGTTATAATGTATGTTGATCCAGCAGATTGAAATAAATAGAATCTTTTGTAATGAATAAAGAAAAATGTGAAGCAAGATTTTTTTCTTCCATTTATTTACAAATTTAAAGGACTCTTTTATTAAAATTTAGCTGACATCAGTTTCAGACGAGTCGGGTGTATATAACACCGTATAATTCCTTTAATAAATAACAAACGCCCCCAAATAATTATTTTTTTTCAACCCCATTTTTCCAAGAAAAGTCAATGGCCAAGGTTTTACTCTATAATTACCTTTTTTTTGGAGGGGGGGGGGGGAGTGACTTAAAGGTATAATATCGAACCCCTTGTAATTAGCCCTCCCCCTCCCCGTTTATTTAAATTTAAGGATTTTTCCCTGTTATGAAGCATCTGAGAGTAACTCGTGTAACTTGTAAGTACCAATTAATTATTTCTGATATCTTTAGTCTTCCTCGTCATTCACATAAGAAATCACAGCTTTTTTTTTATTTATGATTACCTATCAATATATTTTGAGCTTTTTTTTTCTATATTATTTTTTTATATTTTGTCTTCATTCAATCCAATCAGCTTCTACCCTTTTTACAATTGTCCTGAAAATTGAATTCAATGATTTAAAAATCATACAGTGTCCAACCGAATTTTGGCTTAATTCAGATATAATCATCATCTCCTCGCAAC
Organism: Clytia hemisphaerica; assembly: GCF_902728285.1. Lineage (NCBI taxonomy): Eukaryota > Metazoa > Cnidaria > Hydrozoa > Leptothecata > Clytiidae > Clytia > Clytia hemisphaerica. Next base: position 142,505 of record NW_027104602.1, read on the forward strand.
CAAGTAATATTCCACTTTAAAAAGCTTTCCAACAAGCATATGGCCGCTATTTAATTCATGGTCGAACGTGTGCAACGCACTAGGCTCAACTTCAGTAATTTTCTAACTAAATCAACTCAAGTTAAATGCCCGATTTGTAGATACTTAAATAATGGGTTAGATTTGTAGAATCATAGTAGAGAACACGGTTTTGGCGAATAATTCGTCCCCAAATCAAAATGTTCAAATAATGAAAAAAAAATCCAAGATATTCACCCAAGGCACAAGTGTGCTAAATTTGAGCCAAATTATACCATTTTTGAAGTCTCCAGGCTGCCTCAAAGTTTTAGCCTCGTTTTAGCGAAAAGGCCCAAATCGAAAGTTTCAAAAACTGAAAAAAAAGCCCAAGATATTCACTCAAGCACAAGTGTGGCAAATTTAAGCCAAATCCAACCATTTTTTAAGTCTCCAGGCTGCCCTAAAGTTTTTGTGGAAAACAGACAGACAGACACATATTTTCAAACGAAAGAAGAATTGTCTTCCTTTCAGCGATGCGCGAGCATAAATTTTGAGAAAACCTTTCTAATCATAAAAAAAGTATACAATGAAGCCTTCTGAACTCCAAGCTCTATCACTTGAATGACTACCGTGAAAAGCACATGCCGCAATCATATTTTCCAACCTGTGCCGACCAATCGAGATTCTATTCAGCGCGCAATCAACGCAGAGAACCATGAGAGAGTAACCGTGACAGCAATCTATGATCTTGGATTAAGTTCAAATTTGATGTTTTTATTCCGTCTTTGAAAACAACTCAAAAATGTCATCAATGCTTTTTTTTTAAAGCCAGTGATAGAGAATCATAACATAAAGATCTGTCTATTATTTCGATTACATTAAAGTAACATCACCATAATTAATAGTTACTGTTATCCATTTGGGAATTATGTAGAAGATTTCTTTTGAAAGAAACTCCATTTCAATTACACTTGAAAGTTTTTGGGGAATTCGTAAATAGTAAACTGCATACTTATACAGTCTACTAGACATTAGTGGCTGCGTTTAGACCAACTGGCATTTGTAATTTGGCATTTGCTCATGAGGGATTCGATTTTAATAGCTTTTCCATTGTATTTTCTGTCATGGCATTTAAGGAATCGTCTTTTTAGAGTCATTACTGAAAAGGTGATTCCCTCAAGTTCAACTTTGACAGATCAAACAATGAAAAGCATGGAATTTCTCAAAAACTGTAGTCATTAAGACTGAAACTTTTTGCCGTACGGCTAGGCTATGGCCAATTTTGCAAATTTTACAATCTATAGAAAGAACTGAATAAAAAACGTGCAAATACTTTAAAAAATCAAAAATATCATTTTTTCTCTTTGTTTTGGTTCCTTTGTTTGATTTGAAATGCCAGAAAAGGGGATTCCTTTGCTCAAAATGGCATTTCAAATGCCAACGAAATGCCAACACGCTGGCATCATTAGGCATTTGACAAACCGAACAATTGCGCGGCACAATAGAATTCAAAAGAATACTGCAAGCAATTACAAATGCCAGGCTGGTCTAAACGCAGCCAGTATGGTAATATTTGCTCTTCATCTTTGATTCTTTCTACAGTGACTAGATTGACACATGCGCAATAATATTTCTATTATTGGTCTTCAGAGGTTGATATCTTCTTTGAAAACTCAACCTCTTATACTCAGGGTATCGAATGGCTCCTTAAATCGAAAAAATTCTTGTCTCTTCAATCAGTGCCTAAAAGTCCAAATTTCTATAACTCGAACCAATTTAAATCCCCCTTGCGTATTCGAGTTATGGTGACACCACTGTATTTTCAAACAAATCTTTAAAATATTATTCCGTCACATACCTGAAAGTAAAACGGATTCCGTCAACATCGAAGTGACTTTTTTCCTGATGTCTCCTTCATGAGTGTTTTGTGATGTTTTACTTTGGTAGAATGGCCAGCAACGCCCTGGAATTGGCCGGTAGTGACTTTCTGTAGACCTGGTGATGTTGTTTTCCGATCTCTCTTGTAATGAACTATCAAGCATTCTTTTAAGTTTGTTTTCGTTTTTTGAAATCAAGGCGCAAATGCCCCTGTGCTTCCCCCCATCCCCGGTTGCTACGGGCCTGTGGAGCAACCCATGGATATATTGGTGCCCTCCCTTCCTTCGGTGGATATCTATCAAAACTGCACTTGATGACTTACTGTATTTACTATAAGAATGAAATAAAAACTGTATTCATGACTAACAATATACCTTATCGGCCCTTTTTACACCGACCCTTATTGGCGTTATTTTTAAGCTATTGGCGTAATAAGGGCCAGTGTTAAAAGGGCCGGTGTGAAAAGGGCCAAATATTTGCAAAATTTAATTAAAAGTGGCGTTAATTTTTTATCATTATTTCTCAATTTAAAGGACTTTAGGTATCATTCGAAGACAAAAATTATCCATTGTTTTACTCCATATCTAAAACTTCACAAAAATCAGTGATTTTCAATGGAATTTTCAACAGTTTACTACTGAAAATGATATTTTAATGTAAATTGAAGCATAAATAGCCAAAATCAGGCTGTGGCGTAACAAGGGCCGGCGTAAAAGGGGCCAGCATTAAATTAGGGCCGGTGTAAAAAGGGCTGATAAGGTATTACTTAACTGACGATTGTTTTATTTGAAACGATTAGGCTTAAGGCCGGTCTCCACTTTCACGCGACATGAGATAAAACTTTTTGACGTTTTTGGAAGGTCATTGGTGTCGGTTGAAAAATTAAGCAATTCCATTGGTCGAAATAGACGTAACGGATGAAAAAAGAAGATTCCTTCAACTTTTTTTTTGTTCGCACGAAATTATTTTATGACGTAATCTTTTGTTCAGGCAAAAAAGGTTAAGAAAAAAACTGTCACCCATTTCGCGCGAAAGTGGAAACCGGCCTTTAGAATGTTAGGCGAAATAACAGGCGAGAGAAACAGTGCTAGGAAATACGACAATCCTCTTTGTCGGTAGTTCTTGAAATTGAAATTGTTTCCTTAGTTGCAAGGAATAGATTTTCAAGCCTTCGGATGTTCTTAACTTTGTGAGTTTTAAGCTTAAAAATGTTCTTAACATGTTCTTATTTTCTCCATTTTTGAGTGTTTTTGTTCATTTTCTTAAAAAATTGGGTGTTTTCAGAGTCAAATCCATTAGATGATACCAGCTGCCTTTTTACAGCCTTTGCATGCACACTGAGGTACCGATTGGATTCAATTACCTATAAACAGCGTTTATCTCTGCAATGTCACTCGACCCATACTAAATACTGTTACTTTAAAAACCAACAATTCTACCCTTATTGGTCAGCCGAAGCTGAGCATTCAAATAGGTAAAATTTTCCAGTTCCATCATCATCATAAGACGACAAAAAAAAAATCCGACTTCCCGATCTCACTTTGATTTCTAAACTTTCTTCCGATCGGGTTAACTTTTTGGGTACTTTTAGCGTGTGTTGTTTTTACAGATCATAATGTGGTGTTTCAAGATGGCGGCTCAAGCGATAAGTCAGATGTGATAAGTCAGTGTTGTACCAAAGTATTTCCAGTGTAAATCTGTTGCAAGCTTCAATTTCTGTCATTTATTTTTTTAACTCGACAAATCAAACACATGATTTTCATCAAGGGGATTCTTTTTCTACATCTTTTGAAGGTTTAAAGCCGTTTGCTCAAGTTTTTGTTTATGTTGAATTTTCTGATACTTTTTATTGCTGCTTTTTATTAGTTTTTGCAATAAAAACATGTTTTTCTTGTTTGCCTCTAGGTGGGATTGATGGTGTTATAATGTTATTGGGATTTGATAAAGTTTACAAAAGTACAGCTACTGTCTAAATTTGATAAAGACTGGATCCAATCATGCTTTTTTGGACTTGGTTTGGACGTGTTTGATAAGGCGAATCGCAAAAGATTGTTTGGTTCCCGTCATTTCTATTTTAAAAAGTGGGGGTCATTCGGTCGGTCGAAAATATTTTTCTTTTAAGAAGCAGCTACATCTTGTTGAAAGGGAATCCGTGTGGACTGATCCGAATTAAGAAATTGAGAAACCACCGTGTGGATAAACTGGTTTTCGGTTTACTCTCCATTAGCATGCGGCTCACTACTTCGATTTGAAAACTTGTAAACACAGAGCGTGCAGAGGTCGACAGTGGAAATCCAGCAAAGCAGCGGAAAAGCTTTCCGACTCTCCAACTCTACCTGCTGACCGTAAATCAGGGTCGGTCAGATGGTTGGCAGACGATATCATCCACCAGGATGCAAGTGAAATTTTTCAATCTACGGACCTAGACGGGGGTTCGGTTATTATCAGTTAGGGTTAGGGTTGGAGCTCGAGAGTCACAATATAAGGCCGAAGGCCTTCTTAGGGGCATCCGTACCCTGTGACCTAACTTAGGATCCCGTAGGGATCCTTGTAGGGGCACCGGTAGGGTTGGGAGCTTTCTTAATAAAGGTCTGTAAATTACACACTATAAGTATTTGTGAATGACAGCATTCTGCTATGTCTCGTTGGCGCTAGTTGTTAGGCATTGGGTTTGTAAACCAAGGTTGCTTGTATTTGGTGGTTCGAGCCGGGGTCGGAGACCTATTTCACCGGTACGGGCAAATTTCAGAAAAATACTTAGAAAACAATTAGAAACACTAGAGAAAGTCAGAAAATCAGGATAGAAGATAGGAAAGTAGAAAATAGGTGGAAAATAAGAGAGGATGCATCCTGGTGGATGATATCGTTTGCCAAATCGGTCAGATGACGGGAACCAAATGATGACATCACATCTCCTATTATTGGACTTGCAAAATTATGACAAATGGTCTTTGGAATTTGATCAATTATATTAATATTACAGTTCTTGTTGAAATTGATCAAACTATTTTTCACGCAGTTCCGGACGCAGATTGTGTTTTTCTAACCTTTTCTAACCTTGGCGCACGTTTTGACGGAATGATGGAATGGAATGAATGGCGATAACAGTTTATGGGCAGTTTATACATATCTCTTATCAGACTTGCAGAAAACGGACTGCAGAAAGTTATGAAAAATGGTTTCTAGAATTTAATGAATTATACCGTCAAGTTACACAACATGCACACTCTCGTCACAACTTGCACAGTCATAACAAACAGATCCATCTGGTCTTCATTTAACATTGTTTTAAAGTTTAAAAAACACTGCCAGTGCTTGGCACAGAAGAGAGGACTCCCAGTTGAAATTAATTGCTACTCTGCTGCCCTGTTGAATTTATTTATTATGGTCGTGTGTTTATTCCGCCAAGGCGGTAAAGCGATCGCCCAAATTCATAGACCAATCAAAAGGGAGTTTAAAGCAAAATGGGGGAAAAATGAGCTTCCCTGCATAGTTAGGAATTTTAAGTTTTGCTTTAGATTATCATTTGCGACCAGCAAAGTCTTCAAGATGGTAGTGTGCATGCTGTGTAACTTGACGGTACTAAACTACAAAATTTATTTACGAAGACTGGATGTAAATTATGTTTTTCTGACCTTGCCAAATTTTGGCTTTGACTGAATAGCAGTCAGTTTTTACGTACCTCATTGGCCTTGCAGACAACTGACAAATGGTTTCTGTAATTTGACCAAGTCTACCAAAATACAGTTCCTGTTGAAATGTTATAAATATGAACTACGTTTTGCAAAGATTTTGATGCAAATTGTGTTTTTCTGGAGTTTGCGCTTTGTGACTTAAAGTTTGCAGCTTGTTAGTTTAAAGTGTTATTGGAGTTTTATCAAGTAAAACAAAAAGTACAGTTTCTACATATTTGATGGATATCTTTATTTTGGTTCTGACGTTTTGGCAATTTTCTAATTTATTTCTAGATAACACTTTGGTCATATATGGATATTGTCTACATCCAACAGAAAAATTGTATCATAATTGACTGGAATGAAATTAACAAAAAGTTTAGTTACACTATTTTTCTCTTTTATTTTATAGTAATTAACTATAGCTTAATTGTTTGATGTCATAAAAACAGTGCTACAATGCTAAAGAGAAGTATATACTTTGATCTTCTCGTTGGGTGGTGGGGGGGGGGGTTGGAGGAGCTCTCAGGCTTGTTTTAAATAATTTTAAATCAAGTTATCAAATGTTTCACATTTTGTACATTATTCAACATTTTTAGTCTACTCTGTTTCAGTACATCTCTTACATCTGTTAACCCACTTATTAAAGCTATCTAGCTAAGCTCTATTGGCTGACCTTCCAGCCTCGGCTGGTTTATTCTATTAAGTTTTCCTTTGCTGGCTTCACTCACATGCTATACATGAAAGACGTATGAAGAAAGGTGTGAAAAGATTCTCTTTTAATAAAAGTAAGTCTGCGACCGCAGTCGGTAGGGGAGTAGTATGAAGGTTAGTATCCGAAGGTAGGGGAGACCACCACTCTTTTTTCCCTGGATTTCTCCCCACACCCTTGATCATTCTCTTAATTGCTGAGCATCAAGCAGAGAGGCATCAAGTACCATTTTGATAATCTTTGGTATGACCCGGCTGGGGGTTGAACCCACAACCTTGCGAACCGTAGTCGGATGATCTAATAATAACTAGGTCACAGTGTGGATCTAAACCACACTGAAACGACCGCCTTCCATCACGCATCACGCTCGCGAAAGAGCGCGCGCACATTATTAACGCCTACATGTCATCTCTAATACATTTTAGATTATTCATTGAAAACAGATTACAATATAGTCATTTTTCATGTCTCGATTATTCAATTCCGAATCAAAGATATTCAGGGAAAAAAAGAGAAACACCTGGGTAATCTAGTTAAAAAAACCGAAAGTAAATGGCAGACAAAGTAACGAGCCAAGGCAAAACGAGATTAGCGTACCACTATGAAAGAAACCGCCTCCGGCGGTCGATGATAATATAATAATGAAACTTCAGGCACACAATAAACTACAAACTTTTCACTGCCAGGTTTTACCTATGAGTATTCGATGAAGTTTTTTTCGCAACCTTAAAAGTAAGAAACAGACAAAAGTGGTGTTAAAGATTAAAAAAATTGCAAGCACAATAAATCATTTGTCACTGGTTCTTGATTTTATTTTGACATAAGGGGGTGGTCAGGAAGTATCTACTAGGGGGAGTGGAGGATATTTCAAAAAGTCAAAAACAAATTTAGCACACCCACCCCTAAAATAATACCGAGTTTATGTATCGGAGGATATCGAGGGCGATGGTAAGTGAAATCGATACAAGAAAAAGTCGATAGTTGATGTACGGCTCTATATCGCCTTTGCTCACCTAAACAGACGACGGTATCTTGGTGTTTTTACCGTCGTCGAGCAAAGAGGACGGTGATTTCGGTCCTATGTCAGCTTTGCTTTATACCGTCCCCCTCGATTTATCTCGAATACATAAACTTGCTAATACTTTTTCGAAAGGTTTTCATTTTTACGTTTCAGGTGTTCGAGTTATCCTTTGTAATTTAAAGGGTAGAGAGAGGCAGCTATAAAGGATTCTAACGGAAAATCTTACCATGAGATCAAACTTGCAAATGGCTGTATTAAACAAGGTAGGTGGCTTATTTAAAATGTACTTACTGGCCAGTCTTCCACTTTAAAACGGGGTTAAAATCCTACTTTTAGGTGCCAAATAAACGCCCCCCCCCCGCTTGTTAATTTTTCGAAAAATTTTCAACCCCCTCCCCCGGACCTTATGAGGACCCCCCGTTTATTAATTTTTAAGAATATCTTTAGCTTTCAAAGAGAAGGCCACTTATTTTGCTCTAGATAGCCTGATTTTAGCCTATATTTACCTTATTTTTGGATTTTTAGAAATACAATTTCCAACCCCCCCGGCAATTAGGTCACTCCGTTTATTAAAATCTCGAAAATTTTCCAAACCCCCCCCCCCCGTTTATTCGAGCCTGCCCGTTTATACGGCACCTAAGAGCTTAAAATCTCGCTGAAAAGACTCACTTTTGATTTTTTTTGCTTGACCACGAAGCTCAATCCAATTCCTACAAGTTAGACCAAAAATGGCAATTTCTAACTCAAACTGGGCATTACAGGAGGGCTTCACCCTCCTACATAGCCCATGTCTGATATACGACATTGGCACTTAAAGGGTTAAATAAAAGCCTTGATTATGTGCTTGAATTATTTTTTTGTTTCTTTATCACCACCTTTTGCCTGTTTGCTACTTTTAAGGTTTTAAAACTTCATCAAATATCATCATGGGTAAAACCTGGCAGTCTAAAGTTTGTAAGTAATTCAGTGTATGCCAGTTGGTTGCGCTTAATTCACGTTGAAAGGGTAGATCCAGGCCCTCTATTCAGACACTTTACAGACCCGGTGGAATCACCTTCCCACTGAAAATTTTGACCAAAATCTCTCCCTGGTGAGAAAAATACCCTAAAATTTTAGCCCTTCTTGGAAATTGACCATCATCATTTGAAAATCAAACTTAAAAATTGCACTCCAAATCCATCCCCACTTAATTCTTAAGCTCCCCATTGCTATTTTGATAGAAATTTTCATACCCGCCTCTGTGTGATAAATGCCCACAGGGCACCAAGACATGGGTGTATTTAGAGAAAATCTTTTTCCTACATCTTTTAATACGTTTTGCAAGCTACAATCAAGGTCATATTTGAGAAGAAAGAGACATTTTCCAGGAAGTTTTGAAACCACAATCGATTTGTTAGTGCTCTAAAGTAGGTTCGATTTTTGATTTTGCGTCTAAACGCTAGACTTAAGACTTAGGACCTTAGGAGTTCAGGATCCAAAAGTTCAAAAATGGTCCAATAAGGTTCAGAATATAGCCTGGAAGTCTGCCAACCCATCCCAAATTGAAATATTCGATTAAATTAAAGAGATAACCCAAAATCGACTTTCTTGAAAAACGTTAAAATAACCAGAATTCTTAATATATTTCGACCATGATTGTAGTGTACCGAGCGAGGAAAAACTTTGAAAGTACTAATAAGGGACACCGTTTGTTCGTTCTTCAAATGCCAAAGTGTCAACCCTTCCACGCTATTGGTTTCTAGATAATCATGAGTTTAAAAGACCATAAGTGAATAGCTTTGTTTATCACTAATGTCAGCGGTATGACTATGCATTTCGGTCTAAAGGATGGTTTAAAAACGGAAAAGACACAATCACCCCGAAAGATTCGAAAGCAAAAAATGGACAACGCAAAAAGATTTCGTCGAGTAATATTGCAGAAATAAACGCTGTTTATAGGTAATCAAATTTATTTCCTCCCTATTGATCTTCACTCCGTACCTCTGGTACTCCATACCAGTGAGTATGCAAATTAAATAGATAGGCCTGGAGGCTCCTCTTTCGATAGCTATCCACCCGAAGGTATCTTTCAGTTGAAAGCCTGACGGGTTAGAGTGGAATCTTCACCCTTTACCAAGCCTTAAAATAAAAACCGTTATATTTGCTCTGTACTTAGATTATGGATTGATTCTAGCGCTTTCTTTGATTTCAGGTGGTTTATTTTTTTAATCCGGCCGATATATTTTACTTTTGTTCCAGCGTTTATGTTAAAACCATACGCGGGTCATGGATGTGAATTAGTCATAAATCATTCCCCATCCAAGAGTTTTATCTTTATAATTGTCAAATAAATGAACATAAATACTGTACAAGCAATGAGATAAATTTTACGTGTTTTATTGAAAGCAACTGTAAGATTTTCAACTTTCTGATCCTGTATGAATTTATGTATTATTATATTTAACAATAATATTCTACTCTTAGATATATTTTCAACAAGTACTTGAATTAATTCTATTTTAACTTTAATTCTATTACGGCCTTTTTGACTTCGAACTAGATAATTCTCAAACGATACTACGATATAGTTTTAAATATTGTGCAAAAATACACATTCTATTTAGAGTAAATTAATTGCCTTCTTCGACCCTAAACAGTAGGATCCTACGAAAGAACCTTTTTTCATTGAAACAGCCGGGAATTTTTCCTTAACCTTACTTTACAGGGTGTCTCGGAAAAAAGTCCTGTGTCGGATCATGACTACAAGTAAAAATAATTTTGTATGTGTATTATATATTTTTAACGCAACACTTTAAGGGCGCTGACCATTATATTAAATACACTAAAACTAATTTTTGACACAAACACACAAAACTTTTATTACTTGTAATCGTGTTCTGACACAAGACCTTTTTCGAGACACGCTGTATTTACACATGAAATCTTGTTATTTAATTTGCAAGTAAATAAACCCACATTAATTCCCAAAGGCAATTAAGTAATTAACCAATTAGTGAAAAATTATCAAATAATGAGTCAATGTTGTTATCTTAGAGGGCGGTGAAAGCTTTATGTTAAACAAGCTCTTATATTCAAGCCCCTAATGGCTTTGGGACACTCCTTATGACGCAGGAATTTGAAAACATATTTTTGCGTGGTCAAATTGTGAGCGGGAAGATAGAGAAACTCGAAAATAGAGTGGGCATTACAAATGGAAAGTTTTTGTATAAATTTGCTGCAAAATGTTTTGAAATTAATTTCATTTGTGTACAGAATTTTTAAACTAGGAGAGTTGGAATAAAGGGAGTATATGTTCAATATAGAAGAAATTTAGCATCTGTTTTGAATTTTGTTCGTTCAGGGTCATGAATATTTTTCTACGCTTTTGAAATTGTAAAACCATATAAGAAAATAAAGCTTCCATGGCCAAAATGTTAAGAATGAGTTAAGAACATTTTAAGGCTTCGCGGACTCGAAAATTTTATGCCTGAGTTAATTTAGTGAATTTCGAAACTGATGCAGAGTCATGTGACTTTTAACATAGACTGGGTGGTCCGGGCAATCAGAGCAACTGAAATCTTTCACCATGTTAGTTTTTAAAAGTACAAAAATAGCAAAATGAATTTATTTAAAACGTGGTTATTGGCATTATTGATGTCACTGATGGTAACCGCATCATCGGCAAAATCTTTGAGCTCAGAAACAGGTGAGAGTTTGTTTGAATTAGAAACTGATCTCCCCCGCCTGACTCAAATAGTCTTTAACTTTAGTAAAGGGGGACAAGTTGAGCAGGTTTTGATCATGGCACCATCAATTTACGATTGACGCTCTCTGACTCGCTATTCTAATGTCCGATAATGTTAAAAGTTACCGTCAACAAAGACCTCTCATAAACGATGTTGTACTATATCGATATGCTCACTTATTTGATGAAAATCCAATTTCCCTTGAAAATTGAATTAGAGAGCGTCGACTGTATGTTATTTTACCTTGATTTCTACAATATAGTTCAACCAGGGACCCCAATCGAACAAACTTTAAATCTTAATTTCACTTAAACAAATCCCCAAAGCCCTGCTGTTGATTCCACTAATATGGGGGGGGGGGGCGCCGTACGGGGTTTGCGATTTCCGAAATACCAAATAATATTGTCAAAATTTCCGAAATTCCGTAAAAGAATACTTGCAATTCCGATACCGAATTTTTGAGGTATTTTTCCTCGTTTTGACTAATTTTTCATAAAATTTGATTTTTCATGTACGAATTCCGAAAAAAGGGGATAAAAAATTTCGAAATTTCGGAGCAAAAATTCATGCATTTCTGATACCGACACAATTTCAGAATTCTGAAATACCGAAGGAATTTTCCCGATTTCCGAAATTCCGAAGAAAAACGGGTCGATCTCCGCAATTCCGAAATCCTGTACGCCCCCACTATTATGGGAGACACAGATAGAAGTGGGAGTGTAAAAAAACTCTAGAAAAGAGTTCAGATAGCCTTTGGGATAAAGTAATGATGGGGAAGTGAATTATGAAATATTTTGACACTTTTCAGACTGGGAAGAGAGATTAGAAGAAGAAGTGGAAATTCTCAGAACATTAAGAGAAGAAATTGAAGATTCAATGAGTAATGGTAATTTTGTTTTAGTTCTTCTCGCGTCAAATTCATTCTGTTTTATCATGATCATTTCTATCATTTTTAACATCCGTAATTATTTTTTGAGTATCGCCACAAAGAAGTTCCATTATTCATCCAATAATATTGAAAGCCACCATCATCAAGAAACTCTCATAAACGACGCTCTATTATTTGATGAAAATCCAATTCCCCTGGAAAATCGAATTAGACAGCGCCAATAGAACTTTTAATAAATTACGTCACAAACATCACTTGTTTCGTATTCAAACAATTATCGTGGTGAGTATGTCCCTTGAGACATAAATGATTTTTCTATGAATAGAAAGTAGTTTCAATAAAAACTGCTGGGAGTTAATCACCATGGCAATAATTTCAAAACGAGGCAAGTGATGTTTGTGACGTAATTTATGAAAAGGTTATTATACTTTTTTGGCAAAATTAAGTTCGAAAATAGAAAAGGAAATGCTGAAAATATATTACTAATACTGGAAAATAGTCATGGACTTTGATACTTTTTGACCAACACTCAATTTTTTGCCTGTAGATCAAGAAAAGCACATACCAGATGAAACAGATATCGACCAAGAAGCTGGTGAGTTGGATTTATCGATTTTTGAATGAATAAATATTATAAATTGTGCCTTTAAAATACGGCTTTTTACCTCGAGCCATCTTGGAAGTACAGACCATTGAGTTTAAAGCCCGAAGGATCTAGCAGTTCCTTTGTTTTTGAGGACTGCATTTTTTGAAATTACTTTCAATCCAGCGTTTGTGTAAAACCCATGCGCGGGCGTTCTGTATGGAAAATAAGTGGCTTCATTTCTCATCAAGAAGTCTCGATAGTCTAGCCCTTCGGGCTTGGAAGTCAATGGTCAGACTATCTATTTTTGTCATCCACTCCTAGTTTGCATAACTATAAAACTAACACACGATTTCAAGAGTTAATGGCGGAGAATAAAGGTTTTCCATGTAATTGAAATAATAATATCTCGTATTAGTCTAGGGTGACCCTTACAAGTAGTACTTATATGATATGCACCTCTGCAATGTCTTCTGAAATTACACCACGGACCTCTGACCTAGCTGATTGGTTGTAAGTGACGTAAAATCAGTCAATACATCACCTTTAACCAATCACCTGTTGGGTCCGTGGAAGACATTACAATGGTGCAAATCATGAATATATGGGTCCCATGGGACCCCAAAACAGGTTTTTGCCAAGCTGATAAGGATTGGTAAAATTTTACAGCTCTATACATATGACTCTGAAAGATAAGCAGAATTAAGAGATTAAGCCAAGTCATTTTACTTAACCTTAGGTACAAACGAAATTCTTGGGAATGAAATCAAGAAAGAAGATGCATCAGGTTTGTTTTTGTAGTCCACATGGTTTTAGATTTGCAGGACTCTATTGAAAGTCAAATACAATTTGGCGAAAAATAGTTTAGAAAAGAATGTGTGTCTAGATTCGACACTCTTGGCAATAACTCCTAACCACTTAAAATTCTCCTTTACTTTTGTCTGTAGATCAAGGAAAGCACATACCAGATGAAACAGATATCGACCAAAAATCTGGTGAGTTGGATCACTATCTATTTATCAATGAATGATACTATAAATTATGCCTGTTACATTACGACTTGGAGGCTTACCTTTCTTCTCTCTATTAGAAAAGTCCCTTCGAGATTATCTTTCTAACTGGGCATAACTTTTTAGCATAGCAAAAATGAGCGCTGAGAAATCTTTAGATGTCTGAGACAGACAACCACCTATAAAGGTCTATATAGAAACTCGCAGAATCTAGAAAAGCTTAGATTTTACCTTATTTTCACCTCAAAACAGGTACCAACGAAATACTTGGCAACGGAACAAAAAAAGACGGATCAAGTATGTTACTGTAGTAGTAAATTCATTTTAGAATTTCAAAATTCTTTTAAAAGCCAAACTCAATTTCGAAACAAATTAAATATAGAATTTTGTCCAATTTTTACTTGAAGAATTCTAAAGATTTCGTCTCGCAGACGAAGAGATGCTCAAAGAGCCCTCTATCTATATCAACATCTTTCTCCTTTTTCAGCGATGACTGAGGTTGAAATTAACGAACTCTTAGGTAAGCTACTTGATAATTATTTCTCTATTATTCATGTTTAGAGCTATTTTCAGCGACTCAACCGACTTCTACTGAAATAGGCAATCAATGGAGCATAACAAAAGTTTAATAAATTGAATACACAAGGCTGCCTTCCTATTCAATTGCTAAACCCCAGTGTCACAGACCCGCTGGGATTCCATCCCCACTGGAAGAATTGGCCGAAAATTTCTTCCCCGGTGGGAAAATACCCTGGAATTCCTTCCTTTTATTTCACCCCTGCTTGAAATTCAATGTTCAAAAATTGCACTCCTAAACCATTCCCAACTGGATTTTTTAAACTTTGAACAATAGAATTGCTACTCCTATTGGGATTTAAATAGGGAAATTTTATCCCCCACTTGGGATAAAAGTTACACCGGAGCTGTAAGAAAGGGTTGTATTGCTTCAATAGACGATGTCGACTTTCCGAATTCTCCCCGAATGATTACCCATGATGCATTACACCAAAAATTCACGGAAAGTCAATATCGTCCGTGAATTTTTTTGCGCAATGCATCATGGGTAATCATTCGGGGAGAATTCGGAAAGCCGATATCGTCTATTGACAAACATCAAACCCAGTCGAATGGCAAACTTCGATCAAATGAATAGAATCGTAATGTTTTGTACGAAAGCACGGGCGTTTGCCACTTAGTAGTCTTTTTTGTTTAAATTCAAAGTTAGTCTCAAACACTCGGTTTCTTGCGGTGCTTAAAAACATTACGTCACGAATATCAAGAAATCGTAGATTAAAATTATCTGGTACGTATAATGGAATAAATGAAAAAAAATTACTGACAATTGCATTTTCAGGTTATGAAGGTGACGAGATGATATTGTCAGAGGAACAACAAAAAAGAGGAGTGAGCACTAGTATACGTTTATGGAGAGATCAAAACACTGGCGTTATTCATATCCCTTATGAGATTGATAGTAGTAGTAAGTCACTTTACTTTAAGGTAATCAAACCTTTCTAATAAGTTACTGTTAAAAAGACAAAACTTCCAGTCAAGGGTCCAACTTTAATCTTCCATTCTGCTGCAGCGTAATTTAATTCCTATCAACCTCAAAATCAGGATAATCGAAATTACAATCCAGTAGGGATTCTCTTAGAACTCTTGTCGTATGTATTCGATATCAACCCGGTACTTATTGAAGGTTTAAATTGTAAATCAGAATATCCAACGAACGAATTGATATCACGAGTTTTCGCAAACAAAACCATTGATCGGAGGGGAGAGGTTTCCGAAGGTACCAAATTATACCGCTAAATTTTCTGACGAACCAGAATATCGGATATTTGGCATTCTAATAATCGAATCGAATGATACCAGTCATTGTTACGTCAAATACCGGAATACTGGTAAATACCGGATCCTCGGAAGCTTCTCCCTATTGATCTAGACGGTACTAATCGAACGTTCGATTGTGATCGAAGTAATCAATAATGATCGATAATAATCGAAAGGTGGTCTATCGGTGATCGAATACTCACTCGACTCCAGATTATGTCATTTTCTTCCACCATTTTCGATTACTTCGATCATTATCGATTACTTCGATCATTATCGATTACTTCGATAAAAGAATTTATCGGTAAGTACCGTCTGGATTGATCAATCTTTCTTTCAATTCAGTTGCTTCAAGTGACCATCCGAAAATCTTGCGACATATTTCTGAGATGAATGAAGCTATTCGATGCAGTCAAGAAGCTTGGAAACCAAAAACTCCTCAAGACAAACACTATGTTCTCTTTCGAAATTCAGCTGGGTAAGTGGGACCAAAAAAGAAAATCAACTGTTTGCAAAAAAATTTTATTTTATTGCAAGAAATTCGAAGAACTTCATAACAACATCTATCTAATGTCTCTTCATATAACGTTAGATGAACGTTGAAACAGCGTTGATTACTAGTTGTGTTTAGTGGTTTACCTACACCACTGTTGAATCCGATTTGGTTATCATGAGCAATGTTCTTCGATAGTTCTAACGAAGTGGCCTGCCTCCTATCGAAGTATAACTATGAACCATGGTATAACTATCGTTTAATTCGTAGCTTCCTTTAATTTCGAGCGAACTTGATTCCTAATTCGAATTTCGACTACAAGTGATACATAGCTGGAAAAAATATTGAGATTGCTGTTGATTTTTTATAGATGTTCAAGCTATCTTGGCATCACAAAATTTCAAGATTCAAAGGACCCATCAAAAACTTACCAACCAATCAGTTTAGCTGCTGGGTGCATTAGATTCAACCAAGGTAGGAATGTACTTACTTAGAGGGAATTCACGCTTAAAGGACGTTATAGAATGTACAGTAGCGAGTTTATGTATTTGCACCTTTGAGGACGAGGGAGGTACTGAAGCGAGGACACAAAGAACAAGGACCATACAATAGCTGATTTGCCGTCGTCCTCATTTAGTTAGGATGTAGACAAATTAGAGTATTAGCGACCCCGTCGAAGAAAAAATACAAAAACTCAGTAATATCTGAACGGTGGTCACAGAAAAGGTTAAACAGAATATGAAAAATATCTAATAAAAAAAGAAACTCTCCCGGCATTAAATCTTAATACCTTCTTTAACCGGCGTTACTATCACTTAGATTAAAGCATTATACCAATTTAACGTCTTCTTCTTTCATTTCAGGAACGGTTTTGCATGAGATGTTACATTGTATGGGTTTCAGTCATGAACAATCAAGAAGTGACAGAGATGAATATGTCACCATCAATTGGAGCAATATAATTGCAAGTATGCAACTCTTAATATTGTTAACCGGTTACTTTTTCGAAGCGGGCTACATGGCTTTTTGCGCAATGCAATTGGTTCTTTTCGCATGACGACGGGCCTACATTGTCCAGAGTTGCCCGTCGTTAGGAAAATTCATTGTGACGTCACTTTTTCAAAGGAAAATGAACAATGCGTTGACATCATTTCTCTCATATTTTATTTCTGACGTCAGAAATTATAGCAATTTTTTATCTCTTTTCGCTTGTTTTTTCTGCTTTATTTCGCTATTTTTCCTGGATAAAGCGCTAAAAATCAATCAAAGTTGAAGGAAACGGTTAACAAATACAATAATGACCGGTTTTTTTCGGGCTGTACTGAAAATATTGCCCTCGGTCAACGCAACAACCTCGCAAGCTCGGTCGTTACTTGACCTCGGGCAATATTTCTCAGTACAGCCCTCACTAACCGGTCATTATTGTATTATTGTTAACCGGTTACATTTTCGAAGTGGGCTACACGACTTTTTGCGCAATACAATTGGTTCTTTTTCGCATGACGACGGGCCTACATTGTCCAGAGTTGCCCGTCGTCAGGAAAATTCATTGTGACGTCACTTTTTCAAAGGAAAATGAACAATGCGTTGACATCATTTCTCTCATTTTTTATTGCTGACGTCAGAAATTATAGCAATTTTTTATCTCTTTTCGCTTGTTTTTTCTGCTTTATTTTACTATTTTTCCTGGATAAAGCGCTAAAAATCAATCGAAGCTGAAGGAAACGGTTAACAGATACAATAATGACCGTTTTTTTTCGGGCTGTACTGAAAATATTGCCCTCAGTCAACGCAACAACCTCGCAAGCTCGGTCGTTACTTGACCTCGGGCAATATTTCTCAGTACAGCCCTCACTAACCGGTCATTATTATATTAGAGTTCCAACAAAGTTTACAACCAGTGTCCGTTAGCCTATACTACAGTCATGGTTGAAATATATTGAGAATTTCGGTTATTTTAACGTTTTTCAAGATTTAAAGTTCCGACGAGAAAGTCGATTTTGGTTTGGGCTATCTCTTTAATTTAATCGAATATTTCAATTTTGGAGGGGTTGGCAGACTTCCAGTCTATATTCTGAGCCTTATTGGACTATTTTCGAACTTTTGGATCCTCAGATCCTAAGTTCGTAAATGTTAAGTCTAGCGTTAAACTCAGAGTTAAAATTCTACCTTTCCAACCTACTTTAGAGCACTTACAAATCGATTGTGGTTTCAAAACTTCCCTGTGAATTTCCCTTTTTTCTCAATTATTATGACCTTGATTGTGGACCTTGGCTACTTGGCTACATTGTTGGACCTTTACTACTTTTTCGAGGGCTTTTAGTGAAACGTATTTGGGGGCTCAAAACGTTTTATATGTCACTTTAACAAAAACTTAGAAAGGAAAGAGTTCTTTCAAACACCCGGGGGGGGCGTACTTAGGCAAATGGAGGGTTACGGTATGTGCCGCCCTTAAGGGTACCTTTTTTGGATTTCCAAAGTCCCGCTAAAGGTCAGAAAAATCAGAAAATCAAATTTCAGTCCCACTAAGGGTCTTTTTACCCCCTGAAAGATCAAAATTTGGTCAAATTTGTCCCGCTAAGGTAAAATTCTCAAAATTTTTCTTTGTTTTCTCCTTAGTCCCGGTCAGGGCCCAGAGTTCGAAAGTCGGGTGGCACCCCCCCTGTCAGCTTGCAACCCTAGTGCCCCCCAGATTCAAACAAAAGTATTGATTATAATCAAACTGGTAGCGATTACACTACGTCCACCAATAAAATCAAAAAGGTGGTCAAGTGGCTGTGGGAACGAGATTGGATTGAAATCCTATGAACTTTCACTTCTATTAATCTTCAATTTGTTTTAGATAGAGAACGTAATTTCCAAAAGGTCTCAAACATGATGGATGGAAGCAAAGAAACAGTAAGCATTTGAATTCAAAATTTGGTCAAAGCAAAACATTTAAATTGTAGATAATGTATTGTGATGTTCAGGGAATTGAACTCAGAATTTAGATAAGGGTGTAATTATGACATTTGGCTTCTTACCAAATAGTCAAGTAGACCCTAACCTTTATCCCACTAAAACCATCCCAATCCTTTTTTGACGTGTTTTTCTATTGTCTATTGGTGTGAAAAAAGGACTGGAACAGCTTTAGTGGGATAAAGCAGACAAGCAGACATGCCCGCGCGGCAATTGGTAGCTACGGTTGAAAAGGTGTATATCAAATTAGTGAAGTATTATCCTTAAATTAATAATATTTTGACTTTTCATGGCTTGTACCCTTAAAAGAAGCCAAAAGGGGACCTTATTTGTTATTTTTGTAACCCTTATTAGAGAGAGTTGGGAAGGTAAAAACCAAGACTTACGTCCGCTTATCTGATATTCCGATGACGGATTGGCGGCCACCCATGCTAAAGCTCTTAAGGAGCGGGCCAATTTCCCGGAGAGGAATGATAGTCGGTCTTTGATGTGCCACATCCCCAGTCGGGTTCAACTACCCTTGCGCGTAAAGGTAAAAATTTCTGTTGGACCCGCCAATCCCCGAAAACAAGGGCTGGGTTACCAGACCTCCCGCTGCAAAACCCTTGACGCGGCCTTGCAAAATTCCGTAATCTAAGCCTTCCAGATGTTGAAAATTTTCCCGATCTTTAGAGCTTTAGCGTTTCGGATGAAAATCTCACCATCTGGGTGCTACATAATACGCCCGTTTACATACCAAACCCATTAAATATTATCCTATTCAACTTTTCTTTTGTATTTTATTTAGGATTACGATTATGGTTCAGTACTCCATTACGGTCGAAATTCGTTTGGAAAAACTGTAAATGGAGTCAAACAAGAAACAATCACTCCCAAAGATAGTAACGCTGCGATTGGACAAAGAAATGGAATGTCAAAGCTGGATATCGAAGAATTAAATCTTATCTAGTAAGTCATGTACCATGAAAACACGGGAAAGAATTCCCAACAAATTTGATAACACGCTTGTCTCTGCCTTTTTATCTTTCTTACTTTTAATCAGTGTGTCCATCAAAACATGAATCTCAATTTTTCTTTCATAGCTGCCCGGAAGCACCAGAAACAACATCTGCCGAAACAACACCTGCCAAAATGACCACCCCTCTAACTACAACGACAACCATCTCTACCACAACAACGACTACCCCTACAACGACAACGACTACGACCACCCCTACAACAACAATGACGACGACAACCCCTAAAACGACTACGACCACCCCTAAAACGACTACGACCACCCCTACAACAACAACGACTACGACCACCCCAACTACCACTACGACAATCCCTACCACAACAACAACAACGACCACCCCTACCACAACAACAACAACGACCACCCCTACAACGACAACGACTACGACCACAACCCCAAGCACAACAACGACTGTGCCTGCTACGACAACAACGTCCACATCACCTAAACCAAAATTACAATCACTGTTCCGTGAGTAAAACACTAAACCTCAATCATGCTATGAAAATATTTATATCCTCACCTAAGTTTAATTTAATTTCTTAATGTTATTCAAGGGGTAAATTATCCAAAAAATTCGAACACTTTTCCAAAAATCTCACAAAAAATCTAAATAAACCCCGAAAAATTTCAAAATATCTTTCAACCTATCGTACACTATTTTGGAATATTTTAACTTTTGATGTTATCCATGCTGCTTTTTCTCCGCCCCCTCCTCCTATCCTATCACGCACAAAATTTTATCCTGACTCATAACTTCAATCCCTGGAAGTTTAGAGTAATTTCCGAAAAATTTTGATAATTTCTTGATTCAATTTTGTATGTCATTTTTCTTCAGGGTGTTCTGGTGTTTGTCAAGCGAACCAGTGTTACCAGATAAGCTCAAGAAGATTGACAGCGAACTCAAAAGGTAAAAAAAAAATTGAAGAAAAAAAATGAGAACAAGGAATTATTACAGACACTGGAGAAACAACGGACTGATTTTTGCCAATTTTTCATGTAAAAGCCTTGTGCGCAGTAATGACATTATTGTTCATCCTCCTTCCACCATTAAATGATTTTTCGTAGTATTTTTATTGCAGCTCCTCATCATGGAGCAGTTATCCAATTCCCAAGACTTTAAGCTTTCCTCCAAGATTCAAGAGGAGATTTCATCCCAACTGTTGAAAGAAGTTCCACCGGGGCTGTGAGACAGGTGTATCAAAAATAGTTCGAATTACGGAGGGTAATCGAAGGTAATTCACTCCCCAACTAACAAGGGGACCAATAGTTCGAATTACAAAAAGATTCGAATAATAGAGTTTCGAATGAGAGAGAGAGTTGACTGTAGCGTTTTATAGATATTTAAAATCGTCTTTTTTCCACCAGGTTACCAATCGACCAACGCCTGGCGCAGTGGTTTTATTGCATTCCGTTTTAAAGATTGCTTGATGAAGAAAATCTGTTCTGATGATGATTTTTACAATCTACAAACCAAGAAACTTTGCTTGAGTATTGATCACAAGCGTACCAAATGGTGGTGGTCACCTAGACTAGTAGTCTATTCAAGAGCCTTCGTCAATATGCGACATGTGAACTACGCACCTAGGCGTACCAATGGAACTTATAAACTTGACATTAATATGAAATGCAAAAGTAGTAATTGGGTAAGCCCTTTTAGTTTAAAGTCAAGTAGTTTTTCTCGAAATATTACCATTGACAACACACAAAATAGCGAGTTCATGTTGGAGATCTGGTCCTGTTTTTAAACGCAAATACACACAGTTTTGTAACCTAACGTAACGTCAAGAATTTTGTCCTTTCAACCACAAATTGTACACTTCTGTGGACGAAAAATTACCCGTTTCATGAAGCGTTATATTAATATTCAAAGTTTTCCTGATTTCCCGAATTTCTCAAACATGAAAACACTAAACACAAAAATATTCCAGACGCATTTCCGAGGTCTTTTCTCTATTTTTTCAGAACATACTGACAAAAAGTTTTTTTTGCTGTGTGAAAATGCGTATACAACACCTTGCGGCTTTTGAAATGGCCGCGTACCACGTTGAAATTACTTGTAAGCCTACCCAAAGTTTTGGTCTTTTTTCTGTTGAAATATGGCAATAAAATAACAGGGAATTTTTGCCGGCAATGAGAAAAGTTATCCTGCTGTAAAAGCCAGTTGTATCATCAGATTTTCCAATTTTTTGTTCTTTTTTTTCTCTTTTTAGCTTGCCTTATTCGCACGAAGGAGGATTTGGTATTCCAGGGGTACACTTCAAATAAACAATATCTCATTACGTGAGGGAAAATGCTGATTCAAATTTGATTACGAGCAGCAAAGCAGCCAGATGAGCTGAATGATTGATAATCCTTTTTTTTAAAGTGTGTTAATTTCTAATATAGGGCTAGTTTTTCTTCGATTATACAATGAAGTATAAGCCCAAAAGGGCTAGAAGCGAATCTCTAACCGTTCTCAGGCGGCAAGAAAAAGTGAAACCTTAAAATATGCCCCGTATTTTCGACGACGGATTGAATCTAGAGATTCCTTTGTTTTCGAGTGATATTTTTTTTTCGAATTTTAGCGGTAAATTTTGGTTTCAATCTCGCATTTGTGTAAAAACCAGGCGTGCCGTGCTAGGCCGCCTAACTTTGGTAGGATTTGTTAAGAGATTCGCTTCTAGTCCTTTGGGCAATATTTTTAAAGAGATAGATATGTAAATAAGGTAATTTGAGTGCATGTACATTTTTTGTGATAATGATTGGAAAATGCAGTTTTTCTAATAACATTTATTAGCTTTATTGTGTTCTATTTATATAGCCCTCAGGGGAGGGGCGCACTCAAGGTAATGAAGTAAATGCCCTAAGGGCTAGAAGCTTTGGGCTTCGGCTCTTAGCTTGCGTCACATACTTGCACAATTTGCAGTAACGATCTTTTTGCTTCGTCTCCCAGTCAGAGAAAGGTCCCATTTCGAAGAGTTAAAAAATAGACTACTACATTAACACGCATGCGTGATTTGTCGTTCTTTAAGAACACATCTAGTTAATTCCTGTGATAAACAATTAGGAATGAATCGGTAGGGGTGGTTCAGTCACTTTTCGGTCGGGGTTGTGGATGGCCAAAAGTGGAATTTTTTATTCTTCCTCTTTGACCTTTTCCATATTTTCGATTTTTGATCATTTCGATCTTATCAATTAGGGTCAGGGTTGGAGCTCGAAACATTGCGTCATTATTTAGATGATCTGTAAAGTGTAGCAGAGGCTTTCTGGGGGAAATTGTATACTCTTCAGAATAGGACCTTTCTTCCCCTCCTCAATAAGCCCTGGCAACCTGCTAAAAGATAAGTTTTTTCCAGACTCTTCCTCATTTTCAAATTTTTTAGAATTCCCACATAGCTAATACTTGAACGACTAGTGGAATTTTGGATATCTTCTGGTTATTTTCATTCAATATTTTGTCAGTAGCACAAGCTTGAATTTTTTCACCGTTGGAAGTATAATTTCGAGGAGAATTATATGTAGATTGGTATTAAAAAATATGAGGGGTCAATTAAAATTAAAGGTTATGTCATTCTAAAATATTGTGCTCGTTTATTATCGGAAAATATATCTTACAAAATGAATAAAATAAAATACAAAATTAAGTACAATAAATATATGACCCGTGAATATGGGACGAGATGGAGTTTTTACAAGCTCTTATTGGATTTAGTTGGTCGTTAACCAGTAATAAAAAAATCTTGTTACTTTTTCCTAAAGAACATATCATTTTTATACACCTTTACGAACGTAGTCGCGCGGGTATTTTTTTGCCCACTTTATCCCACTAAAACCGTCCCAGTCCTTTTTTCGCATCAATAGACAATAGAAAAAATGCGTCAAAAAAGGATTGGGACGGTTTGAGTGGGATAAAGCGGACAAAAAAATGCCCGCGCGACTACGGTCGAAAAGGTGTATCACTTCAAATGACCAATTATTAATGTACCTTATAAAAACTCCTATCTCGTCTGGTGAATATGATAGAAACTGAATCGCTATCAAATACAATACAGCATTAAACAGAAATTATATAAACAAATCTACTGGATTTGGTGGATTAAAATAAAAATAAGTTTGATGAATTTATAAACGATTTAGTTGCAGGAACCAGAAATCATTTCAACGTTCCTGATGCTCAATGTTCCTTCTTCAGTTACAGTTTTCTTATTGCGGAAGCCAAAGATGTTGATCTGAAAATAAAAATAAAGAATTTTTCAAGGTAATAGACGATATCGGATTTAGATAAACGCAATTCATTCTGGTTTCTAGGGACTCTCAAAGGAATTATAATCTATTATAATTGATCTATTATAATTCCTTTGAGAGTCCCTAGAAACCAGAATGCATTGCATTTATCTAAATCCGATATCGTCTATTTTATTGATACAAATTAATTGAAACAACTCCATCATTCGAACCTCTGTGAACCGAATATCGACTTAACTTGAACAAGTTATCTGGTCCCTTCAGTTAAAGATGGATTGTATGGCCTTACTCCAAAACTCGAACAAATTTCAATTCCCCGTGTAGTGTTTGAGCTTAAAATACTCTTCTGTACCAACTTTTAGTCTATTTGATTTTCGTAAAATTTGAAAAACTTAAAAATAAATTAAAAAATTCTCTGCTGGATTTAATTTCGAGAAAAAATCATCACTTATTCGAATAATTTTGCGTGGATTTTGGAAATCAGTGGCTATCGAATTTCAACACAAACGAAATTTCATTCTTAACCCATGTGACGTGAGTTAAGTTATCACAGTGTGTCAATTTATGTATAAAAACTGTTTCAGATCTTTCAAAATATCTTATCGGCCCTTTTTTGCGCCGACCCTTATTGGCGTTATTATAGGACCGGCTTAAGGAGTCGAAATTAAATAAAAATTGGGGCTAAAAATGGAAAAATTTGATGTAATAAGGCGTAAAAGGAGCCCCCCAGTCACCTTTCAAATCACGCAAAAAGTATTTCCAAATCACGTTATCACAAGTTAAACTTTCTATCACGATCACGTTGATCACGTTCCTTCCCAGCTGGCACACAACGCTTTCTCGACGTTTATCTAACGTTCACACCGTCCATATAACATTAGACGAACGTTAGAACAACGCTGCGTGCCAGCTGGGTTCTTCCAATTACGCAATCGTTAAACTCGTAAATAAAAAAATCACGAAATTGAAAAAACGCCAATCACCCCATCACGAAAACCCCTGGGGGCCTCTAAAAGGGGTCGGTGCGAAATTAAGGCCGGTATGATGGGGGCCCATAAGTTATAAGCTACTTAACAAACCTTATTCTTTTGTTTTCCAGTCAAGCATTTCAAATTAGTTTCGAAACTATATTCTTGTTCACCAAGTTGTTTTGGTGCTACAAATTTTCTTTTATTATTGGCATTCTGGAAACTTTGAGATTTAATGATCAGCTTAGGTGCAGATTGGTTGTCCCGATTGAATTCGATTCTCATACAAACTGCAACGGGCCCTTGTTGAGTGGCTGAACAGATTGATTTCATTGAGTCTGCCCACATTTTCACTCGAAGACGTCCCCATTTGAATTGTTGTTCAGGTTTATGTGTTACACTATAAACTCCTACAAATAAAAAGCAGTTTCAGTACACGTTCTTTTTAAAGAAAGTCCAAAATTTTTGATAAGACTTCAGATATTCTTGAGTTTTAAGCTTAAAAATATTCTTAACATGTTCTTATTTACACCGTTTTTTGAGTATTTTTATTCATTTTCCTAAGAAATCGGATTTTTTAGAGTCTGCAAAGCCTTAAAATGTTCTTAACTTGTTCTTAGTATTTTGGCCATTGAAGCCTTATGTTCTTATATAGTTTGTTCTTATAAAAAACGTGTATGTGTAAATAGTTGCACTTTTCATTTGAGAAGAAAATGCACAAATGCAGAAAAGCCACCCAAAAAACTTTCGTGCCCTTTATTTAACTTAATTAAGAAGTGACATAATTTGACATTGACAATTAATTTACGAAGGATTATAAAAATGCTATACAACTCGAAAAAACAATATCGTACCTTCTCCTTTCACCATTCTGTGGGGAAACATTTTAACACTGCTGGGACAATCTTGTAAACAACCTAAAATGATGAAGAGTATACGACTTTATCAAACACAACCAATCAAAAGTATAGAAATAAAAATCCAAAATTCAGATATAATATTCTAAGAAGAACGTCGAGAAGTTTTGAAGCCTTCCCAGCTGGCAAATAACGTTCTTTCAACGTTTTATCTAACGTTCATAACGTCCATATAATGTTAGATTAACGTTTAAACAACATTGTGTGCCAGCTGGCTTTGTAAAACCTTTTTGGTTTGAAGTCTGGAAAAAGTTCTTGGAGTATTCTTAATTTAACTCAGGCAAATTAAGGCACGTCCAAATTTACCATAATTTTTTATCACCGTTTCCACTTCATAGTTTCAGCCAGGTTTCTAGCTCCCCCCAACAAAGTAAGGTCCCCCTCAACAATTTAGCTCCCCCCAAAAAATTGCCTTGTGCTAGGTCCCCTAACACTTCAGGTCCCAAGATAAACAAAATCAAAAACATTGTTCTCCTGCCCCCGTATCTCTCAAAGAGATAGAAAATAGAGAGAAGTCAATAAAAAATATATGCAAGTAGAGTACTGATAAATGAAAACTAAATTTTACTTGTTTTAATATTTATGTTTACAAGTCTTTTGCTTTTTGTATTTGATTTAATAGTAAGATAAGATATCTTTTGAATTTAGCTGAACAGTCCCCAGAGTCTCAGTCAGATCATCTAGGCCCCCCCAACAATCTAGGTCCCCCCAAATATTTTGGTAATTTTAGCCCCCAGGCTCTTTAAAGGCCAAAATATTTCTTAGCCCCCCCCCAAAAGTAAGGGGGGGGCTGAACCTATGCACTTGTTATAGCATATCACTTCATACATCGAAAGAAGCCTATTGGAGTGTAGATCACTGGAATAGCTGTGCCATAATTAATTTTTTCACCCAAAAAAAGATATTAGACAAAAGCCAAAAAATGCTGACGTCAGCAAAACTTGTTTTTTGAATAACTCCAGTTTGGCGTATAAACATGAAATTTGGACAAAAGTTGTATATCAATAATAGTAACATTTTTGCATAATTTTTTTTTGCAAATTTTGCTGACGTCAGCAGAAATCAGCAAATTACGAAATTTTGCAATAAAGTGCTGACGTCAGCAAAACTTCAAATAAATTTTTTTTTTTAAATGATCCTTTTAATGGTGTGCAACTTTGGTCCAAATTTCATGTTTTTACCATAAGCCAAACTAGAGTTACTCAAAAAACAAGTTTTGCTGACGTCAGCATTTTTTGGTTTTTGCCTAATATCTTTTTTTGGGTGAGAAAATTAATTATGGCACAGTAATTCCAGTGATCTACACTCAAATATACGCTTCTTTCGATGTATGAACGAAGTGATATGCTATGACAAGTAGAAACGGTGATAAAAAATTAAGCTAAGTTTGAAAAATCTGGACAGGCCTTAATTTGCCTGAGAAATATTATTTTGAGTATTTTGGTTTAATTTCCTAACGAATTACATGCTTAAGAAACTTCAAGGCCTTAAAATTTTCTTAGATTAAAAACTAATTAATTTTCTGTCTCGGAGCCTTAAAAAATTGTCAAAATTCAGAAAAAATATTCTTCTGATGTAGTCAGTCTTTTGATACAAATTTTTCAAAAAAATATATGTAAAAATAAAACAGCTCTTAAAATTGGTAAAAACTAAAATATTTTAAGCTTGAAAAATTTGACTCACTGAAAACCTCTTTAGATGCTGGTGGCCCTTGAGTAACTGGTCCTTGAGTTGTGGTGGTGGCTGGTTTGCGAGTTGTTGTGGTGGTTGGTTTGCGAGTGGTGGTGGTGGTAGTAGTGGTTGTAGCAGGTGTATTAGAACATCTAAAGAGTTAAGTTCAATTACATTGTATTATATTCTAATACTGTTTTCCTTTAACTTTCCTTTGGGTAGTTTGAAAATCTATATTCAATGGGGCGGAAACCTGCTATTGGCATCAACCCTCTCCAATTGCTTCATAGTAGAGTATATCAAAAGTTTGATATAATTGTGTATATGATTTTCACCTCCAAAGCCTATGGTTGGATCAGTCTGTAGTCAACCTTATTTGCCACTTACATTGGGCTTTTCCAGAAAAAAATCGTGCACCTCCTGTTGAGGAGGTCCATTTCCGTTCCAAGGGCGTAAGGTTTGAAATGCAGTGCAATTCCAGACGTAAATGGGTAGACGAAAATCCGTCACAAATAAGCGGAATTCCAAGGGGGTAATGATTGAAAATTTGTAAAAATTCGGAATTCCAGAGGGGTATGATCCTAAAATTGCCTGGGATTCCAAGGGGGTAGGACACAAAAGGTTTGACCTCCTCAACAGGGGGTGCACGGTTTTTTTTCTGGAAAAGCCAATTATATGGGATCACATCCCATCCACTGGCCTTTATACAACCATGGACCAAGCTATATCAGCCATCTTTGATGGAAGTTTTTTTTTAATTGATACCAGTAAAGAAACCATTGCAATGTAAAATATTAACATCTAACGTTGCTATATCAAAAGTTTTCAAGGAAAGTAGATGATCTAACGCTCTCGATGCATTTACACCGCTATTAAGTAGTGCCGCCATTAGGGTACCACTTTTCAAAAAACTCTGATCAAAGATTTTGCTTTTTGGGTATGTGCGAATGATGAAGGTCGGTTTTTTCAACTTCCAAAGACTCTCTAAGTGGTTACAAATTTCAGAAAATTTCAAAGGAGCCTTATTAAGGGTCGAAAACTCACGATTTTCAGGTAGAATTTTTTAGTTTTTAAGAGAAAAAATCTTTAAGGGGTAGAAAACTATTCGAAAAGTTAGACCCGAGGGCTGGGTTTGGAACCTTATGTTCGTCTCTACTTACTGGTAAACATCGTTCATTTCTTTGATATCGGTCGGAGACATTCCATTTCGTTGACCAAATTCGACATTCGGTTCTTTAGCAACAATGGTTGGTTGCCTATTAATGGAGAAGGCTGTGCTGTGGTAATGCATAACGCTACCATAATCATATTGCTAAAAAAAATTAAGTGAAATGGTGTACCGTAGTTGAATTTTATCATCAGATAAGTTTTTTAGGACTTTGTCGTGTTGGGTTAGCGAGTATTATATAGTGTGTCGAAAAAAGGGTAGTAGACTTTAAATCAATCAAAATTCTTTTGTTCTGTCGCCATTAAATATTTTTATTTTGGAAAGATCTAATTTTCAAAAGTAAATAAACGGGAGGGGTCCTAATAAGAACGGAGAATTTATGTGAGCATTGAAAGTTTCAAATAAAAGAAGTTCGAATAAGCGAGGGTATTGTATTTGATAATTTCTAGTGAAGCTAAAATGGTCTATCATGACATCGAGAATGTATCGGGTTGTTACGCTAATGGGCATTGTGAATAATAAATAAACGTTAAAACGATGTGTGAAAGCTGGGTACTATATCCTTACTGTGTTTAAACTTGCTTGAACCATATTTGATAATTTGTTGAAATTTCTAATAGCTCCTAAATTGAAAAACAAAAGAGAAAGAATAATAATAAGCAATCAAAAAGAATAACAATGGTTAATTATATTAGAAAAGAAGTTTCCAAAACACTGTTGAAAACACAGCCAATCATATTCTGTTATTCTTGCACTGGTCACACTTTGTTAGAGAAAACGCAAGTTCCAAAATTTGGTTTTTATCTTAGTAAGTGAGGACAGCGCTAAATATTCGAATTTTCCACTGTAAATTTTTTGCGGCAGAAATCTGCCTCGCAGCTCGTACCCGTCCTGTATGTATCAGATTACGAAAATACAGGACAGGTCTCCTGTCTACCTAAAAACTGGCCGGTTTCTATATTTTAGAGCACGCTGTTTTGTTAAAGCAAAACGATCGCACCAAAATCAAAAGCAAATCATAAACATGAATATTAGAACCCAGTCGCTTTCGCTTTCAATCAAAATGCAATGCAATCAGGGAATTTAATCTGATATGGGGAATTATGTTTGCAGCTCATATTTCTTGACTGCACGGTTTATAGAAAGAATTATTTAAAGATTTTCAGTATGCAGTACTGACGAGTCTCAATAAGGCCGAAATGCATCTGCTGCTCTGCCACCCAAATCTACTGAAAGAAGAAAGTTGAACCGAAATTCTTTGAATTTTTTCACATATTTAATAATTGACACTGAATTAAGTTTCGTTTGTTGCTCTAAAAGACCACCTTCAAAGTAATCTTTGATGAGTTTATTTCTCAGTTTCTAAAACAAATTGTAATTCCTTATTTATTTTTTTTTCGGTCACTACAAAACAGCAAGACTTACGTGGGTTAATATTCTCAGTATTGATGGTAACATATTTATCTCGGTCACTTCTAGATTGTTCATGACTGAAGCCCATACAATGTAACATTTCGTGCAAAACTGTTCCTGAAATGAAAGAAGAAGACGTTGAATTGACAGTACTTGGCTGGTGGGGGGGTATTACCCTTGTCGACCGACGGGGGTGCTCCACTGAGGTTCGAAAAATGGACCCTACGTGGGACTCGAAATTTGTGAAAAAGTGACCCTGAATTGGACTGAAATTCCAAAATGTTCTCAAATTTTCTACTTTTTTCCCAAATTTTTCAAAAATAGGCCCTACGAGGGACTGATTTTTCTATTTTAAGCGTTGTGACCGTTTATTTACTCATATAACGAATAAGATTTAAGGTAAAAATTCATCGGTGTGAAAAATGGTAATGGCTTTTGCAAGTGATAAAATGGTTTACCGACAGATTTTTTCGCCGATAAGAAAGACGAGATTCAAATCTATCGTTACATGGGCCCCGGCAAGCCACTTGTCAATATTTTGGCAAAAATTTCGCCAACCATGGTTGGGCGAGGAAGAAAACTTTTTTCACCCTGAAAACACCCTGAAAACACCCTAAAACTTTATCTAATTGGGGAAAAAACAGTTTTTATGATTTGATTTGGTCTGTTCAAAGCCCGTAAGTATCGTCTGCAAAAAGATGAAAGGGCCATGGCCAACGCCCAAAAAGTCATACCTTGATTAAATGCGATGCATCCAGAAGCTAGGGTGATTGGTTGGTAGGTTTTTCCGCCTTCTGCGAATACCTTCGCAATACCAAGATAACTTGAGCATCTGGAAGAAGAAAATGCTCTTCATTGAGATATTTCATTACACACCTGAGCAGAATTTATATGAATCCTGATGTTTCATACTTTAAATGACATATTTATTTGATTTATTTTCTCGAATTGAATAAAATAATCTTCGGAGTTGGTCATAGATTGATAAAGTCCGAAAAGGCTAGATAGCGTGCTTAGGCTAAAAAGTGTGCCATATTTCTATAGAAAATCCTACCGAGGTCCCGTAACATTACATTAATATTTAAGCGCTTGACAAATCAAAAGCTTTGCGGATTTTCGAAAACAATACGATAGCAACAATATTCTTTGCGATAATCAATTTATTTTGTTTGCTTCGAAAAGCTTAAAGCACTCCATCTAGACCTTTGGGCATCACAGAAATCAGCGAGTTAGATATCTGTATACACGTTTTTTTTTTATAGAACAAACTATATAAGAACATAAGGCTTCGAGGCCCAAAAATTTAAGAACATTCTAAGAACATACTAAGGCTTTGGGGACTTAAAAACATGCATTTTCTAAAGAAATTACATCAAAATGCTCAAAAGATGCTGAAAAATAAGAACATTTTAAGAACATTTTTAGGCTTAAAATCTAAAAAACTAAGAACATCCGAAGGCTTCGAAAATTTTTGACGTTCTTATAAAAAAAAACGTGTAGTTCTCATATATACCGGTACCGTACTTATGGGTCTCTTTCCTAAACACTCAACGTTCAAGTTGAAAAATATAAAACATTTGCACTGAAAGTGAAAATTTCCGAATAGTTTGAGAAAAAAAACACAGCTAAACGCTTAAAAGCTGTAGAAAGTATTTCGCAGGTTACGCACCAGCTAAGTTTAGCGCACGTAACACAATACGAGAAAAGACGTGTGCCCATTTCTTTTCAATTTTTTGAGTCACCCAGTTAGTTGTAAGAACAAATTAAACTGCGCGAGACTACTGACCTTTATATACCCTGGATCAAATTTCTCAATCCCAGCCAAGCATAATCTTTGATCGGAGTTTTTTTTTAAAGTGGTGGCACTACTCAATAGCGGTGTAAATGTATCGAGAGCTCTAGATCTATTTTCCACCAAAAACTTTTGATGATGTAGCGCCGTTAGACGTTAATCTTTAACACTACAATGGCTTCTTTACGGATACCACTTCAAAAAAAACTTCGATCAAAGATAGCGGATATAGCTTGGTTCAGGGATATATAAAGGTCAGTGCGTGAGACAAGATAATGGAAAGATTTTGTTCGATTTATATTACCCACTGCCATCTCTAAATCGAACAAAATGTTGATCAGCGTTTGTCCTTGGTTTCCATGCATTTGCATTACATTTAATGGCGGCGTTCATCTCACGGATGTGACGCTCAATCTTGGCCCGATTGTTCGCATTAGTAACTACAAGAAAATAATGAAAAATTAAAAGCATATTACACCAAGCTTATTAGTGGTGGAGAAGTTACCCTTTGCTCCAGGGGTATGGTATTTGAAAAAATAAATAAAAAGCAGACCCGAATCTTTTTTATTTTAAAAACGTTATGAGTTTCTTGCAAAGAATTCATTACAATATTGAATAATGTGTTTGGGCCTTTTTTGCAAAAAATAAAACTCGAAAATAAGAAAATACTACATTCTGGCAGTCTTAGTAAGGTTGAAAATTATATCTCAGTCACATTAAGGGTCGGAAAATAGGAAAGTTTCAATCTCTGCTCCTAAAGAACATCGAATTTTGGTCAAATCAGTCCCAATAAGGGTCACAAAAATTACAAAGTTTTGTACGGTTCCTGCAAAAGGTCCGAGGTTCAAAATCACCCCGTCATCATCCTGTAAACCTAGTACCCCTAGTTAGAGCAACCTTCATGCAACTTAATTTAATCATAGCTGAAGATTACTCAATAGGTATCTATTAGGGAGGCGTATGGGGTTTGCGATTTCCAAAATACCGAATAATTTTGCCAAAATTTCCGAAATTCCGGAAAAAATACTTGCACTTCCGATATCGATTTTTTGGGTATTATTCCTCGTTTTGACTAATTTTTCATCAAATTAGACTTTTCATCTATGAATTCCGAAAAAGGGGGATAAAAACTTTATAATACCGAAATTTTGAAGCAAAAATTCATGGATTTCCGATACCGAAACAATTTCACGATACCGAAATACCGACGGAATTTTGTCTGATTTCCGAAAAAAAAAGGGTCGATTTCCGCAATTCCGAAATACCGTACGCCCCCCACCTATTAGTACTAATCAGAAGTGTTTTTTTTTATATTTTTCTTAAGACTTCCTTTCAATGGTATTGAGGAAAACATTTAAATCATTTCCTAAGTAAAGGGTGGGGCCATCCATTGTACGTGCACAGTGAAAAGGGAGGAGCGAGAGGAGAATTCAGCAAAGCGTACGTCTATTGTTTAAATGACGTCATTTCTATTGTTTTCTGCTTACCAAAAAAGGGGTGGCAAAAATCTGAAAACTTTTCGCGTACGTACAACGTAGATGACCTCCGTCTTTTATAGAATTTCTCTCTCAAAAAAAGGAACGTGTGTCTGATGATAATCACTTACTAGAACTGTCGATTTCGTATGGAATATGAATAATCCCTTGTGAGTTTCTCCATAAACGTATGTTAAGGCCGACACCTCTCTTTCGCTGTTCCTCCGAAAGAATCATCTCGTCTCCCTCATAACCTGAAATGAAGTGAATAAAATAGATTATACAGTGTTTCTCCGACTAAAAAAGTGGACAAATTTTCATATAAAGTTGAATCCTAAAAACTCATCATTATAACTGTTCAATCAACATATATTAAATTCCCATTATGATTGATTAGGTATAATGAGATTTCGCATAAAAATTAGCCCGCTTTTTCTGGGACACATTGTGCACGAATCAGATGTCTAGTCCATTTCGTCCAAGGCACGCTAAGATAGAACTATATATCACAGTGGAATCTCCATAACTCGAACACCTACTTGTTTATAAGGCCTTTATATCTGGATAGACCAGTAAACTTGTTCGAGTTGAATAGACATTCGAGTAATAAAAGTTTGAGTAGTGGATATCAAACAATGTTACATCAGCACCAATCTTGTATTTTTAATTTTTAGGCATTTGACAGAAAAGTAATCAAGGGTTGAAGTTATATACCTAGTTCGGCATTGATTTCATCTTCAGTCATGGCTATAAAACAAAATAAGTTTATGTTTAAATTTAGACGCATATAACAAAAGATTCATGATACGGAAGAAGAATGGGTACTAGATTCGACTAAATTATAGTTGAAGCAAAATATTGATGTAATAGCTAAATTCCAGACACATGAAACAAATTCAGTGGGATTTTGATTTCACTTATGTACATGAGCCCCCCCCCCCCCCCCAGCGGACCCAAATTCACGCCATCACGCCAACCGCTGGGGGCCTCGTACAAGTACAAAGATTTTTAATCTGCATGTTTTTTATAATCATACAAAATACCAAAAGATGGCTCGGAGATGCTTAGGTCGAGAGAAAATGCTTGAAGGATTCACATATCCTGAGGAAAGTTTGAGGCAAAATCCCTAAAATCCATAAAATCCCAGCCAAAATCAGAAAATGTTGGCTTATATGATCTTAGAAGATGCTTAAATTTTTGCAATATCTTTAAGTGCAATGCTTATAAAAAAAGCGAAATTTTTCTTTTCATCATCAATCTATATAGACACCCTAAGTTGATAAAAAAACCACTTACAACGTTTAGATTTATCGCCGATAAAATGAATTTCTTGGAATTTTCCTGCCTTTTGATCAATGTCAGTCTCGTCTGGAACGTGGGCTATATGTTGAATTTAAAAATCGCGTTCATAAACTTTAAAGACACACACACTCCTGCATCACAGTCCCGTTGGAGCCTATGCACCTGGCAAAATCGTCTCTGGTGTAAAGAGTATGATAAATTTCAACCCTACCTGGAAATTTCCCTGCAATTTTATCCCCTTTGAAAACTGACTGAAATTGCACTCTAGAACCATCACTTTTGAGCTTGAAACAATAGATTTTCTTACCCCGTTTGGTATTTCGATAGAACCTTTATCCAAACTTTGAGAAAAAGTCTCACTAGGGATGTGAGACAGGGGTGTGTAAAGAAATCTGTTAATGTTTGCCAAGGGGAAATCTCACAAAGTTTGCTAAGGGTTTACTTTAAGCAAATATAGGAATCTTTATTTTTTTAAAGTACACGCTTTTTTTTATAAGAATGGTGCAAATCCATCTCATCATGGATATTCTTAACTTTTTGGGGAAAATCATCCTAAATTATTCTTACAACATTCTTAGGTTAGGATCTTAATTGACAATTTGTAATTTAAAATGGTCTAAAAATGGCATTCTTAGCTTGAGTAGCAAAATTCTATGATGGTGATATTCTTAAGCATATTCTTAATTTTTTGGCCATTTTCATCATGGACATTCTTATAAAGTGAATTCTTATAAAAAAAGCGTGTACACATGCACTTACCGATACATGTTTTTTTATAAGCATATGAAAATTTGAAAACAGGCTCAGAGATGCTTGGGTCGAAAGCTTAATAAGCCTGAAAAAATGCTCGAGGGATGCTTATATCCTAGTACTTAATACTGCTTATATACTGCTATACTACTATAATACTGCTTATATCCATACTAAAAAGTAGCATATATTTTTTTCATAGGGTCGAGGTAATACTTAGCATATGATTTATTTTTCCCCATATCTGAGCCTAGATATGCTTACAAGTGTAATGCTTATAAAAAACATGTATTTGGAATGCAAATCGCTTTAGGAGGACAACGTAGACTAAAAACATCAAAGATAAAGATGTAGCGTGGAATCCAGGTTAAGGTAGCATGAACACTCTTACGTTTTTTGGACTTTGGTTTTGCATCTTGTGCGATTTCGTCGATACCTAAGATAAAAATCGTAATTATGATTTATTCCAGGGTAATTAATCCAGTTCGAGAAATCTCATAGATTCACAGCACTGTGAAATTCCGCAACTTTAGCGCTTTCAAGCTCTGCAACAATGTCAAATTTCGCAGCTTTTCTGCTGTTAACTTTGACAACGCTTGGGAAATCAGAACTGGGTCGTCTAGTGACGAACGGGATCTCAAAATCATGCATTTTGTGAACTTTCATCCTAGAACTTTAATTTCCTACATACGGACTTTTCACAATCAGTCTTAGTAAGTAAGTAAGGCTACTTTATTTAAAATAGCAACATTTTGCTTACTTTGCTTTGTGTTTTCGAGAAAATTAGTCGGCGTTTAGAATTGAAATCAGAACTTCAATCGGGAGCCTTGCGTAGTGGCAAGTATTCAACATTGTGGAATGTTGCAGCGCTGTGGAATTATGCAACTTGCCAAACTAAATCGCACAACAACTTTGAGACATCGGAATGAGACATACCCTTTAGACATATTCTTTGGCAATACACCTTTTCGACCGTTTTCGCGCGGTCAGGCGCGTGCCACTTAATTATTTAATTATACCCTTAAACTCGATCCAATCCTTTTTTGACACATTTTTCTATTGTGTATAGATGCAAAAAAAAGGACTGGGGCGGTTTTAGTGGGATAAAGCGGACAAAAAAGCGCCCGCGCGGCAATTGGCGGCTACGATAGAAAAGGTGTATTCAAGGGCTAAAAAACCCGATAGAAAATCAATGATTAGGGCGTGGTACCTGTAAATGAGTCTATATCAGTTTCACCAGGTTTGTGCTTTGCTTTCGTGCCGCCTGAGTGAAAAAAGTGCACAGGTGCTAGGGAAACGTACTTGATCAAAATACTGAAATGCTCTTATTCATGATATTCATTACGTAATTTTTTTCTACAATTTAATGACACCCCATTTTTCCAGCTGTGAGAAATTTTAAGCGATTTTTCTTTAGCTTAAATTTGCAGCTACTTCCAGAAACCGGGTGGGTTCCATAAAAAGTAGAACAAGTAAATTTTTGGGAGTTTTTACAAGCTCTTATTTGATTTGGTTGGTCGTTAAGATGTAATAAAAGGATCTTATTACTTTTTCTAAAGAACGCGTCATCTCTATCACTTTAAATGACCAATTAGTGAAGTATCTTGTAAAAACTCCAAGGCATCTCAAATTTTTGCTGAGGCTCGGCTTTAACTTTCTTGGCACTTAACCAAAATGAATGTATTTTTAGACTTAATATTCTTACTAATTTGCTAAATATTCATCCAAACTCTGAATTGCTTTTAAATTCTTAATCTTAAGTTCTTATTGTTTGGCAATTTTGAGCTTCCCTGCTTGTATGAAAAACTAAGAATAAATAAAATAAATTATACCATCTCTTTTTGATTCCATATCTCGAACCATTTCTTTTAGTTCGACAACCTCTTTTTGAAGGTCCTTCAATATACCTATCAAAATAAAATTGTTCCAGTTCAGCTGTGGCAACCGGAGGGAACCCAAATTTTTTTTACTGAACTTTACATATTTAAAAAAATAATTTATTTAAGCTTTTTTGACATGTACGTAAAATTTTACTTAAGACCTTGAAGGGTGGGGAATTTCCCTGAGCTTACGCAGTGTTTTAAGGCCTTATGTAGAGTTTGCTTACGTTCAAAAAATTTTGAAATTCCCAAAAGACAGCCTTTTTCCGTAAGGTCTAAAGTAAAATTTTACGTGCATGTGAAAAAGCTTTAGTATGGTAAAAACTACCAAAAACTGTCCAAAGTTAACATCTACGTTATCCCCAAGAGCAATTAAAAATGACAGACTTTTTTTATCTTGTTTAGAACCATGATGGTTTTATCAAAATAATCAGAAACGACAAATTATCGTTTTGATTGCAAGAGAAAATAGTAGAATCTGATT
Source organism: Clytia hemisphaerica (assembly GCF_902728285.1). Classification (NCBI taxonomy): domain Eukaryota; kingdom Metazoa; phylum Cnidaria; class Hydrozoa; order Leptothecata; family Clytiidae; genus Clytia; species Clytia hemisphaerica. The sequence goes on from NW_027104602.1 coordinate 180,343, forward strand.
TGATACAATAAAACGAGCCGCAAAGAGAGTTGTTTGCAATCAGGCGTTTGTAAAAGTGTTGTGAAAACTCGTTGAACGGAGGTTCTAGACACCACGCCCAACACTCTGGCTATCGAGATTACCACAATCAAGGTGATGAGAAGATTTCGAAAATCTACAGCATTTGTTGAATTAAAAGCAACTAACAAAAAAATTACCTCTTTGACTGAGATGTTTAGCTTGGATGACAGCTGACAAACAGCATAACGTAAATAATAGCAACACTTGACCCCTCATGACTTTATTTCTAAAATTAATGAAAATTTGAAAGGTTATTTCCCATAAGAATTTTATTCGTCTAACTTATTTATTCTTCAGTTCCATACAGTAAATGGAAAGCTTTCAATAAACCAAAGGTATGGTAAATAAATATATACTTTAAGGGCAGCGAAAAGTCGCGAAATTTCGCGGATTTAAGTTGCGCGATTTTTACTTTTTGAAGAAAATTAACGGAAGAAACTTTTGCGGTTTTTTGTAAATGTTCAATTTTAGTAGCAATAACTTTCGCGAGTGGCTAGGGAAAGTGAACAAAAAATCATTTCAAATCTCATTTCTTTCTTCAGTCGAAAGAGTGATATGCTAATAAATAAAAGATAAACTATTTGCACATCTTGCTCTCATTCCGAATCCTTGTCACTGCGATAATATCGACTCTCCTCGGCTTTTAAAACTTGGAAAAGACTTTCGCGGTTTTTAGGAAAATTCCATTCTTCGCGAAATTAACTTTCGCGAATTTCTTGTTTAATTTCTTACGTGGCAGAAACTTTCACGAAAAAATGCCAAAAACGCGAAAAACGCGAAAGTTTCTACCCGCGAAAGTAAGCAAGATTTACAATTTTATGCTATTTTATGTGAATTTTCATGAGAAGATTAAAAAAAATTTGAAATCTAAACAAAAATCTAAAAAAATTTCAACAAACTGCATACCTTCTCCTCTCACCACAACGATTTTCCAAATGTGAATGTTTTTGATTTCCAACTATCCAAATTTATCTCAATATGAACTTTTATAAAACATTCAACAATAGAATGTATCAGTCATGCTATAAAAAAGCTTTTTTCTGCTTTTTTCATTCTCATTGTTGGCCGTGTGTGGGTATTCACAGAGGAATACTTCAACTTCATTGTACCACGTCCATTGTAAAGATTCACTCCAAAGATTAATAATGGTTTTGTGTAGGAGATAAGGAGATAATACTTAATGAGGAAAATCACACGACAATATCAAAAACCCGAACCCTTGTACCGATGGACACCGAATTTTACATTTTTTTTTAAATTATCAAAAATAGGCACCCTACATATTTATTACCCTACCTGGGACCGTGGAGGTTTAAAAAGGTACCCTGACCAGCGGATACCATTTTGCCATAGTAACCCCCCCCCCCCCGGGATCAAAAATGACACCGATTTTACATCGGATTTTTATTTAAAAAGTGATATACATTTTTGGCCAAAATCTTAAGGATAAGTTAAAAACATTTTAAGGCTTTTTGGACTCTAAAACACTTGATTTCTTAGGAAATTGACAAAATTACTCACATATGGTGAAAATAAGAACATATTTTGAACATTTTTATGGCTTAAAACTCAAAAAGTTAAGTACATCCAAAGGCTCCAAAAATTTTGGATATTCTTATAAAAAACGTGTATCTTATACCTTATCGGGAAAAAAGCCAAGAACAACTGACCAATTTTTTCCAAGAGCAAAATATCCTAGCCAGGGGTACACTTAAATTTTTTTGATTAAATGGATGGCGCGATTGAGTGGTCTGGTGTTATGAATATATACAGTAAAACGGTCCGCCGGTTTTTAGTTGCGTTTGGCTGTTTGGAAGATGAAAATAGGATGAAGCAAATGATTTTTATTTGGAGAATAAGGAATTTCAAATCTGATTTTTATATCCGTTTCTCATTTTTCATTATATTTTCAGCACCAAGTAGTTTTTTGTTATTGTTCATGTTTTCTTTCAAAATGGTGACCTAACCAAGTGCTCCTTCTCTACTTCACTGCACTCAACGTCATCGAAAATCATCGAAAGGTTCAGCCAGAAAGACTATACTATAGTCTAAATATCACTTGAATTTAAATTGACCGGCAAATTTTTCGAGCTAAAAACTCAAAATTAACTTTCTGCATAGAAAAAAATCATTCCTAAATTCGAATCTTTGTTCTAGGAAAACATGACTAAAATGTCACCATGGTGGCAATAATTTTGAGTTTTTAGCTCGAAAAATTTGCCAGTCAATTTAAATTCAAGTGATATTTAGATTATAATATATATGTATAGTCTTTCTTGCTGAACTTTTTAATGATTTTCGAAGTTAAATTCAAAAATGTCACCGTGGCATTTTTTTGCGTACTTAGACCAAAGTTGAGATAAAAAGACTTTTTGGGGATACCTTATTACATGAATATAAGTGTATGGAAGTATTTAACGGCCTTGAAATTAACACGACATCAAATTAACACAAATTTTTCTGTTTTTCAAGGTAACAGCGGCTGGTTTTAACTATCGGGTTTTTTATTAACATGAAAAATTTTCCAATTGTGTTAATTACACGTCTCCTAATATTTCGTGTCATAGGGCATGTCGCTGCACACGCTAACCTTTTCAAATCCATATTACAAGAATGAAATGATGGAGGGAATGGCCGAACTAAATCCCGTAACAACAATCGTATTATAATACAACGCCTATAATACTGTATTACACGCATTATAAACGACTCCAGTCTAGATTTTGACAGATGACATCCACATCATGGATATGTAGAAGAATATTTAACAAGGGAGGAGTTCCATCTTGTATTCATATACCTTATATGGAAATAACTACTCTCCTTCAAAAACGAATAACTCCATCTACATTACGTCATGACAAAATATTTTTGCACGCGACACTAAATCTAATTAAAATCTGTTATATTTTAGTAAATTACAATGCAAGGCTGATTTCAATGTATCTTATGAAACTCAGCTGACCTGCTGTGTGTCATCATTGGTCAAGCTAAAAGAAATGCAGGGGTGAGTTTGTATACATTTGGAGACAACATCCTACACAAGTGACTTTGTCAGCAGAAAAACGAGTTAACTATGCCTTTATAAATAAAAGATTATATAATTTTAAGCCTGTCTGAGATTTTTCAATTATAGCTTTCGTCGCTGCAAATATTTTATGGATATCCATGACCTAGGACCATTGCCGTGTGAAGTATTTTGATATTTGTCGGGCCTCTACATTGCTGAAAGCATTACAAAAAAAATACAACCAAAATTCATTCCAAAAATCAACGATTCAAGCAAAAATGTATATTTTCTGTCGTCTTTAAGAAACAATCTTTAAACAATTATTGGGGATGAAGCCCCCAAAATTTCCTAAACTGTCGCAGACAATTGCAAAGTTCTAAAATAGTTTAAATTACACTACAATCTTGGTCAAAATAAATTGGGAGTTTTGGTTAATTCCTCGTTTTCAGCAACTTAAAGTTCAGGTGAAAAAGTAACTTTTGGGCAAATTGATAAATTTATTCGTATATTTCAATTCGGGAGGGGTTTATAGACTTTCAGGCTATATTCTGCACCCTAATGGACCATTCTTGCATTCTTGGACTTTTAGTTCCTCCGATCTTCCTTAAGGGCTCTGACCATAGTCCAAAAATTGATTTTGGTATTTGAACATAAAAGTTATATTTCAGGTTCCTTAATACTTTTAACAAAGTATTGCCTTTATAAATTGCTTTTTAATCGAATCCCTTAAGAGTATTTAAGAATTTAATTGCAAAAATGACATTATGAACTTTAAAAAGATGTTAATAATATGTTGCATCACCCTCTTTTACTATGCTGGACAAAAGGTTTGTAGACTTCTGCAATATTTGCAATATACTTCAATATTGATCAGTCTAACCGCAAGGGCGAACCACAAGGGCTTAATTACCTGGCTTACACCAGTATCAAAACGCTGATTTTTTGCTTGTGGTTCCCTCAAAAGCAATTAAAAAGCAATGCAACGACTTCAAAAGTGTTATTTTTCACTGAAATTTCATTTGTCTACAACCTTTTGTCCAGCATTGTACAAAAAGTACTTAGTTTTAATGGGTAATTAACTTTTTTGTTTCAAAATTTCTTTACACTGTCCGCAAAGAATTAAACTATTTTAAATTTTGCGGAAAATTTTTCTAAAAAGATGTGTCAAAAGTTATGACTGTTTTTTTAAGCAAAATCCAGATGAAAAATTGATGAAAAACCACTATTTTGAAGATTTTGAGACAAAGAAGCATTTACAAAAATTTTCCGCAAAAATTTTTATTGTTCGGTAAAAGAAAGATACACCATCTACTGCGAAAAACTTTTCAAAATGTTTTTTCTTCGCCGAAACTAAGCCCTTCAAAGTTGAAATACTCTTCCTCGCAAAAGTCTTCATTTTCTTCCTCATCAAATTTTTTCAATGCAATTTTTGAATTTTCAGATTCAGGAATAGTTTGTCTAACAGAAAATGTATAAAATGCCATAGTTTTGTTGGTTACATCAGTCAGAAAACACATTTTAAACACGGTAATTATGAAAAATTCACTATGGCCAGAGCCCTTAGTTTTAAGTCTAGCTTTAGGACTACCCGTCCAACCTAGTTTAGAGCACTTCCAAAGCGTTTGTGGTTGTAAGGTCTCGTGGGAATTTCCCTTTTTTTCTCAAATATTATGACTATGATTGTAGACTGAAACCTGAAAAAGTTCTTGTTATATTAAGTAACGCGAGTCAGAGTCGAAAAACAATTGCAAGGTAGCAAGGTTTTAGGGTGTGGTTTTTGTGAATTTAAAAATAAATTTTCAATGACGTCTAAGAAACCAAACTCAAAAAACTTTGCTTCGTTAAACAAATTGGTTTGATTTTTGAGGCTGTTTTGCGAAACAATTGCGAAACAAATCAGATCTGATGGATTGATAAGGCCTATACAACTACACAAGTTTCATCACATAATCATTGAAATCGTCGAAAACGAAGAGATGTGGGTGGAATACCATACGTGATTGATTATAAACATTTATAATAGCTGGACCCAGTTGGTACACATACAACGTTGTTTTAACGTTCAAATAAAATCATTTGGACGTTATGAATGTCAAATGGACGTTGTTTTGACGTTGTGTGCCGACCGCGGAGTGTTCCTTTTACAAAAGGTCAGTCTTGTATGAGATCGCTTCATCTAATCGTATTGCTTTTTCCTCACGACCTACATCACGTTCTTTTATACAGGGTGTCCCTGATAAAAGTATCGAGTTTGAACATGCGATTGAGTAGAAAGTTTTAAGTGTGTATTCACAAAATTGTATTTTAAGCTCTCCCTCTTTTTATTGATTAATTTATACGTTGTAACTACCTTTTGTAATGAGCCTATGTGATGGAGAACGTTCTTATATTTTAGCGATAACACACACAAACTTTTTTACTCAATCGCATGTTCAAACTCGATACTTTTATTAGGGACACCCTGTATAAAGAACAAAGAATATAAGATTATAATCAAGTGGGATTACTCTACATAATCGCACAATGGGTTATTTTTTCTTATTTGGCACGCCCTCAAAGAGAGCAATTAATCGTTAATCACACTTTCCAATGCGGCGCCAATGTTTACAAAATTAATTTTAATGTTTTTTCTTACATTTTTTTTGCATCGAACGTTTTAATTGCATATGATTGCATTCGAAATTTATTTTGTGAGAAAGAAAATCAATAAACAACAATAAAAGAAAGACATAAAGAGAAGAGAAAAATATAAAACTCTCAGTGTAATTTCTGTAATTTACTTTCCGAACTGGGAAAAAGTAGTGAAAGCCATTGTGCGATTAGCTCGTAATCACATAATAACTCGTACAATTCGAAAATTGCACTCGTGATTTTTTTGTTTCAAATTTTCCTCGTCCTTTCGGACTCGGAAAATTAATAACAAAAAAATCACTCGTGCAATTATATTCGAATTGCACTCGTTATCATGTGATTACATATACTAATGACGGGATTGGCTCTTTTTAAGTACAGTATTACGAGATTTGACGAAAAAAGAGACGGAAGAATGGTATTTTAAATTCCTGTCACTGTGGTTGACCTTATTTTTGGTCTGTTTTCCGGTATTTTAATCTTTAAAAACGGGTGCGACGGTGTTATTTTTTACTTTTTTTTTATTTCCGGGATTCCGGAATCCAGCCAAAATTTTGACAGTAAAACAGTATTTCGAACCCTTACAACCTCCCCGCCCAATTAGGGTTTCGAGGCCTAAAATTTAAGAACATTCAAAGAACATTCAAACCAAGATACTCACAAAATACTGAGCATAAAACTCAAATAATTTGACGTTGTTACAATAAAAACGAGTAGTATAGGTTGCCTATCGCGAGACAAACTCCTTGATGTATTTTAGCTCTGTATAAAGATTTGGACACACAAAAACACACATTGTGACACATACCCTGAGTATCAGAGGTTTAAGAATATATTAACCTCTGAAGACCAATAATATAAATTTTATCGCGCATGTGTCAATCCAATCACTGTAGAAAGAATCAAAGATGAAGAGCAAATATTACCTTTTTAATGTTTAGCAGACTGTATCAGTATGTAGTTTACTATTTACGAATTCCCCAGAAACCTCCAAGTGTAATTGAAAAAGAAATCTTTTACATGATCCCCAAATGTATATAACAGTAATTACTAAACTATTAATTATGGAAATGTCACTTTAATTTAATCGAAATAATAGACAGACTTTATGTTATGATTCTCTATCACTGACTCTTTTTAAAATGCATTGAGGATATTTTTTAGTTGTGTTTTCAACGATGGGAATAAAAATATCAACTTTGAACTTCATCCAAGATCTTGGATGATCGTCATGGTTAATTTTGTCTTCGTTGATTGCGCGCTGAATAGAATCTCTATTCGTCGGCACAGCGTCGATATATGATTTCGACCTGTGCTTTTCACGGTATGTGACACAGCATAACTCAAAGAATCATAAATCAAGACTATTTGTTTATAAATATCTAAATCTATATCCACCAGAGGTATGTCACGACATGGTGGTTTTTAAACTCTGTTGGAAAATATAGACCTGGATTTAATCCTCATGATGCTTGATTATAGGATGAATACCACTCAATTGAATATCCTGACAATAAGACATCCCTGTCCCACAGTCCCGGTGGAACTTCTTTCTTCAGTGGGGATAAAAATCCATATCGAAATCTCAATGGGGATAGAAATTTGATTGTTTCAAGGTTAGAAAATCCAGTGGGATATGGTTTTGGAGTGCAATTTTTAGATATTGATTTTCGAGTGGGATGAAATCAAAGTTAATTCCCAGTGGGACTGAAATTCTAGGGTATTTTCCCGGGACCAAATTTTTACCAAATTTTCCAGTAGGGATCGGGTCCCAGTGGGTCACAATGGTAGCAATTCACGGATATTTCAGATTTCACGTCCACATTCTTTCGAAGGTTGTGAGTTTTCAAATACAAGTAAGTAAAAGAGTTGTGCACTGCACAATGTATGATGCGTCAATCATCGAAAAGAAAACACCCACGTATTCACGTATTCAAAATGCATATTCTCACGTTCACGTAAATTAATTCGATTCATACATAGCACAAAATTTACCGCCTACTTGCAGTTACAGAAAAATCCAATTAAGGCATTAATGCAAACGCCCGTTAGATGCGGTTTTTATCAAGCGAAATAGAAAATATGTGTCAACCTTCTCAAATATGTTTTGTATCAAGGGGTTAACCGACTTACAAAGATAAGGTTTCGAGGCCTAAAATTTAAGAACATTAAAAGAGCATTCAATACAATTTGTTAAAAAAATAAGACCAAGATACTCACAAAATGCTAAAGCTTTTTAATAAAGCTTATAACTCAAATAATTCAACGTTCCTATTAAAAGAACTTGTAGTAAATTCGTTTCCACGAGACGAGCTCCTTGATACATCTGAGCTCTGTATAAAGATTTGAGCACACAAAAACACACTGCAGTGACACATCAACACTCAAGAATATAATAACTCACGACTAGTTGTTTATCAATATCTACATACTAGAGGCATGCAATTATGGAGCGGAATGAATGCCATAAATACCCAGTTTAGGCAATCGACGGAAGTTTGGCAACTAATCGGGTCAGTTTAATACTCTAGAAATCTTAGCCCCTTTTTACCCCCTTTGAAAAATGAAAAAACACCCCATGGAAACTTTTCTTGGATAACCCTCTTGAAATGTTCGTCCACCGTCGTATGTATATAAAACTGAATTGCCCATTTTAACGTCCATATTCTTTAAAAGGCTTTGTTGTTTTATCGGTTGTCGCAGTTAGGTTGTCGTGTTTTTGACACGGGAGTACAAGAGCTTTCTGCTGCGCATTGTATGCTGTCAATCATCGACTACTCACACATTTAAGTGCTAATAAGTGATTTCCCACGTTCAAGCGATTTAATTCGATTCACATAACACTCAATTTACTTTTCATTGAACGCCTACTTGCAGTTACAGAAAAATCCAATTAAGGCATTAATGCAAACGCCCGTTTGATGCACTTGTGTTATCAAGCGAAATAAATATATGTGTCAACAGCAATGGCTGGCATTTGTAATTGCTTGCAGTATTCTTTTGAATTCTATTGTTCCGCGCAATTGTTCGGTTTGTCAAATGCCTAATGATGCCAGCGTGTTGGCATTTCGTTGGCATTTGAAATGCCATTTTGAGCAAAGGAATCCCCTTTTCTGGCATTTCAAATCAAACAAAGGAACCAAAACAAAGAGAAAAAATGACATTTTTGATTTTTTAAAGTATTTGCACGTTTTTTATTCAGTTCTTTCTATAGATTGTAAAATTTGCAAGATTTGCCATAGCCTAGCCCTACGGCAAAAAGTTTCAGTCTTAATGGCTGCAGTTTTTGAGAAATTCCATGCTTTTCATTGTTTGATCTGTCCAACGATGTAAAAATAATAGATAACCAACTTGCCTTGATTCTCAAAAAACATCCGTGTTATGGTTGTAAAAATATTGATGACATTTTGCATCGTAAAAAGTGCAATTAAATAAAACAGGGTTTGAGAAAAGAGGATGGAAAATGATTTCGGGTTTTATTGTTTTTCTATTCAAAGCGGCACCCTTTGATGGTTCCGGGATATGTTATTAAAATGGCGGATTTTGGTAGATGGGAAATAAAATCGCGATGGCGATTATGTACAGTGCTGTTCATGTTCAGTCAACTTTATCCTCTTTTTTTGAGGGTTTTCCTCTCAATTATAGAGAGAACTCTTGTTTGATTGGTTTGTTCATGCATTTGGGTTTCCCTTGCAAAAGAAATCAGAGGAAAACCTTGCCTTGTGCAAAAGATATTCAATATTGCAGACAAGTAGTGCAATTTTTACAATTCAAAACTGGTGTCTGGGAGGATGTCCATTTCACACGAAAGATAAGTATCTAGCATTCAAGTCAAAGTTTTTTGGAATCCTTAAACATTGTGCTATCCAGAAATATATGTTTGTAAACTCGGATAGGCCATTTTCAACTCGCACAGCTCTTGAAAATTGCCAGTTTTACTGCCTTCAAACAAGCAATTTACTACTTTTTGTCCCCTCCAGGAGGATGTAAATGTCAATGTTGCAGAAGTCGAGACTGCAAATTATTTTGTAAAAATTAAGAGCACCATCACTTTGTGTTAAATTTTTTACCTTACAATGTCTTGGAAAGTTGAAATCGGTTTAAACATGGTATTATTAGGCGTTTTCGCATGCACCACTGACCACCACATTCACATTCTATTCATAAAAAAAACATAACTATGGTATACAATGGGGGGAGGAACCACCTTATAGAGAGTTATAGTCCAGAGTAGCTGTTGAGCATAGTGAGAACAGACAATAGAACAAAATAATTTTTAGAGAAATTGTCATTTTTTTTCTATACACAATAATTAATTTTTTTCTAGCTCAAGGGAGCTAGCTACGGTTGTGTGTGATATATTATAGTATAACAACAACACCATATCCTAAAAACAATAAAAGTTAACAATGTAGTATTTTTGTGGGGAGTATGATTTTTAAGTATATTTTCCTGAATACTTAGGCAAAATGGGTTACATGGGGATGTGTCGCTGCGCTGGTTAAGGTTCATTTTTTCACCTCCTAAAAGTCCCAGGTACTGTTTGCAAAAACACTCCTTGTAGGTTTTCTATTTTATAAAGTTTCGGGAAAAAGTTTGGGGAAATTTTGGAATTTCAGTCCTATAGGGTCACTTTTTTTATAAATTTTATTTAGTCCCACATAGGGTCAGTTTTTGAATCTCAGTGAAACGTTCTCCCGTCAGTTGGCGGCTAAAGGTTAGTACCCCACCCTTCGGGTATGATTCATTCATTTATTAATGAATTTTATAAATTTTAATTGGTATATACCAGCAAAGGGTTGTGGTTGACATTGGTTGACCCCAATTAGTTGTACTTTTCATAAATCATCATTAGTGCGGAGTAACTTTTGTCAACTCTATAAGCCGCAACATTTTCTGATTCTCAACTTATAGTACCACAAGGGGGGTCAATTGAAGATCAATTGCAGAAAAGCAAATTTTATCGTTATTCACTCATCTCTGATATTAGTCTTAGAAATGTTATTACTGATAAGATCCATTAAACTTTGAATGAGAGGATTTTGTTCACTAATCCAAGATGGCTGTAGTGACAAGGTTTACTCCAATAATATATCAGATCTGACCATGTTTTATTTTAGAATTTCTCAAAATGTATAAAATAAACAAAGTTTAATTGAATTTCAAAAATGGAGGCATCTGTGTAAGTATGAACGTTATAGAATATACGAATAATGTATATGATTCATGGTTTCAGCCCACTTTTTAGGTGCCCCCAATGAATTGAATTAGGTGCCCTTAATAATTTGCTCTGGGTTAGGTGCCATCATTCATCAACTCAAGAATCTTTTTTTACCCCAGGGTAACTATAAGTGCTGCTAGGTGCCCCCAATGGGCAGGTGCGCCACGGATTTGCTCAATATTTTGTAAACATTTGAAATGCATTGGGCCTGCATTGTGTTGTATAAAGTCTTTGTTCTTTGAAATATTATAGTCAAATCATTAAAGTTATGTTTCTTTTAGGAAACACCTTTCCAAGTTAGATGAAATATGTCGAACCTGTGGAAACAAGATTGTCATCAAGCGTGACAAGCCCTACAAGCCAAAATCAGCATTAGTATATGAAACAACAATTCAACAACTTTTTGATTGTAACATAAAGGAAGATGTATCGGGAATCCACCCACCTAATTTATGCGACACCTGTCGGAAGAAATTGGATAATGCGACAAAGTCCAAGCATTCTACTTCTGACTCTCTACCAATTTTCCAAGCTCACTCAGATACTGCATGTAATATTTGTAATTTGCCAACAGTGCGCCATACATAAGGGATTCAAAATAACAAAAATTACGAAAGAATCAAAAGTGATCGGAAATCCTTCTAACACAAATATTTCTTCGCTAGCTGAAGCCGCAAAACAATGCAATTTAGTGGATCTGAGCAAGTTTGGGGATCCTACTTACACTTTTGCTTTCATTGATACCGGTTTTGTGATCGGGTTCAGAGTGGAAGTGGAGATCGATGGCAGATGGAATTTATACCATGGAAAGTACTTGATTAAAAAGGATCATAACATTTTAAAATGTCTACCTGAGGTAATTGATTTGGAAAATGCCTTGTTGATTTTTGAAACGCTAAGTAAGTGCAAACTTTGTCAGGGAAATGATGACTTTGAGAAACTTATTAATGAAAAAGTTGATCCTAAAGAAAGTTCTTTTAAGGACAAGCAAGGCAATATTAGGGCTAGAATTGAAAATGATAACTTATCAGGTGTGGATGACCTCACAACGATCCGTGTCAAAGATTGTGAGTTGATGGTGAGGAATGATGCTATGAGGTGCCAGCCATGCATAAAATACCGCCAGTATTTGCATAATACTGTTTATCGGCGCTCAATGAGTCCAGAAGTACCATCCAAATTCACTGCAAACAAACATCTAACTAAAGATTTTTTGATGATAAAGGCAACTAATCAACAAAAAAAGATCAAATCATTGAAGCGTAGCCTTGAGTCCATGAGAACCTTTGTTAGTCAATTGGTTGAAAGTGAAGGATGTGCTGTAGAGAACAATCTATTGAAAGGTTTGTTGAAAAGGAATTCTTGGTTTTTATGTTTAAAAAAAAGTTTATTAATAAAAGTTTCAATTTTCTTTGCTTTTACCCAAAAATATTCAACTTTTGACTAACCTTGTCAAATAGGTTAGTAAGTTTAGCATCTAACTGAATTATTTCACAAAACGAAGTCTTTACTAAATGCGGGGTATTTTGGGTTACACTTTCTCTAACATGAACAATATTTTCACAACAAGATTCCTCATTTAGACATTCTAATTGTCGACATATCATGATATTTAATGCTTTCTGTCTTTATACAGAAATATGCAACAACGTAGTTTCAACAAATGATTCACCTTTTGATGAGGACAGTCCTATCCACTTGCTTTGGGAACAACAGAAAAAGCAGGTGTCATTGGAAAACAAACGGACTATGAGATGGCACCCTGTGATGCTTCGATGGTGCATATCCATTTACCTTAAATCTTCTGGAACATATGAGCATCTACGAAATTCTGGTTTTTTGGTCCTGCCATCCAAAAAAACCTTGGATAAATACGTCAACTTCACTACCCATAACACTGGATTCAACCCTGATGTATTAGAGAATCTACTTCGATTAACAGAGAACCAGCAACATTTGCATGTTGGTCTTGTGCATGACGAAATGAAGATAAAATCTGGTATTGTCTACAGTAAGAATTCTGGCAAGATTGTTGGATTTTGTGATCTCGGAGATATCAATAATGAGATAACCTGTTTTGATCGCCGTGTAACTAACCAAGACGAGCATCCTCCTATTGCTACTCACGTACTCACTCTAATGGTCCGTGCCATTAACTTTCATCTCAATTACCCTGTCGCCTATTTTGCAGGAGCTGGTGTCAAGGGATATGAACTGTATCATATCATTTGGGAAGCCATCCGAATTTTAGAATTCCTTGACTTCAAGGTATCATACTGCTTGTATACTGTTTATATTATTTCAAGTCTTTTGGTAAATTCGTTTTAAGTTTTACCTTTCCTGCTTGCTTATTACTTTTATAATGTCATCAATTGAATTAAATTGAATGGAATTTTTTTTGATTTGACAATCATTATCTGATGAAACCTTTTTGGTGTCTTTTTAGTAGAATTGGTTTGTAAATGTGGAGACTTTTCATATTTCTAGGTGTGGTTTGTTGTCAGTGATGGGGCTTCACCAAACAGGAAGTTTTACAACTACCACAAAAGAAAGGAAAACATTATTGATGGGGTTGTTTACTCGACGATCAATAAGTTCGACCCAACTCGTCGAATTTATTTTATTTGTGACGTTCCTCACTTAATCAAAACTACACGAAATTGTGTAGCAAATTCACATGCTCATCAAAATACCAGAGAACTCTTTGTAAGAATATCATTTAGTATGTTTCAATAAAAACTCATTAGTGTTTTCCCCCTCTGTTTTGTTGTCTAAATCGAAATACCTTATAATCACTGGATCAAAATTAAGAAAGGTACTANCATACAATGAGGCTGAAATTGAGAATGACTTTGTTTTATTTTACATTTAAGCTTGATGGGAAAGAGATTAGCTGGCAGCATGTCATTGGACTTTTGGAATACGACGTTGGTATAGATCGTGATGCACCTGGATTTCATCAAACTAAACTGACTGTTGAACATGTGCGTTTGACACCAAGAGCCAGGATGAATGTTGCCTTGGCGGCTCAAGTACGTATTTTTGAGGAGCCATAAAAATTTGATTTCAGAATTTTAGACAGAACTTTTCACACAAAACGTTTTAATATTCAGTTGTAATTAAACTGTCTCTACTATTGATCCCTAGCTTAAACATGTCTCTTGTTTTAGGTTTTAAGCAAATCAGTTGCTGATGCCATGGAACAGCACAACCCTGATGTTACTGTCTCGACCAGAAAACTATTCCTTAAAATAGACGAATTTTTTGACATCATGAACGTCAAATCTACAGTGGCAGGAATTCACACGAACAAAGAAAACTTGAAGCCGTTCAAAAAACCTAACCCTTTAAAACCAGATGGACGTTTGGATGTAAGAATATATTTATATGATAATATAGTAAGATAAAGGGCTCGTTATACGGTATCTAAAGAGTATCAACAAGACCTTTTTCACACCTTTGATAATTATTTCTATTCTTTATTTTGCAGTGGTTGGAGACAAACTTTCTCAAATTCTTGAACGATTGGCAAGCAGAAATAAAAGCAATTCCTGATGTTGACGATAAAAGAAAATTAAGAATGTGCCTTTCCCCTCAAACTCTAACTGGATTACGAATTACTGGTATTTATATTTTCTGCAATCATTAGATGATTAATATTTTAATTTCATTTCATATGAGTAGAGTATGGAGAATTATCCGATAGTTCTGCTTTCTAAAACTTTTGTCAATCGAAACGAGTTCTTTTTGTTGAAATACAAAACGTAAGCAGACTCAAGAAACCCTCTGATTTTCCTGGTGGACAATGATTCATCTTATTCCCCTTCCTGAATAACAATCTATTGCATGAAATTACGTTACTGATAACATAATTTCTCTACTTGTTTAGTTCATTCTACAATCAGATTGATTCCGATACTTCTCAAAGAACCGGGAATAGAATTCGTTTTGACCGACCGCTTTAATCAAGATCCAATTGAAGAACATTTTGGTGAGTAAACACATTCTCCTCAAAACAGTAAACTTTTGTTGAGACTCACCGCTCTTATTTTTCTACACCTGGAATTGCTTTGAAACAAATCTAACGAGGGCTGTTATTGATTGTTCTCATTTTTGACACTTTGAGTCCCTTACACTCATATAATTATCTCAAAATATTGAAAGATATACTACTTTCTTGAAGGTAAGCAAAGAGCAAGACTTGGTGGTTGTGACAATCCTAGCCTAGGTCAATATGGATCAAGTGAAGGAAAACTGATAACTGCGAAGGATCAAGCCATTCTTGTCATGCGTGGTAACAGTTCTGGTAGGAATAAAGTAAAACAAAAACCTCAGATTAACATTCATGACATGACACCTCTGCCAAAACGTCCAAAAACCGAACAAAGGAAGAAGAAAAAAGATGACGATGATGATGGTCTATTTGGAAATTTAGCAAAATGACTTTTTAATTGCACGTAATCAAAGGAAAAAATTAAAATGATAATTTTTCTTGCTTAAAATCAATATATAATGGATCTTTTAGGGCAATTTGCCATTTCTATCTTTTGTTTCAGTCTCTTTTAATGCTTATTTCATTGCCTTAATTCTTGTACTTTGTCAGCCATTTTGGTTTTATTTTTCATTAGACTTGTATATGTATAAGAATTTTCAGTGTTTTCAGGAACATTTCGAACCATTAATTAAGAGACTAGCAAACTATGAATAGCACCATCAAGATATTTTTTTGCTTTCACATACAAAAAATACACATTTTTTATAAGCAACCGAGTTGCTAAGGGCTCAGGCCTCAAAATGGCCCAAAAAATAAGCAACTTGCTTAGCAACCCTGAGGCCTTAAATCCTAATTAGCATATTTTTTCCTCCGCAATAAAAAATGACTTTGACACAACTTTAAAAGAAAGACTTGAAAATCTTCGAAAATTGCCTCTACTGCCCATTCAAAATTGAAAAAATTGTTGTAAAATGCAAAAATGTGCTTTCTAACCATTTTAAGCTTGAAAATTTTTAAGCAACCTTACAAGCAACTTTGGGTCTGGATTTCAAAAAATCCTTAGCAACTCCAGGCCTGACCCTAAAAATGGAGTTGCTTGCTTATAAAAAAAATGTGTATACAGAGATCATCCGATAATAAGTATTTTTTGTAATATAGCTTTTATTGTATATTTTCATTAGGGAGTAAGATAAACAAAAAATAGAACACGAATGCAGGACATTTGTTTCATATAATTGTCCTGTGTTTTTGTCTATTTTTTGGAAAAAAATTTGTTTTTAATTTTATTCTGATTATCAGATTTTATTTTTATTTTTAGAAACAAAATTAACCACCAGTTCTGTTTGACATTTTCAAAAACAAAACAGGTTGTAGAGAAGATGATTATCAAATTTGTCTGTTACTAGTTATGATTTCCTGTGCTTGCAAAGTGGCTTTAGCAAACTTTAACTTCAAATCTATTTCGTTCCCAGCATGTTTCCTTTGCATTCCTTATCAAGGAGGGGGTGATTATGTCAATTATGTAAATAAATGGAAATAGGTGGTTTCTTTTACCCAAAAAACAAAGGGGTCCCTACAAATAGCTTGTCAAAAGAATGCTTATGAAAAACGTGCACAATATTCATACTTCATTGTCTCGAAATAACACCAGTATTTGAATTTTAAGCTAAAATATAATTAAAAAGCAACTGGCAACAAGAATTTATCAAAATTTTTCGAAAATTTGAAGTATTCACTGGGTATATTATGATTTTGAATGTGTATATTTGTAAGTTGAAAGATCCAGATGAAAAATAAAAAAGACAGAAATATTGTTACTCTTGTCTATAAATGATGTTGTCTTCACTTTTTTTTATTTTTGACAATAAAGTAAATAAATTAAAGATTTGACAAACACATGTAAATATTACAAAATATGAGATATCATGAAAAACTGAATGTACTAGTATATAAAATCAGTTTTTATGGATTATTAATCGAGGGCACGTGTGCCGAGGTCAATATTTTCCAGAGAGACAGGCTTACTGAGGTTAATAATCCATTTATAGCCATGCAAAAATTAATCAATAAAAGTAATTAACAAGTGTATTCTATTGTTCTACATCGTAAAAATTAACATTCTAAAGATGTCAATTTCATAACTGGTCACTATGGGGAAATATTAACTGGCCACGTGACATCAATTATCCAATCAGTTTTCTCAAAAATGATTGACAAATGTATTGCAGGGCTATAAAACATCAAAATGTTCGTCTGGAAATTTTGATAATTGGGGTTTTTGCAATTTAGAAAAAGTACTAAATACACAGCTTCGTTGTTTTGTATAACAAACAACAAAACAAACATAAGAATTTGAAACTTCTCACAAAATTTCAAAAGGTCCACAAACTTTTATGTCCTTACCACAAGAGGTGTACGTTAAAACAGTAAATGTCACAAATTAAAAAATCACTCTGCTAATAGTGAAAATGGTTACTCTAAACTAAATTTGAAGAAAAAAAAACAAAAAAAAAAGAAAACAGCAGTTCGGGATAGAACCTGAAAAATTTTGTCTGAGTGCATTAACCAAAGAAAATCCACTGCAATTAAAGTTTTTTTCAAAACAAAGTTAAGGGCCCACAGTGATATGGAAAAATCAAAACAAAAATCATGACTTTTTACACAGTGAATTCACGGTTGAATGAAAAAAAAGCTACAATCTTTCAATAATCCATGGTGAAATTTAAGCTTTTATTAACTTGACAAACTATCAACCCAATTCTATCCTGAAAGCTGTTTTCTCTGTGCTGGTTTTCCCTTATCGTCAATATTTGTTTTACTGTTCTTTTTAAGTTTAATAATAGTAACCCAAGCCTTGATGAATGCGTTAGCACGAACATTGGTCCATATTTTGAAGACAGCCTTCCTTAAATAGTTGGAGAGAGAATCATTTAAATCTTTCGTCAGGGAGTCCCATGACATTCTCACAAGACTACTCTTGTCCATTTTCTCATAAATCAAAGGTCTCAAATCCTCCCCAGCATAGTGCACCATCAAATTTCTGTTTGAGAACTGTCCGAATAACATTCTCCAAACGGCGTATAAAAATGTAAAATTCATCATTGATGACATATGCTCCTCCTCTGTTAATTCTTTCAGTCCATGCACGAGTGTATTCTAGAAAAGGGATGACCTTGCCTTGCCACCTTGTTCTTGGCTCCAGCTATGGAGCACTAACAACAAAGCCGTTTTCGAGTCTGATTCTTTCCTGTCTTCAAGCTTTTTCAGGAGTACGTATGGAATGTAACCTGCGACATACCGTAAAATATTTTCTTCCTGAAGTGTCAGTTTTAACTCAAGTTTTTTTGTTTCAGGCCTGTTTTCCTCAAGATTATTTCGATAATTCCATATCTCTTTATGGAGTTTTTGAAGTATGTAATGGAGTAAAATTCTAAGCTCTTTCGTCTCTGGAAAGTCCTTGAATAATGTTCTCCATAATGTCCATATGGTTTTGTTGCTGAAAACTTCCTCTAATTTGAATGTACAACTTTCGATTTTAGAAGGGTGATCCGGTATGCACTGAAGCATACATACAGTAAATTGTTTGAAAGAATTGATTGTTGTCGTGTTGTCCTTTTCTTCCAATTTGGATTTCAAATATTTGATGAGCTGATGGATAATTGATTCCTTTTTCAGGTTGAATATTCTGTCTTTTGAAGCAACTTCAACAGCATTCTCCAAAAATTTGAA
This sequence comes from Clytia hemisphaerica, assembly GCF_902728285.1. Lineage (NCBI taxonomy): Eukaryota > Metazoa > Cnidaria > Hydrozoa > Leptothecata > Clytiidae > Clytia > Clytia hemisphaerica. Next base: position 198,988 of record NW_027104602.1, read on the forward strand.
TGTTTGTTGTTGTATATTTCTCCTCCATTCTGTGAGGTTCTTGCTTGATTTGGATACTGAAATAAAAATAAAATCATGATTATTCAACATGCCATCATATGGGGACATAATATATCATATTTTGATCCAAAAAATAACAAAGAAAGGAAGGATTTTGTGTAATACCGTCAACAGCTCTTACTTGGGATGGGTGGTCATATCATGGTATGGTTGACTTTCTGGTCTATATTTTCACTTACTGTTAAATCTCTGTTGACAACAAGTTTGTTTTCTATGATTTTGCGACTATGTTAATTTGATGACTTTGGAGGTTCAGTAAAATGATGGCCAAATTGCTGTCCCATGTTTTGTCAGACTGTCCCAAGTTAGAGCTGTTGACGGTATCATCCAACAAACTGGTACAGTTTATTGAGTAGTTTTGATTGAAGAATGTAAACAAAGTTTTGGCTACATAGCCACAGTATAGTAGTAGTAGTAGGTAAGGAAAATCCTCTTTTTTTTCTCGAGATGCTAGGGGACGTTGCATTACAAAGACTACGGTCTTCAGACTAAGCGATCATATCATAACTGCATGAGCAGGCAATTGAATTAAAGCAGAACAGAAAAACTGAGACATATACATATACATATATAATTATCAAGTAAAACTCACCACATGATTCTTCGTGATCTTTCAAGTATTTAGGGATGACATACTGCTTGTTGCAATGTTTGCAGTGCAAAATAGGTTTATCCTTGGTCTCTTTCTTATCTTCAACCAGTTCATCATATGATTTTACAATGGCTACATCAGTGTCACTTGTAAAAATGATTGAGATTTCTGAATTGGTGGATTCGGACTCAATGTCCAGCTCAAGTTCATCTGCCTCCTGGATAATGTCCTCATCCACTATGATTGGTTCAATGTCAAATTGTATTTCTTCATCTTCATCGAGATTCATATCATCTAATTCTAAATTTTCAATTGATAACAGCTCCTCTGGCAACTCTGTATCAAAATTCAAAACAAAGTCGTCCATAATCTCATCACTTGTAGACGCCATTTTGTTGTCCTGCTGGTTGAATAATTTCTCCCGCTTGTCTTGAACTCTTGTGCACATATCGCTAAAAAACATAAACAAATGTTCCCGTGCACTGATTGGTTGATAAACAATAAAAACTAATGGAAAACCCGAGAACAATACTCATCAAACCTAGTTCCAATAGATGAATAGGCCATTTTCCGTCCTCTTTTCTCAAACCCTGAATAAAAACTTGCTTCATTTGCAACCTTCTATTGGACAGAATCGATCACGTGATGTATATTTTTCCAAAATTTGGGTTAGAAAATTTATTTAGGTTTATCAAATTTTAACTTTAGATTTGGCAATTGCATTAGCCTTTACATGATTAAGAGCATTTTTCAGTAACAAAACACATAAATTTTGAAACTGAAGGGTCGAAAGGGTTTAAAATCTTCATCAATTTAATTTAGTTTTACCGAAATTTTCCTCAGAATTTTGGTTCTAGACTGGGTAAAGTCTATGTAAGGCTGGATCTACCTCGAAACCCATATTTGATGTATTTTTATGAATTTTACAAGATTATTTGGCCTTTTTCGACGGATTTTCTTCCTTTCTTTGAAATTCAACCTTCCTTTAAATAAGAAAAGGTCATTTAGACAGCTAATTATCATTTTTAATGACTGTAACGAAAATACTGATATATCATGAAATCATGCTTATGTTTAATTTGATAGGTCGATTTTTAACGTTTTTGAGCACTTTCCGAAAGTAACTTTTTTATTCAATTGAGTATAACTTTTGATCTAATGAATCGAGTTCAATAAATGACCCATCAAAATTTAAGTTTATCTTTCTTCTTTCCAATGAAATAGGAATGGTTCTTTTAAAACTTTTAGATTTCGAGAAAATTAGTTGTAAAGAGAGAAACTTTTTTGTGGCGCACCCGGTATAAGCGCTAAAAGTTTGCGCATAATCAGACCTGAAACAAAAGAATTTTGTCACAATACGCAAATTATGCAGAATTTTTATAGCAACAACAAGAGAAACTTATTAACTATACATATAAACTCCCTTAAGGGCAAGGGACCTGGTATATGGCGAGCCGTTTTTCCATTGTTTTCAAGAAACTGTTTTTCCATCTCTTTACATTCCTCTGGGTTAACCGACTTACAAAGATAAGGTATTTCTATATGTTTATATGGTACTTGTTATACATATGTAAGTAAGAGATTTGATTCAAAGTAACAGGAATTAAAATAATATTGGATTAGTTTAACCGCAACATTAAATACATGTTTTTTTATACAAGAACAGATAAAAGAGAGTATATTAGAACATAGGACTTCAAAGCCAAAACATTTAAGAACATTCTAAGAACATTGAGGGTTTGCAGACTCTAAAAAATGCAATGTCAATGACAAAATTATACAATAGCAATACTGAGGAACATAAAATATCTTTTGGTTGAAAAAGTCTTTAAAAAATCAGATTGATTGAAATCGAAATGCCGTCGAAATGTGTCATTATAGGAAAATTTCTGAAATTATGGAATTCTTTCAATTTCAATTTCAATTCAGCGCTTATTTTTTAGATCTTTTAAAGTTTAAGCTGTAATTTGATACAAACTGACTAAAAAAATAAAATAAAAGAATAATCAGTGAAATATTGAATCTTTTTGGCTCAAAATGATGATGAAATAATCCATCTTTGAAGGCGTACAAACTTTTGCGAGTAGAAACCTTCACGATTTTCGCGATTTTTCGCCCTTTTCGTGAAAGTAAATGTCTTTAAAAATTCTAGGAAGGGTCATTCGCGAAAGTTTATGCTAGCGAAAAATTCTTGACAAAATAGACAATCTGTAAAACTTCAAACTTTGAATAACATGTGCTTTTTATGGCACTTTTTCGCCTGCTAAAAGACTAATAAGTCAAAGGACAAAGGTTTCAAGTCAATCCAAGAAGTATATGTCCCTCTAAGCCATTTTTTTCATGTGAAAATTCTCAATTTTACATCTTGATTTGCGAAAGTTTATGCTCGCGAAAAAGATTTTTTCGTCAAATTCGCGAAAGTAAATGTCGTCAATTTCGCGATTTTTCGTCCTCGCGAAAGTTTCTGCTCGCGAAAGATTGTACGCCTAAAGTATTCATAGAAAGCTCATTGCCAATTACTAAGCAAGTTGTTGACACCAAGCAAGGGGTGCCAACAATAAAACCATTTATCTGGCGTACTGATAACTGTAGTCCAGTGATCATGTGACATTCTCTTCGCTTTCTCCTCAAAGAAATCATCTAATATATTCGAGATGCTACCACTCCTATACAATTTCGATGAAAAACCTTTCCGTTTATTAAATTTCTTTTCACGCTTTTTGTTGATGTCTAGTAAGTCACTCATTGAATGAGCTCTTTGCAATTCTGGTTTCACTTTCGTTTTCTTAGTAGTGTGGTTATTATTATAATTTGAATTTTGGTTGACTTTGAATCGTCTACTCCTTGACGGCGTCAGTTGGCTGTTATCAACGCTTGCGCAACGTCTTTTATTTTCAAGCTCTGCTTCTTCTACTGTACTAAGATCAGCTACACTAACAATACTTTCTGATGTCATATTATTGACTGAGGTCTTCCTTTGTTCTGTATCTATCGAAGTTTTGGTGACATCTTGTGAATTGACGACGTCTTCAGTGAACGTACTTTGATTCAGATCCTCGGAAGAGACCCTGATAGCTTCAATGTCTATTGCCGATTCAGATTTGCTTTTGATTTTGTTCAAACTTGATCTTTTAAATGAATTCAAAGTTAAATTTCTAGCGATATCAGTTGATTCTGGTATATTGAAAGTGGCATTTTCTAGTTTTTTCGTTATTGCATTTTGATGAAATGATGCAAAATTTTCTTGGCTTTTAAAATCGGTGTGTGATTCTTCCATTGTATTTCCTATATACAAAATCCTTTCATTATGGTTTTCATGTGATGAGGGAAAATTCGGTAAAATTTCAAAACTTTCATCTTCATTACTAGAAGTGGTTTTCAGCGAATGTGTCCGTTGGATCAGTTTTTTAACATCTTCGTCACTGAATGTGATATTAACCATATCAGAATCGAATGATTCATTAACGTTACCACAAATATGGTTTTCGTTAACGTTACCACAAACATTGTTTTCATTAGTTTTACTACAAACATGGTTTTCATTGGTTTTACCACAAACATGGTTATAAGATGGTGGTACTTCTTCAGTGTGATTCTCATTTCCATTGTTGTCATCTACGATTGATTCTTTCAGATCAGGCAAATCGAAAATATCTAGTTTACTATTGCTATGATTATTGCTTATATCGTTGCTGCCAAAATTCGTTCCATTTTCTTGAGATTCTGAGTTTTCATTCCACGTATTTGTTTTTGATTCTTCATCGATTTCTAATTTCTTATTGTCTTCTTCCTCATTTTTAATTTCGTATACATTTTCTTCTTCGACAACTTTTTCAATGTTGTTCCTTCCAAGCAAAAGATTTTCAGTTGATGTAAAATGAGATGAAGTTCTAATTTTTTTGTTGACTGTTGCATTTGGAGTATTTTGCTGTTGCATTTCGGGTCTTCGCACGCTATGGTTTCGGCACACAGGCTGAAAGGGAAATTAATATAGGCAGTTTAGATGATTAGGTTCTAAATTAAAAAACTTGCAAACATTCTTTCTTGTATTTGCTATGTAGACCAAAGCTCAAAAAAAAAAGATACAGCTATCCCAGCTGGTACACAACGTTGTTTCGACGTCCATTCTAATGCTCACAACGTCCATATAACGTTTGATGAACGTTGAAACAACGTTGTGTGCCAGCTGGGATAGTAATTTTGTTGTTTTAAACAAGTTATTTGGATGTTTTTGACATTACTGTCAACTCCCTGTGTATCTCTAGCCTCTATAATTCGAACTCAAAAATTTGTCCCCCTAGCTGGAAAGTTTTGACTAATTTAAATTCTCTCTGCAATTCGAATCTTTAAACTTTTAACTAACATATTTTCTCCTTTGTAGAACGAATTGATAGAATCAACTGTATATCGACTTTGTTTAGATGCATAGTCCGTATAAAAAACCCCGGTCTGAAAGCCTTTTCATTCTTTCCATTGTTTCTTAATTGAGCTTGTGTTGAGAAATTAGTTTGTTTTGCTCACTTTTCGATCACGTGATTAAATCTTAAACCAATCATAAGAGGAGTACTTGGTAAACTGATCAAAAATTAAGCAAATCGATTTTCATCTTTTGATATTAACAAAGAAAAAGCTAACAAAAAGTTAAAACAGTAATAAGCTTCCAGACCAGTGTTTTTTTTTTATAAGGACATTTGTTTAAATGTTATGGACATTACCACAAACATTACCACTAACCTTTCTCCAGGTTCCCACAGTGTTTTGTCTTTGTAACACAATATATCCAAGTGTTTCACTGGATTTGATTTTAAACATGGATTTTGCATGAACAACTTGTAATTCTAACTGTGAATAAGGTAATTGTCTTTGCTCGACATTCGATAGTACCAGTCTTTCGTTCCACGTGGGATTGAGTGTTTTGCCGATAGCTCGAGTTTTAACTTTTTGTGAACATCCTTTACCGAAAAGTGTGCTAAAGAAAAATTAAAGGGTTAATCAGATGTATACCGAGTTTATCGTTCTACATCTGCAATTTGAGCTTTACTAAGCTCCTTTGACGTCAATCCATACTTCGATTATCAGCCGGATTGAGAGAGAATGACATGTGAGTGAAGGTAGAGAGTCTATCATCATATTTTTCTAACACCCTGCCTGGAAGAGCTTGGGATTCGAACACAGTTCATTGCGGCGAAAGTCTGTGATCAAAACCTTCACACTACCACTATCAGATGGTTTGAGATATTTGGGCTACAGACAACTTCTGTGGTCTTGGGTAAACCTTCATATATTTTTGTGTAACTATTTTCCAAGAGTCGAGATATTACAATTTGAGTTCTCGCACGGTTCTTACGATGAAATTTCCTTGTGTTCTTACTAAAAGTCAGAAACTTGTTATTTAAATATCCCGACTTTGGAAAATATTTAGGCTAAAATATTTTAAGATTTTGTTCCGGACAATATAAAGATTACTCATGCAATACACATCTCAAACCATTTGGTTATCCTTTAAAAAAAAATAAGGTTAAGACGAGTCAAGAAAAGGATGAGAAGTCGCTTGAATAGATTGCATAATGCCAATAGTATCATACATTCTGTACGCTTAATTTGAGCTGAAGCTTGAAATTTTCTTGACTGATATCAGTTCTCTAGCACCAGTTCCTTCCAAGCCCTGGGCATTATAATATTTTTTCTGAGCGGGAAGTTAAAGCATCCAGCTATAGGGCACGCAAGGTTTTTTCAATTCTCAGACGTTTTTTACCAAAGGCAAAGATCCCCAAAATGGTACAAGCTTCATGTTCAGCGATTACAGAAACAGATCAAGGGTAAATGGTGAAATGCAGGGAAAGCTGTGGCGCCCTCGCCTACCTTCGGATAGATAGTTAGAGGAAAGAGCCTTTGAGTCGCATATAAGTGCGGTCGTTAACTTACTTATATTATTCCTCATGGAATTGTTTTTCTAAAAAACGTAAAAAGAACCCAACTCTATCTTTTTTATCGTAAATACACCTTTTCGACCGTAGTCGTGCAGTCTGGTCAGTGCGTACCACTTTATTATTTAACTTACCACCCTAAACTCGATCCAATCCTTATTTTACACTCTTTTTTATTGTCTTTAGGTGCGAAAAAAAGACTGGGACGGTTTTAGGGTGATAAAACATACAAAACATCGCCCGTGCGGCAATTGGCGGCTACGGTCGAAAAGGTGTATTAGGGTCTTACCATTTGACTTTCGGTTCAGCGTAAGCTCCATTCTCTCGACAAGGTAATCTTTTAGCTTTGTGGATCAATATATTCAAATAACCTTTCTTTTTAACATTGCAACCTTGGTTACCAATCTCCTTTTTTCGATCACGTGATCTTTTTCGTTCTTTGTTGTTGGTATTAAGGGGTTCTTTATGGCTATACATCAGACCGATGAAGATTAAACTTCGTCCAATCGTAAAGTCTGGGCGCTAAGAAGTAAATCAATACATTTGATAAAAAGAGTGAAAACTAGAAATTTGTTTTTATTCATTTCTTGACGTTTCGGTGTCTTCTTTACACCATGATCACAAGTATAGTAAAAAAAAAATTCAAAACGAATTTCATTTTACAACATTAAAAAAAAATCACAAAATCTATCGAATATAATAGTTGCCATCAAGCGTTGGAAAACCAACGGATCCGGTGAGAAAAAGACTAACAAATTTGCTATTGGGCTTTTCCAGAAAAAAATCGTGCACCCCCTGTTGAGGAGGTCCATTTCCGTTCCAAGGGGGTAAGGTTTGAAATGCAGTGGAATTCCATAGGGTTAGACGAAAACCCGTCAAAAATAAACGGAATTCCAAGGGGTTAATGATTGAAAATTTGTAAAAATTCGGGATTCCAGAGGGATATGATCCTAAAATTGCCTGGAATTCCAAGGGGGTAGGTCACAATAGGTTGGACCTCCTCAACAGGGGGTGCACGGTTTTTTTCTGGAAAAGCCCATTTCTGGGTGTTTAATTTTTTTTCCATTCACTATTACTCTTACTTTAGAATTTTAAACCATTTAAACCTTGAGGAAAGCAAAAATATTTTCGTGAAAATGTTAACATTTTTGTAACAGACCCATCAGCTCTAATTTGACCTGATTAACTGCTTTGGAATAATAGCTAAATCATGATATCTAATCAATGAATGACAAGGGCGTGCTCCAGTACTAGGAGTGTAGAGAGGCCTTGATTGTCAAATTAAGTATTAGACTGATAAGTTTTAGTTCTTATAAGTTTTAGTTATAAGTTTTAATTATCAGGTTATTAAGATTAGTTTAACAGCTAGATCTTCATTTTTCAAGAAGTTAAACAAAATCTTGAAGTAAATAAATACGATGATGAGTTATGTCCTTTTTCCTATTACAATCTACCGAATACAGTTGTTTTCTGACAAGCTATCAAATTGTTGGAAAACCAACGGATCCAAAACTTAAATCAAGAATTAATTTTAGTAAAAAGTTGAATCAGGCTTTTTCAAGAAGTTAAACAAAATCTTACCTTGAGCCTAATTTGAAAATCGAAGGGGTACTCAATCATATGATAGTTTGTGTTTTCATCTTCACTTAAGATCCTGGTGATTTCTCTCTCGTTCTCACCGTTCAAATTAACAGTTATGGTTAAAGCAGATGATCCTTCCAATCGTGTGATTGTCATAAATACATCAGCTATAAATCACAAAATAAATGATGTACATGATACCTTATGGGCCCTTTTTACGCCGACCCTAATTTAGTGCCGGTCCCTTTTACAGAGGCCTTTATTACATCAAAGCTCAATTTTTTCTATTCTTAGCCCGGCCCTTATCTAATTCCGATTCCTTACACCGGCCCGTAATACGCCAGCGACAAAAAGTAACGCAAATAACGGCCGGTGTAAAAAAAGTCGATAAGGTAACCAAATATAGGTATAAACCCAATATCATTGGAGAATCAGCTCCCAAAAAACCCTTGCCAACTACTCAGAACCAAAGAAACCTTCCTATGACATCCCCTAGATTTTCTAGGTTTATCAAGGGCATCCTTGGATGGAAAAAATTACCTTCTCAAAATAAGAAGTATAATGTTTTCTCAGAATTACTATTCCAAGCTGTCACACAACGATGTTTCAACCGTTTATCTGACGTTCATTACGTCCATATAACGTTATATGAACGCTGTGTGCCAGCTGGGTAATCGCTACTTACAACTGCAGTAGAGAGCTGTCTTGGATCCAACAGAATCTCCAGTAACACTAACAATAACTTGACCACCATGGTTTTCCTGGTAAGACATTTTCAGGGTCAATTTGTCCAACACTAATCCAGATGGTGCAAAATTGAAACGCCAAGAAATTCGACCGTTCATCTCTTTCGATTTCCTGTCAATATACACCTGTGTGAAAATGTTTAAGTGATTAAGTTTGCGACCAAAAGGTTCTTCTTCCAAAAGGTATTTACTCTCGGTTACCTAATAGCCGGGGGTTTGGAATAAGCGGGGGGTTTGGAAAAAATCTCAAAACTTAATAAACGGGGGCGGGGGGTGTTGGAATAAGAATGTCCTGGGTGGAAAATTTTCGAAAAATTAATTAGCCGGTCCCCGGCTATTATGTACCCGAGAGTACCCAAAGGTAAGGTAGGGGAGGGCACCACTCTTTCTCCCTGGATTGATTTTAGATATTGCAACTTAGTGAAAATAATATTTTTTTCTACGTTAATACACCCCTGTCTCACAGCCCCGGTGAAACTTGTTTCCACAGTGGGGATAAAGTTTTCTGTTGAAAAAAACCAATGGGGATAAAAATTCTATTGTTCCAAGGTTAAAAAATCCAGTGGGGATGGTTTAGGAGTGCAATTCTTAAGCATTGAATTTTGAATGGGGATGTAATCAAAGTCAAATCCCCAGTGGGGATGAAAATGTAGGGCATTCTTCCCACCGGGGACGAGATTCTGGCGAAATTTTCCAGTGGGGCCAGTGGGTCTGTGACACAGGGGTGTGTTAATGTTTCTGGATTTCTAGTGTTCTTTTCATTATTTGAGAATTTGAAATATGTAAAAGGGTAACCAGCTTTTAGCTATAGGGCGTTGAGTACTTAACACGCCTTTTATTTATAGCACGATTTGATGATTTTTATAAATTATTTTAGTAAAAAGAAAAGCCATTTAATGTGTTACTGATAGTTTTAAAATCGTTTTACAGTTTTAAAAATGTTTGTTGGTTGGCAATCTAAATGGGAAAATATTACAATCAAAAGTAGCCAAAATAGGATAAAAATTTTCCAACCAGCGTATGATGAGGCTATGGTGAAACTATTAAAGGTACCATCAAACTGAATACCTGGTTATCTTCACTGGTGACTCTTTCAACATTATCATATGAATATGCAAGTTCCGTAATGGAATTCCCTATCCTTTTGGGCCGGTTAGTGAAATCTTCGCATGTGCCAGAGAAATAACAATCAGATTTAGTACTGTATCGGACACGAAGTCTAAATAAAGAGTATGAGATTGATAATTAGAAAATTGAAAATTGATTGTATCAGAGTGTTTTTCACGTCGGCAATGCATTTTGAAAAGTCCTTGAACAAAAGGGCGTGAATGAAAATTTTTCCCTGTGGATTGCCAAAAAATTCATGATATGCTTCATTACAATGCCTTTGACATTACACCACGGACCCATGTACCCTGAGTGTCAGAGGTTGAGTTTTCAAAGAATATATCAACCTATGAAGACCAATAATGGAAATTTTACCGCGCATGTGTCAATCTATTCACTGTAGAAAGAATCAAAGATGAAGAGCAAATACTACCATTATTGTATAGCAGACTGTATCATTATGCAGTTTACTATTCACAAATTCCCCTTCAAATGTAATTGAAATGAGTTTCTTTCGAAAGAAATCTTTTACATGATTCCCAAATGTATAACAATAATTACTAAACTATTAATTATGGTAATGTTACTTCAATGGAATCAAAATAATAGAAACATCTTTATGCTATGATTCTCTATCACTGACTCTTTTTAAAAAGCGTTGATGACATTTCTGAATTGTGTTTTCAACGACGCGAAAAAATATCAACTTTGAACTTAATCCAAGATCTTGGATTGTCGTCATGGTTACTTTTCTCTGCGTTGATTGCGCGCTGAATAGAATCTGGATTGGTCGGCATAGGTCGATATATGATTTCTGCCTGTGCTTTTCACGGTAGGACCTAACAGCTGATTGATTGTAAGTGACGTAAAATCAGTCAATACGTCACTTACAACCAATTAGCTGTTGGGTCCATGATGTAATGTTAAAAGACATTGCAATGGTGCATATCATGAAATGATTTTTGGTGAACCAACCATGTTTGTGTTCATAGAGAGAAGAACTTGTAGAAGAAGCGATCTAGAAAAATTTGGATATGATACTAACAAGGGGCGCACAACTATTGATTGTACAACATTATAAAAAAAATCACAGAGACCTAAAGGCTGAAAGTTGGTGAGAATAATATGTTAGACAAACCTTCCAAGTAAAGTTTCTTCTTTTCCAGGGATGAAGACAAATCCACCAACATTCTCCTGAAAAGACACGTTAAAAAACTTTAAATCTACGGGGGAGAATCAATACAATGATTTCTTAGGCTGTTGGCATCTACTAACGGATTCGTGCGCCTTATATTACTGCCTGGAGTTTCTTTTAGCAATTTATCAATTTTAGTAATTCATACTAATGATTTCGGAGATATTTGACATCATTTAACCCTCCAACGAAATCTTTTCTACGCATAGAATATTTGCACATGGTTTGATATACAGTCAACTGTCTCTAACTCGAATCTTTCTGTAATTCGAATCTTTCTGTAATTTGAACTAAGACTTTGGTCCTTTAGGCTGAACATTTGTATAAAAGACTTCTAGTGATTAATAGGCAACTTTAAGCTTTCTCCAGCAAAATAAGTGAAGCAAAAATTTGACTTTTTTAAATTTCGTGCCGATGGATAGGATCTAGCATTTCAATTGTTTTCGGAGCACGAGATAAAAAAGAGTATTCGGCAAACGCTATTTCGCATGTCTCAAACCAGTATACCAGCATACTGTAAATAATTACAGTTTAAGAATAAAAGCCAGATTGACATTATGAAGAATAATGAGTTTTGACATCAGAAATCCAAATTTCAATTTAGAAAATTTCCGCGCGTTCAGAATCGGGCGGATCGGCGGACGCGACTTTTTTCCGTGGATAATTCAAGGAATATTCTCTGTCCTTTGAACATTGAATTAAAGAGAGTCAACTGTAGGTACATAATTAGCCCGGGGTCCGCTTAAAGCTTTTTTATAGAATTGATGGCGCTTTTATGTGGTCCAGTAGTATATGGTATGCTTTCGCTCAGATATTAGTTGTGTTTGGAAGGTAAAAACAGTATAAAGACCTATGAAGCAATGTTTTTATCCGAGAAAAAGAGATTGCCAATCTGTTATTCTCATTTTTGGATTATATCCGTCAAATCCAAGTTGTTTTATTGTTATTTAGATTTTTAACATTTTCTCTCAAAAAGGCGACCTTGCCTAACGCTCCTAGTCTATTTCACTACACTCGGTGTCATCAAATTATTAAAAAGCAAAGTTCAGCCAAAAGTAGACTTAATGTAAGATTTAACGAAAATAATAATAGAGGGAAAATAAGAAGGAGCATACCTGTGTTGATGATGCCATAGCGTAACGTTCTCAAAATGCAAAACACAGGAAAATTTCACGCGAAAACAAAACGCGTCAACAAAAACTGTTTCACGTTTCTAAATGTTGATGTCCTTCCTGAATCAACTGATGAATTGAATATTCCCAAAAAATGTCAAAAAAAGAATAATCTTATTTTAAAATATGATCAAACTTTTTTGTATACACAATACACAAACCATGTTGATTTGTTTATGTTAATAATTTATGATAATTCATGCATGCATATAAGGAAATATTAATAATAAAACTAAGAATAGCTTTTATTCAATTACTTAAAACATGCGGATCAAAAGATATCTTATTCAGCATTCTTTCAAAATTAATCCTTAGGAAATTTTAAGGACCACAAAGTTTATTTAAGTAGGCTAAAAATAATGGTTTAAAAAAAATAGATTCCAAAACAATTAAATTATGCATTAAAATATTGTAGCCAAACAATCAACGTTGCTAAGACAGAGAAAAAAAAGGACTTAGAAAGACTTTTCAGGTATAAAATATTAAAAAAAAAATTTGATCTTGAAAATATATATTTCAAAATATAATCTTTCAATTTTTTTTAACATTCATTCAATGATAAAACTATGATTTATATTTCCCTCGGCCAAGCTGTTTCCCAGTACCAAATGTCCATCTTCTTGCCGAGATTTCATCTCCTTATTGACAGCTTTCCGAAAATGATCCAAAGCTAGCGATCTCGGTGCTAAACCATCTTCATCCCCTTTAAAACTCTCTTCAGGAATAGAGGTTAATGTTCGGTTAATGATATTGTGGTTAATAATGGTTCGAGGTCCTGAAAGAGTATCTTTACCCCTTGATCGTTTCCCAGCAGCTGAAATACATTCAGTCAGAAATAAACAAACAGATAAACAAATCCCACTTCCAACAAATAAAAACAATCCACCGAAAAACGTGGTACCCATTTGTTGAGCACTCATTTGAATATTCAACGAATCTTCACATTTGCTGCTCATCCAACGATTCTTGAGGAATGTTATGGTTCCAGTATCCTGGTAATGAATTATCAACTCTGATAATCGATCCCTCAAAGGGTTCCCTTTCTTGACTGCTAAACCATATCCAGCATCTTTAATTGGTTCACCAGCAAAACGTATCTTACATCCAGGATCTTTTGATAGGAAATGGAACAGGACAGGGTAGTCATGAATCACCGCATTCAATCGTCTACAAGAAAAGAAAAGTAGGATACATGTTAAGAGCTACATACACTGCACAATATATTGTGAGGCAATATATTGACGATATATTGCTTAGTACCGGCGGCAATATATTGAAAAGTTGTCCTCAATATATTGTGTAGTCTAAGTAGCCCTTTAGATATCCCTGTCACATGCAGAGATATTTTATATAAAATAATAGGTAGAGCTAATCCGACCCTAGCTGAAGCATAATAATACGACACCTTTAGTAAGTAGATTCTAGCAGACGGTGCCGGCAATTTGATCGATCAAGTCTTAATATCATGCCTCGTCGCTTTGCGCCATACAGGTTTTTTTGGCTGGTTGAACAAATTGCCGGTGCCAAACTATGGTCTACTTTTAGCTAAGATTGCAGATTATTTTGCTTCGACTGCTGTTGTTTTGGAAAATACAGAGTAGCTCTATCAAGTGTTTTATAAAAGATATCTGTGGTCAAATGGCAAATTATTAAGCTTGTGAAGAAAAAATAAAGAAGCCTTGTATGTATGAAGGGGTTGAATGGGTATCAGGAATGTGTTCTTAACGGATGTTGCTTTAAATTCTTGCTTGAACGCCTAAATTAGTTTTTAAAGGGGTGAAATTTAAGGGCATTGATTTTTATATTAAAAAAGAATTCCGAAATTGGGTATAACATGTCTTGTCTGCAATACTAGGGTGACTTTTATATGCAAGGTTGATGAAATTTTACCCTGATTTGAGGTCTTCAATCGCTTGGTTAGTGTCTTTGAAATTGTACGACTTCATAAAATGATACATTCGATTCCATTCAGGATCTGAACTTTCACGAAACATCCTGGTGAAAGCAGAGTTGGCGATTGTACCGTAAGTGAAAGAGCTGGTTGGATTAACAATCTAAAATCAACATTCTATCAATTTTAGGAGCTTCGTAACTTTGGCATCAAAGGCCCGGAGGGTGAGGGCTATATATCTGAAAACTACTGTCTATATGCACTTAAGAATTTGGGTTTCAAAATCGGACCCTTCCAGTGCAGATACAATTTGGCCAAATTGAGCGTGTTTAAGACATAAATGATCAAGTTTTGCCCAAAATCTCGCTTTTCTCACTTTTTATACCCTTACAGTGCACTTTCTCTCATCGCAACACTTAAAAAGGGATTTTGGGAAGAACCGCAGTCACTTACCATAAATTACCTTAATTGTCCCCCCGGAAGACACAAGGTCTCCAGCTCGGTAGATCATGCTACTATTATGGTATTTCTATATGTTGTTGAACACACAAATTTCTTATTCGAAAAAGGAAGATTGTAAAATTGTCTTTCGATGATTCAGTGTGTCCCTTTCTGAAAATAAGGGCTCGCACTAGTCAATGATAGGGTATACTCTGGTGCTAGAGTTGATTTTTATTTAAAAGACAAAAATTATACAAAAGGTCTTTATTTCAAATTTCTTTTAAAGTTGTACATTTTGCAGATAGCTAATTTTCATTACAACAAATTTTTTACTATGATGATGGTACTCTTCGGTTGAGGCCGAAACGTTTAGAAAAATAAATTTCCAAATGAACCAGAAGCAGCTTCTGTTAATAAATCTTTTACTCAAGATGTATGGAAGAATTGATTTATTTAATAAATAAGGTCACTTCTAGATTCTAGGAAAATCCTTATTTCTTTTAGAAGTCACGCTTTTTTTGGTTTGCTTTTTGGATAATCCCTATGAGGTTTAAACAAACTCTGGTTTTTATTTTCATTATTCCCTTTTAACTTATTTATTGGTTTTACTGACGTAAATTTTTAATTTATTCAGCGTTTAAAGGGGAATGTAATAAAACCACACCTTAAAAATTAAAAAAAAACTTACTTTTGGGTCATTGAATCCTGTGATTGGTAGAGACGTTTTATGAGTCACCTTATTGGCTGTCATGACTGCTGTATATGACGTCATAATAACCAACATGGCGGACGCTATTGTTAAAGAGATGAATCTGGATCCTAAATAGGCAGGTTCTTCACCACCAATACTCCTTTGAAAGAGTAAACCACCAACATATAGTAAAGATTGTCGGAATGAATATCTTTGAAGTTTAAGACACGATTCTATACAATATTCGGTACCAAGGATAAGGAGACTCGATATAATCATTGTTAAAAAAGTTAATAACCACATTCGTTCTGAGAGTGGTTTGAAAGCTTCGAAATTAATGAAAGGTAAAAGTGATTTCTCAACCATAGTGGCAATTGCGACTCCGCCAACCATATAGGGTCCAGTATAATCAATCACATTTGATCGTTGAGCATTTATAGTTAATGCAGCAAAAATTAAGTCGGCGTTATTATTAACGACCTCGCCGACCATGCCGACCCACGTTTCGTTTACCATGTCACCGTACACTGAATCACGCACTATGTAAAGATCAACTTTCAAATTCAAATCTTCTTCTACTTGTTGTAGCAAATCTATACAGAATCCTATACAACATTTTTGAACTTCAACTTCAATATTATTTTGTTTTTCATATACAACACATAAATGACCAATGTCACATTCATTGTCTATACTTTCTGATTCGATCATTGTAAAAGGTGGATCTATAATAGTCACTACTTTCAAATTGATATCCCGTTGAGAGATTGGAAATAACTTTGTGAACGTCTGTGATGATTCTAAAACATATTCATTGTTTTTACCAGTTTCAATTCCATTATTAGAACTTTTAAAATCTCCGATTAGTTCCCATCTATAATTTGCATTTATCGCATATAAACTAGCAACTGATGTGTTCTGCTCAACATGTTGGCATAACGATGAACAGTTATCATTCGGCATTTGAGAGTTTATAATATTATTTTCAATCGACTTTTTGTCTGTTGGTACTATAAATATGCTTTTCTTTGGGACTAGATCTAAGCCAACATTCATAATATCGTCAGATGTGAAAACCCATGTATATTGGAAAGTATTTAGCTGCAAAGATTGTGCCATTATCAGGACTGAGTTTGTCAACTCCAGCGATAGAAGAGTTACAAGCACCATAAATGTGTCTACTGGAGCTACTTGTAATAAATCGTTCTGCAAAATACTCATAGATGTAGATGTGGTATTAAAAGTTTTAATTGATAATTGACCGAAAAGGTCAGGACAATGTTGTTGAATATTTTTGATTGTTTTTTCTTCAGTATACTGGTCCAAGAAAATTATGGTTTTCCAATGGAATAAATGACGCAATGCTTTTAAAATGCATATGTTATTGATTAAATATTGAGTTGTAGGACTGACCTGAAAAATAAATAAAAGGAGAGTGAATTTAAATTTTTGATCGAATTTTAAGGGAAAGCTGTTTAGGGAAATCAAATCCAATTTTCATGAAAGAAACCCCTCACTTTTGAGAGCTCAAAATTAGGGAGTGGTCAGAAAGTATCTACTAGGGGGGAGTGGAGGATATTTTGAAAAATCCCAAAATACTTTCGCACCCCCTCCCCTAGCCTGGAAAAAAATTTCGAACCCCCCCTCATAAGGCCCAATATTTTTTTCGCACCCCCCCCCCCCTAGAAAATTTTCACGCAAAAAAAGAATTCATACAGATGCGGTACAAAGAGTATTATTTGTTTGTATGACAGTTTTTTATGTCAAAATTAGGTAAGGGAGATAGTTTAGCCCTGTAAAGTTGAGTATAGTCCTTTAGGAGATCTACCATTTTGATTGACGTTTACACCACGGGATTTTTTCCGTCGATTTCCATGAATTTCTCTGAAGTAGACAAAAGAAAAAAACCCGTGGTGTAAACGTCAATCGAAATGGTAGATCTCCTATAGGAATAGTCCAGGGTTAAAATAAGAATCAACGAGTTATTTTCTCTGAGTTTCCCAAAGTTTTGGGAGAAAATTACGGCTTATTTTCCCTGATACATAATCTCCCTACATTACAGAGGCATTACTCAATTACTCAAAATATCCTGAGGGGCCACCATGGTTGGCCCCGAAGGGAGAAAATTTTGAAGATCAGGTACTCGAGACCCTAAAATACAAGCTATTCTGTTGTTAAAAGGAGTCTGAAAAATAAAATTCTCTGAGTTTGAAATTTCCCTATAAACCTATATTTTCAGGTTTTCCAGGGTCTGTCAAAGCTCTGTGTATATAATTTATAAGATATTAGTAGAGACTAAGGAGGCACAACCATGGTTTGCGCCGACGGGAGAAAATGTCGATGTTTTTCACCACCATTTTAGCTAAAAGACACTTTGTTTTGACAAATTTCTTTCTAAAAAGTACTTTTTCAATTTTTTGAAATCTTGAAACGAAATTAGACTTCCTACATTTTCTCTTGAGTTGCCCAAAAGATTTGGAACCCTCCCCCTAAACCCTCAAAAAAAATTTGAACCCCCCCTAAACCCTCGAAAAAATTTTGGAACCCCCCCTAGAAACCTCCACCCCCCCCCTAGTAGATACTTTCTGACCACTCCCTTAGTAGTAAAAATAATATTATTTCAGATTTCACAGGAATACTCCTGTCTCGGCGGTTCCCTGGTGAATTCCTTTCAAAGTCCAAATGGGAAACACAGAATTACTTTTTGTTAAAGTTTTAAAAAGCCAGGGACTCAAATGGGATTAAGCTTAAAACGCACTCAAAAAAAGAAATCTGGAGCAGCTATGAGCACTCCTGTCTCACAACCCCGATGGAACTTCTTCCCACAGTGGGGACAAATGTTTCTATCATCGAAATCTCAACGAGGGTAGAAATTATATTGCTCCAAGCTCAAAAAATTCAGTAGGGATCGGTTTTTAGATTGCAATTTTTTAAGTTGAATTTCGAATGGGGATGAAATCAAAGCCAATTTCTCAGTAGGGCTAAACTTTAGGGTATTTTAGGGTATAGGGTATTTTTCCCAGTGGGTAGGGGGTCCCACCAGGTCTGTGACACAAGGATGTCTATGACACCCAATCATGTCAAAAAAACACAATCTGCGTCAAAATATATTGATGATTTTGGTTATTTTAGGGTATTTTAGGGTATAGGGTAATTTTCGAAATTTGAAGTTCGGGCAAAAAATTTATTCCCTTTTGGGCTATTTGTTAAATGTAATCGAATATTTCAATTTGGGAGGGGTTTAAAGACTTCCAGGTCATATTCTGACCATTTTCAAACTTTTAGATCCTCAACTCCTAAGGTCTTAAGTCTCGCGTTAAAATTCAGTTAGAGTTAAAACTCTACCCTTAGAACCTAAGTTACTGCACTTCAAAATTGTTTGTATGGCTATAAGATTTCGTAGGAATTCCTTTTTTTCTCAAATATATTACGACTTTGATTGCAGTCCCAGTTGGCACACAGCGTTATTTTAAAGTTTATCTAATTTTCATAACGAGCATAGAACGTTGAATGAACGTTGAAACAACGTTGTGAATCAGCTGGTGTTACCTTATAAACCATTGTTCTCAACTCTGATGATTTTGAAGAAAAGTTCTCCGCTTCTGTTTGTCCTCTTGAATGTCTTAAAACTTCTTTGGTTGATTGTGGATATTTTTGAAGGCATGCCAAGCAGTAATTTAGTTCGTTCAATGATCTGACATGTAACTCTCCCAACACAATATTATGGAGTAATAAAAAAACCAGTAAAAGTTTCTTCTTCATTGTTTCTCTCCAAAATTCACCAGACGTTTGAAAAAAATTATTTTCAAATTTTGATGGTTCAGAAATTCCTCATTGAAAATTCTTCCTCATTCTCAAATGCAATATTATTTTTCCTTTGAATTGAGGAAAAAAAGAAGGGGTCTTCTAGTCATAGAGAAAAATATGTACTGTTCATTAATAAATCGACCAGTCCTCCTAGAAAAAAAAAACGAATTTAAATTAATGTACTTTTTATATTGGCGTATAAGTTGTGAACACAAATAATTGAGCTTCTCTTGAGAAGAAAATCAGCTGTTCTTCTTACTTCTTCGTGGGTTGGTTTGCCATTAAATGATTAGACTACGAATCTTCAATTTGCTTTCTTCCTATTATAAAACGTGGGACAAATTTGTGGGAAAAGTCAAAGCCAAAACAATATTAACGAAACAAAATAGTCAAAATAATATGGCGACAGCGAAACATCGAAAAAATTTCTTCTACAGATTATTCTGTTAGGAGATAAAACGGCTCTCTCAGGCTAATTTTCACCCTTCTGGAAAATTCTCATAATGCGGCATAGAAAATAATATATTTTCCCCTCAATTTTGGAATATTTTTTTTCATTCTAAAAATATGTTAAGGATATGCGAAATATTGGATATATCCCACTTATACAAGTTCCTTCGCAGTAAGGAAACCATTTTTCAGACAGAGCAAGCAAACACGGTACTGGGAGACACTTATATTTTATAGGAACATCCAAAATTTTTGAAGCCTTCGGATGTTCTTAACTTTTGGAGTTTTAAGCCTTAGAAATGTTCTTAACATGTTCTTATTTTTCACCATTTTTTGAATATTTTTGTCCCTTTTTTTGAGAAATTGAGTGTTTTAGAGTCCGTGAAGCCTTAAAATATTCTTAACATTTTGACCATCGAAACCTTATGTTCTTACATAGTTTGTTCTTATAAAAAAACGTGTAATCAGAAAAATAGAAAAAGAATACCCTCTTTATTAAAACCGTTTAATATTTGATGAAAGTTAAATTTAAGAATTTTATCATTTCCAATGAGATAGAGTAATTTTCTTCCTGGAACGATCTTATTGGTGTTTAGCAGTCCACTAAAAAGCGCAACTGATGGATTTTGAGTTATTTGTCAGGAAGCTTTTTACCCAGATCTGTTCGAGTGATGGGCACTTCGTCACTTTTCTTTTTTATAGAGGTCTGATCAAACATGTCAGGCTGTACCGAAAAATTCATCGGAACTTTCGAGGACTGATGATCAATCATAATACATGAATTTTATAGTGATAGATAGGATAAGATAAGATAGGCCTCTAGTCGTTCCAATAAACCTCACGCGATATTATATTTAGTCTTTCTTAGTTCCAAGTCTTTTTGGAAATCAAAGATGTACTACAGAAACCACGATACGTGAAAGGGGCCTGGGGGGACCTTGACAGCCAACGGGGACGTACCACTGGAGTTTGAAAAATGGACCCTGTCAGATACGAATGTTTGGCAAATTTTAGACCTTTTTTTCACCCTGAAAATGGCCAAAATGACTAAAAGTAGACAAAAAGTTGAAACTTTTTCTAACCCCTGAGAAATTACCAAAAGTCGACCCTATCAGATACATATCTTAAAAATTAGTAAATTTGAGACCCTTGCAGATATCTAAATAAGGGACCCTGACCAACGGCACGTACCCGTACCAAATTTTGCCTATGCACCCCCTCCCCCTCCTCCGGGGGAAAGGGCCAGAAAAGTTACAGGAATGAGTTGGCCTTTAACGGACCTATACAAGCTCTACTTCAAATCCTGAAAAGTCACCCGCCTTATATAAGTAAAACTTTTCAAACTAAATGATCAGGGAATAAATAAAGTTCTATTAAAGGTATTTCGTAAAATATAAACAATTTCATCATTCATACAATTACAAAATTTCAAAGAAAAATAAGAAGTTTAGGTAAAGTGGTGAAAAAGAAGAGTTGAAAGAGGAAAGGATTGAAAAAAAAAGTTTTCGTTTTTGATTTTTATAAAACTAAAATTAATTTAGTGTTTTGGTGGGGATTCTGGTTCGGTCTTGTATTTTCCTTGGTACAAACAGGCGTTCCATTTCTCGTTGAATTGTAATCCTTTTGGGCAAGCAATACATCCGACAGTTTGTCCGTGGAAGCAAGCGACGTATTGATGTGGGTTGTGGTCGTCTTCAATATTTCCGCTGAAGTGTGGTCCACGGGCTGGGCATTTGTCTGGGCATTCGAAGGTGGTTGCTGGTTCCCATGGTTGTGTTGTGACACATTCGTCTTTTCGGTTGTACAAACATTGGTTGCATGGTTCGCTGAACTCCAAGGACAATGGCCAGCAAGCTTGACAGTAAGCTAATCCGTTGGAGCATTGGAGGAAGTAGTGTGGGTTGTATCGGCTGTAGTAGTAGTATTCGTAGTTTCCGTCAGCTCTTCCTTTGCAGAGGGAGTCTGGGCATGGGACAGCTGGTGGTGTGGTACCAGTTTGGGTTCCAACCTCGAGGGCGGCGGTAACTGAAAGATGAAGATTATTGCAATGAATTAAAACCTTCAAAATTCAGTGATCTGCGAAATGAGTTAATAAATTCAGTAATGTTTGCTCTTAAAAATCAATACTTTTATACAACGACATTATTTTCTTAAAGTTGTTTGAAGTACTTACCAGCCAAGAAAGCGGTGAAAATGATGACCTTCATGTTTGTTTGTTCTTCTGAGATTACTTAAGATCTGAGATGATGATTTTCACCATCTTTTTCACGTCTATTTATACGAAAATCTTTGAAAAGTGTTATGAAATATTCAATCTCCTTTATCAATTAACAAATCTCGAGTAGTTTGTTTGTCAACCAATTGTTTGGCGCTAGATGGGAAGAACTCTAATTGTATAAATTCATTTCCTTTGTCAAAATTAAATTACATTGAAAGAATATTATATAACTATCCCAAGAAAGTTTTATTTTTAGCTATTTTTTAAATCTGAATTATAACAGATTAGTATCACTTTGAAGATTTTTTTAGAATTCTTAAGAGAATAACTTGGTGACAATTGTATCTTACAGAGACGTATTTGCTTCAGTTTTTCTTGCAAATTTGCGTTTGCGTAAAGTGAATATCATATTGATTCTGCCACATCCTGTCTTTGGAGGCTAATGAACTTGGTTCATTGGTTTGGCTTAAACTAACTTATCGGCCAAAACTTAGTCTTAGTCTTAGGCTTGGTGACTAAAATTAGGGCCGACCAAAAATTAGGGCCAACTAAAAATATGATCCAAATTTAAAGTTTATAATTAATCTGTCCTTGTTTTCCAGTATTTTAAGCTTTCTCCTATTTTCCATCTGCATGCTTTTAAATTTAGAAATGGCCCAAATCTTTAATCGGTTTTAACTTTTAGTCGGCCCATAGTGACTAAATTTTGACGAGGTGACTAAAATTGGGGCCGACTAATAATTAAGGCCGAATAAAATTAAGGCCGACTAAGTTTTGGCCGATATAAGGTATGTAAATTAAAATAAAATAACCACCTTGGTTACAGAAAACACATAAACTCCTGGACCCACGGCATGAAATTGAAAGTCGGCGGGGGGGGGGGGCAATGTATAGAGTCTAAGTCCTTAGAGTTAGTCCTTAGACGCAACCAAAATTTTTACTTTGCAAAAAAGTCCGGGTGGCGTGGGTCCTGCACTCGCTGTTAATTCGGGAAGAGGTTTTTCACCTACTCCTTTAAATATTATAAACGAAATCCTGTTTAAAAAATCATACGATTTAGACACACCCTTTACAGTAATCGCATTAATTATACTTCCTATCTATGGATAATCTAACTGTTCTCGTAACAAAATACAGGTGAACCAATTCTTGTATAATATCCTGTATTACATCCCAATTACTCTAATAAGCCTCATTATCATTCTGTGGTTTATATACAATTTCTCCTAATTGCAAAGTTATCAAATCACATAGACTGTTCACCAATTTTCTAAGTAAGGATTTTGATTACTTTGGTCGGGATTAAAATCTTTAAAAAAGTAAAAATCTTTAGCCAACATAAAAAATAGGTACGTCATGTGACTGCGGGTGGAGGTGATCTGAAGGCTTCGCTATTGCAATCTACCCAAAGATAGGGTAGTGCACCGCTGTTTTACCCTGGATGCAAACTAAATTCATCAATCAAATACACTTTATTGCTAAATATCTACTAAGTGCTAAGTACGAAATTTCGAATCGGCCGAAAATTAAACCTATAAGCTTGATGCGCACCGTAGCGGCTGAATGCACCATTAAATGACTCAGGGAAAATTTTTATGACATGAGCGGGAAAAAAAAAAGTCTTTCTGGGAATTCTCATTACCGTAGTTTAGTGGTCAAAACCTCAAGAAACACATCACCTTACCTCGCTTACATCAGCCAATCACCAAAAATCCTGTTTCTACACCCCAAAAAGACCAATAACAATCGTAAAGATCGCAATTTCAATGCAATTCAAGAATGATTTTGCTGAGATACAAATTTAATACACCAACTTGCAACGAAAATCTAAAACAATTCTTTATGGGCTTCATACATTCAAAGAACCATAAACATATTCAGATTTTGAATAGGAGAAATATGGAAGGTTGCCAGAAACTATATTTACACATAATCTTAACACATTGCAAGTTTTCAATGCATGAGATGACAATGGAGTGAGCCGCCAGTTTGAACCGGGATTATATTCGAATATAGCGAGAATGGTAGAAGTTTCAGTAATTATTTCATTGGGTATGGAATTCAGTCGTAATGGAAAGAATTTTCAGAGCGCTTGCAACAAAAGGGCACTCAATACCTTTTCCGTAATTTTACAATTGATGTAACCTAGCAAATCTGGAGATTGAAGTCCAAATTTTGAAACAAAATACTTACTTTTTAATGGACAGTTGAAATTCAAAGGGATGTAAATTTCCAAGCAGTTGGGTAGGCGGCCACTTAGAAAAAAAAAGTACTGACCGGGTATGTGTGAGTGGCAGGAGTACCTTTTTACACATTTAAAAAACTCTCTAAGGGTGTTTTAAATCCTATTGATGGACGGTTTAGATATGCAAGACATATGTAGCAAGTTCAAGAAGTTTATTCCTCAGGCAGTTATATAATATGGATATAAAATTTACTTTAAACTGACAAACAAAAGAATTTTAATTATACACCTTCCGTTTAACACCACGATATTGGAAGACAAACATAGTATCTAAGATTTGTTCATTGATAAAGGAAATTGAATATTTCATAACAGTTTCGAAGATTTTCGTATAAATAGACGTGAAAAGGTGGTGAAAATCATCATCTCAGATCTTAAGTAATCTCAGAAGAACAAACAAACATGAAGGTCATCATTTTCACCGCTTTCTTGGCTGGTAAGTACTTTGTTTAAACTTTTCTTAATAAAGCAAGTACTAAATTTAAAGATTATTTTTAACAGATAAATCTCAAGTTTAAAAATTAAGACCTTTGATCAATAATCGATTGATTTCATTGACTTAAAAGGCTAATAGCTTGGTATATCTAAATATTTTTTACATCTAATTTCCAGTTGCCGCCGCCCTCGAGGTTGGAACCCAAACTGGTACCACACCACCAGCTGTCCCATGCCCAGACTCTCTCTGCAAAGGAAGAGCTGACGGAAACTACGAATACTACTACTACAGCCGATACAACCCACACTACTTCCTCCAATGCTCCAACGGATTAGCTTACTGTCAAGCTTGCTGGCCATTGTCCTTGGAATTCAGCGAACCATGCAACCAATGTTTATACAACCGAAAAGACGAATGTGTCACCACACAACCATGGGAACCAGCAACCACCTTCGAGTGCCCAGACAAATGCCCAGCCCGTGGACCACACTTCAGCGGAAACATTGAAGATGACCACAACCCACACCAGTACGTTGCTTGCTTCCACGGACAAACTGTTGGATGTATCGCTTGCCCAAAAGGATTACAATTCAACGAGAAATGGAACGCCTGTTTGTACCAAGGAAAATACAAGACCGAACCAGAATCCCCACCAAAACACTAAATTATTTTCAGTTTTTTTAAGTAAAAGCGAAAATCTTTCTCTGTCTTTTTTTCCACCCTTTTATCCTCACTTCTGACTTCTTCAACATTTTTCCTAAACTCCTTACTTTCTTTAAATTTGTAACTTATATAAATTATCAAACTGTTTATATTTTACGAAATACCAGTAATACCTTCTTAACTTTATTTTGGTTGATTATTGTTTCTGGATTTACATTTCTTTCGTTAGCCTGGCCTGTAGGTCTTATATGAATGATGGAGCTTATACCTTGACCCTTAGATCACAAGGGACGCGTATATGCGTCCAAAACAAGCCAAAATACTGAGTGTCAGACTTAGGCCATAGCTCCTGGCCACTTGATTTAAATGGACATAAACCGAATGCTTTTAGAAAGAGTATAAAATTAGCCTTTCCAATGGTACCTACCAGTAAACCATCTTCTAAATCATAAGCTACAAACTTTTATGGCACTTTAAAGTTTTAAGTTTCAAAAAGAAATATTAGAACTTTTTTTAAAAAGACAGCGCACAAAGGGTTAATATTAACATTACCTTAATATGATATTTATTGATTTTTGCTTGTTTTTCATATTTCGGTTCTATAACTGTGGCGAGCAAATAGGATTTGCAATTCAACCATGCAAATCAATCAATTCAACTCAACCATGAATCAGATAATTCGAAAGTAAAAATATTTAGCTTCTTTGTACCTCCCGATATATACAGTAACATTATCTTACACTCATAGTCATACAGTCTGTCTAAAAATTATGTGGGCTTTTTTCTTTCTCTAATCATTTCTCAAAAGCCACGTTATGCTATGTTGAAAAGTTGTATACCGTTGCGTTAGAAAGATATTTTCGGGGATCGTAATCTAAATGATAAGATTTTAGAAAAATTGAAAAATTAAGAAGATTCATTTCTACAGTAAATTTTGGCCGAGATTAAATTTTATCCTTCCAAACAAAAGAGCTATTGTTCTGAGGGCCTAAATCTGATTGTTCTTATGATTAAGAAGGTGGTCGTTAACAAACTTTTTTAAAAAGTCCAAAAAATTTCAAAATGGAATATCTCAAAAACTTTTTGATATATATTGTTGAAACTTGATGGTAAGCATGATGATACTTCATTATTATGTCGTTCTAAAAATAGAAAAAATAATTTGAAATATCAAAGACGGGGGTCATGACGTCACTTCTAAAAATAGATTCGAAAATCTCTTGGCAGAAAAATCTCAGCAACCAGAAGGAGTTAGCTTTTGATATTTGGCAGTTATGTTACCCTAGTGACCTTCTGTGATCTGAGTGAAAAAAAAATTTGAAAAATATAAAATCAGGGGGTAAAAACCCAAAAAAACTGTTTTTTATAATTATAAAAATCAACAAAACATTTTTTCAAAAATCTGTTTCATTCCGATCACACCAAGGACACTTGTATAGCGTAGCTACGCTATACAAGTGTCCTTGATCACACCTTTCTATGAGGGGAAGCTGTGTTGAAAATTTCAAGTCAATCAAACCATCCAATCCTGAGATTTTTCCGCCAAGAGATAAAAAAACCCCGGTTTTGCTGTTTTGCGTAAACTGGCCTTAAAACTATTTATTGCTGTAAAAAGAGGAAATATGGGATTTTTGACAGATTTCAGTTGAACTTGATGCACTAATCCAATTTTCAATTTAAGAAAGAAAGTAAAGCCATTTTTTTTGCTTGTGTCAGCAAAATCATGGCTTCGCATAGAACCCTGAGATTACCGCAAACATACAAAAAAGTTGCGTAAACCTTACTTTTGCCTGCGAAAAAGCTAAAATTTGGTGAAAATTCATGAAATAGTATTGCCTAACCTTTTAATTGGTTAAAGTAACCCATTTCACTGTAGAAAAGAACATTTCTATATCCCCATTACTTGAAATATAAGCTGCGCTTAAGTCTAGTAAAGAGCACTTTCACTTTCACTTTTGAGAAAACCCCGAAATGCACCAAAATCAACTATATCACTATTAAAACCCAACTAAAGGTATATGGATAGTTCCAAGAAGAAGTTATGGACGTTTATAACAATAAATTATCATTTGAATAACTTAAAAAGAGAGAGAAAACAGAAGAAACGTTTCACGTACCTGTCACACATTTGTGGCGCTGAAATTTGATCCCAATGGGAAGGAAATTTGAAAGATTATCAAGTAAAAATGTTCCTTGGAGTTTTGAGAAGCTCTTTATATAAAATGGAAGCAATAAACCATCACTTACTACAAGAAAATAAGCCATGAAACAGTCATTCCCTTTACCAAAAACCAGCAAAAAACCACATTTGAAATTGGA
Source organism: Clytia hemisphaerica (assembly GCF_902728285.1). Classification (NCBI taxonomy): domain Eukaryota; kingdom Metazoa; phylum Cnidaria; class Hydrozoa; order Leptothecata; family Clytiidae; genus Clytia; species Clytia hemisphaerica. The sequence continues at coordinate 226,529 of NW_027104602.1, forward strand.
CGAGATTCAGGCGGGTTTGTTTTGGTCGTCATAAATCCGGAACTGTTAACAGTACCGGTGTAAAACTTTCCGGAAATGTTCTTTGTGGCTCCAAGTAGCGACAGTAAAAATTTGGAGTCGCTCCAGACCAGAAGAGCGAATATTCCGGTTTTCGTGATCGGCGGCGGGGTGGGCGTTTAGGGGCGGGCCGCAAGATCTGCTCAGGTACGTGTCTAAAGACCTAAAGTTTTCTACTTTCCTCTTCTTTATTAGCCTGGAGATCCATGCTATGATTTCTTATTCTATATACTGATGGCGAAATATATAGCATGGTATGGGCTGACAGTTTGAATTTCCCATATCCTAATAACGGTTGAAAACACAGCCAATCAAATTCTGTTATTGTTTCACTGGTCACACTTTCTTAAAGAAAGCGCAAGTTCCGAAATTTGATTTTTATTTTAGTAAGCGAGGACAGCGCTAAATTCGAATTTCCCACTGTAACTTTTTTGAGGCCAAAATCGGACCCACAGCTCTGACCCGTCAAGTATTCATCAGATTAAAAAAAATACGCAGACGGGTTCCTGTCTACTTCTTTATATGAAATAAAACTTCAGGATATTGTTAAGTAAGGTTCAAACTTTAATTTAAACCAAAAATTAAAAAATCGACCCGAAAAAGATGATCCTATCTCAGAAGTGTTAACGACCACCTTTTAAAAAAGCGTGTATAATCTTTTTAGAATATTTGAACCTCTCTGGTTATGTTTCAGATAGTGAATATCTAAATCATTGGTGAAAAGTCGAAAGCTCCATAAGTTCAGGAAATTCTATACCACTCTTCAAAGTACCAGATAGCTATGGGGAGACCACTGATTTCTGTTAACAGAAACAAAGACACCAAGACCTATAAAATTTCTTTATAGAGAAAATTATACTTTTTAAGGAATTACAGCGTCTTATGAGTCTTTTGAGCCTATATAACTCAAATGTCTTCTTAGCTGAAAGTTATATGGTTCCTTCAGTCATCAAATCCTTTGAATCCTGACTGAATTTGCGTGCTCTATGTGTGTTCGACTTATAGAAAATTCACTGTATATGAGAGATGAGCATCGTGAACAAATATTAGTAACATTACGCTTAAAGCAAGTGATATGATGATATGAGCTCTCCCCATTGGGGAATAGGTCCTACTCCTTGCAAAGTAGGAATTCCTCCTTTTTCAAGTCGGAACGCTTAGCACTGTCCAGACACTGCTTGTTCTGTGAACGTGACAAACAGATTACCATAAGGCATAGTGACGACACTCGAATTACGAGGAAGAGCATATAGCTCGACACAGCTGCAGAACGGGATGAGTGACACCACACACCACAATGTCTGAAATATCACCCATACTCTTGTATCGGAGAAGTGTTACCCGATTTCCCTCACATGGTATGAGTTGACCCCCGGGTGAAGGTATGCTTACTTGCCAAGTGAACGTTTAGCGTAGCCCTACAGTGGGAATCGAACTCGAACCTCCGAGACGAATGTCAAGAACGATGACCACCACTCCACTACACCTAAAGCAAGTAGACTTATTATTTAGATCGAATTAAATCAAGGGGCAGCATAAAGTAATCTTATAGTGAATAATGTGATCGATTTTTATAAATTAAAGTTATATCGGGTTCGACTCGAAGCTCGAATGTTTAAACTCTAAAAAAACAAACTAAATTTTTGTACTTACGATTAAAAAAAGAAGGTTTTAGTTCTATGTAAATCTAGAAGCAGAAAATGAACAGCCGTATTCAAGTTAATGTATTATTAAAGGCATTTATTTCGTAAAATATAAATAATTTATAAAAATTACAAAATTTAGACATATAAAGAAAGTAAGAAGTTTAGGAAAATTGTTGCAGAAGTTAGAAATGTGGATAAAAGGATGGAAAAAAGACAAAAAAAGAAGGATTTTCGCTTTTACTTAAAAAAACTGAAAACAATTTAGTGTTTTGGTGGGGATTCTGGTTCGGTCTTGTATTTTCCTTGGTACAGACAGGCGTTCCATTTCTCGTTGAATTGTAATCCTTTTGGGCAAGCGATGCATCCAACAGTTTGTCCGTGGAAGCAAGCAACGTATTGATGTGGGTTGTGGTCGTCTTTAATGTTTCCACTGAAGTGTGGTCCACGGGCTGGGCATTTGTCTGGACATTCGAAGGTGGTTGCTGGTTCCCATGGCTGTGTGGTGACACATTCGTCTTTTCGGTTGTACAAACATTGGTTGCATGGTTCGCTGAATTCCAAGGACAATGGCCAGCAAGCTTGACAGTAAGCTAATCCGTTGGAGCATTGGAGGAAGTAGTGTGGGTTGTATCGGCTGTAGTAGTAGTATTCGTAGTTTCCATCAGCTCTTCCTTTACATAGGGAGTCTGGGCATGGGACAGCTGGTGGTGTGGTACCAGTTTGGGTTCCAACCTCGAGGGCTGCGGCAACTGAAAGATTTAGATAATTGAACGTTTAGATACATTTAATACCATTAAATTTTGATAAATTATTAAACCTTGAATAGTAAGCTGTGAAAAAATTTATTCGTATAGGGATGCTTCTGAAAATCAATACTTTTACACAACGACATTATTTTCTTAAAAAGGGCTGCAAGAAGTACTTACCAGCTAAGAAAGCGGTGAAAATGATGACCTTCATGTTTGTTTGTTCTTCGGAGATTACTTAAGATCTGAGATGATGATTTTCACCACCTTTTCACGTCCATTTATACGAAAATCTTTAAAAAGTGTTATGAAATATTCAATCTCCTTTATCAATTAAACAAATCTCGAGTAATTAGTTTGTCAACCAATTATCTGGCGTTAATTGGAAATATTCTAAATGTATAAATTCCTTCTAATAGTTGTTTAGAATTACCTCTTATGACATAAGCATCCGCCTGAAGAATATTCCTTCCTCTCTGCTGTAATTTTTTCGTTTACAAAGTAAGGCGTAAAGTTGAATAATTTTTATTATTTTTTGAGGCAACTCTACCTGATATACATTCTCTGAAGCGCTGCGTCATTTTTTTCTACTTTCCGAAATGTTACCCTATAACTATAATTTCTCTAATTTAAAATATTCCTGTCTCCGTGCTCAGTCTTGAGCATTCAGTGGAGTGGGACCTTGACTGATCAAATTCGCTAGGAATTTGAAAAAACTTCGTTTGTTTAAAAGTGGGGAGGCTGGAGTCTCCCCAGTCCCCCCGGTTTCGCCGGACCTGCTTAAAAATCTGAAATTCACTACGGCGCAAGATACTTTTTATGCCCTGGTGGGCATTGAGCACCCAGTGGAGTGGGAATTTAAAAAAAATCCTAAATTCAATAGGGCGCAAATTATTCTTTAAAACATTATGTGGGGTGGTAATAATCATTCGGGTAAGTTATGGAACATGGAATATCTCAAAAACTGAAAATTATCATAATTTTTAGATCTTATTAGTCGACAGAAAATGACTAAACAATTGACTGAACATGAAGGGTACTATTACTTACTACTAAGGCGATCATTTGAAAAAAAAAATTTCTAAATTTTGATGACGTCAGCAGAAATTAGTGAAAAACGAAAAATCCTATTTTCTGCTGACGTCATCAAAATTTCGAAAAATTTTTTCTTCAAATGATCGACTTTAGTAAGATACATATTTGGTGAAAGGTTGAAAACAATTGGATAAACGATTCTTGGGAAATTCAATTTTTAGTTTTGATGACGTCATCGATTATTACGTAATAATCAGTTTTTGCGCTTCTTCGCGAAAATCAGCGAAAAAACAATTAGGTTACACATCAGGTTAGAAACTAGATCATAGTACCCTTCATGTTCAGTCATTTGTTTGGTCATTTTCTGTCGACTAATGCGATCTAAAAATTATGGTAATTTTAAGACATGCCATAACTTACCCGAGCACGTTAATTTTCACTGGGGTGAGAAAAACCTTAAATACTTTTTCCATCAGTTTGCAGTATCCTTTGATTTAGTGGTTTAGTTTGGTTTAATGAATTCATTCTTACACTGTGTGACAGAGATGTAGCGAAGTTTTGGAAAAGAGGGGTTTTATTGAGGGGCAGTATGTCATTACCAAATTCTATCAACTCTGAAACGTTCATAAGGCTTACTCAACCTGGTTAATGTTAAAGTGTGTTTTTTCAGAGTCTGCTCAGTGAGAAAGCTATAAATTTAGGAGGCTAAAACCTAGGTTTAAAGAAAAAATGGCACAGAATAGTGACTAAGAAGATGCAACCATGGTTTGCATCGACGGTGGAAATTCTCATTTTCATACCCTTCTCGTTTGGTTAAAATCACTTTTGTTTTCGAAAAATTGATAATTTATTTATGGACCCGATTGGATCCACAGCCAAATTGGAAAATAAGCTTAGCTACACAGAATTCTCATTTTCACTGGAAAAGGACACTTGAATTTTGGAGCTTATTCGCAACAGCACCCGTCCCTACCCTGAGTATCATAGGCCGAGTTTTCGAAGAGTATACAAACCTCTGACGCGACCAAGTACAGAAATTTTATGGTGCATGTGTCAATCTAATCACTGTAAGTAGAAAGAATCAAAGATGAAGAGCAAATATTACCGTATTAAGGTCTAGGAGACCGCACCAGAATGCTACTGACGAATTCCCAAGAAACCTTCGGATGTAATTGAAATGAGTTCCCTTCAAAAGAAATCTTCTAATAGATTCCCAAATGTATAACAGTAATTAGACAAAACTATTAATTTTGGTAATGTTTACTTCAATGGAGTCGAAATAATAGACATGTTATGATTCTCTGTTGCTGACTAAAATAGTCGGGGGGGTTAGGTATTGACAATATATTAAATTGAAACATTTTGATTTTGAGCGAAATTTCATCTTTTAGCTGACAGCATTGCAGCTTTTCTATTTGATAGTATTTTTGCGAAGAGAATTTATGAGCGAAGTTTTGCTACATTGTGTGCATTTACCTCTAACTTCTATCCCAAAGTGAAATTTTTTTTATCTAAATCACATCTTCAAAACGGCGATTTTGTTGAAATGACCTTGAATAGTTTTGCTTGAAGTCACAAAATCTTTCTCAGTCTGGTAGCTAGGACTGCAAAAAATGCCGTTTTAAAATTGTACCCTAGGAGTGAACGGCAAAATAGTTGCCGGAAGCCGAAACACGGACCTAGAAATTGATCAAATTACCGAGCAGGTATGCATCTAAACCGTTGCTCTTCGGTTTTTAATGTTTATTTTGTTGTTAATCAAAAAGAAATTTAGTTCGACCGGTGACAGAAAAGGTCTCCATCTTCCTTGACTTTTAAAAGTAAGTATCAAGTATCAAATAAGGTCAATAAATGAGAAGTTTTTGGAAGTCGCACGGGTTAGAGTAGTGCTGTTTTAGTGAACTAAACTAACCTTGTAAAACCAATTTCATGTTCAATGATAAAGACGTACGGAGGTAATCAAATTTGTCAAATTTGTCAAGAAAACAAATCAAAACTGGCCAAGAACCAAAAAGTCATCTTTGAAGATTTTTATTTTGTTATGTTTTGATTTCGAGCAGACGATTGGAATAAAAATGATCATTCGACAACTATTTTATCACTAGAAGAACTAGAAGGAAAGAAAAGAGCGGAGCGCAGGTGTTGTGCCACCTGTGTTGTTTGTGTGGTGTGTTTGGGGCATTAAGGCTTACGACACTGTCTCTTAAGCTTAGAGATTTTTCAGAGTGTCTCTTATTTTGCTAGCAACTTGCGATTTAAGTTGGAGTCTACATCTCTTTGCAACCCTTACACAATACAGTTAGTACTCCTTACTATCTTATCGATTCATAAAACGGTTACCATCTTTATGTTTCCGTTGCTGATTATTTTGAGACAGACTGTATATGAAAATAGTTTCTACATCAAGATAAGAGGCATTTCCTGATCAGGAAGCAGAAATATTTTTGAGGCAGTTACATAATCCAATAAAAAACTAATTTTAATCAACAAACAAAGGCAGTTGCGATTAGACTTCTTCCCATGTAACGACAGATAATCGGCTGAAAACTAATAACCTAATATTTGTTTATTGATAAAGGAAATTGAATATTTCATAACACTTTTCAAAGATTTTCGAATAAATAGACGTAGAAAGGTGGTGAAAATCATCATCTCAGATCTTAAAGTAATCTCAGAAGAACAAACAAACATGAAGGTCATCATTTTCACCGCTTTCTTGGCTGGTAAGTACTTCTAACTACTTCAAGAAAAGAAATTCGCTGTATAGAAGTATTGATTTTTAAGAGCAACCATCCTTAATTTATTAATTAATTTCTCACATAACTGAATTTCCAAGGTTGATATTTTCTAAATTTAATGGTATAATTCATCTAAATATTTAATTCATCTAAATCTTTCAGTTGCCGCCGCCCTCGAGGTTGGAACCCAAACTGGTACCACACCACCAGCTGTCCCATGCCCAGACTCCCTCTGCAAAGGAAGAGCTGACGGAAACTACGAATACTACTACTACAGCCGATACAACCCACACTACTTCCTCCAATGCTCCAACGGATTAGCTTACTGTCAAGCTTGCTGGCCATTGTCCTTGGAATTCAGCGAACCATGTAACCAATGTTTATACAACCGAAAAGACGAATGTGTCACCACACAACCATGGGAACCAGCAACCACCTTCGAATGCCCAGACAAATGCCCAGCCCGTGGACCACACTTCAGCGGAAACATTGAAGATGACCACAACCCACACCAATACGTCGCTTGCTTCCACGGACAAACTGTCGGATGTATCGCCTGCCCAAAAGGATTACAATTCAACGAGAAATGGAACGCTTGTTTGTACCAAGGAAAATACAAGACCGAACCAGAATCCCCACCAAAACACTAAATTATTTTCAGTTTTTTTAAGTAAAAGCGAAATTCTTTCTCTTCATCTTTTTTCCATCCTTTCATCTACACTCGCTAGATTTTCAACACTTTTCCTAAACTTCCTATTTTCTTAATATATATATTTTGTAATGTATATAAATCGTTGAACTATTTATATCTTATGAAATACCTGTGATCCCAACTCGATACGATTTTGACTGATTATTTTTGTTGTCTGGCTGCGGATTTTTAGCTCCTTTGTTAGGCCAGGTCGGACTGATCTACAGCATCTTTCGAAAAATTTGTGGCCATCCGTGGTTATTTTGAAAGTAAAAAACTGTATTTTTCAATTCTTTATAATATTCACCGTCGAAAATTACATTTAAATTTTGATAGATTTTTGCTTGTTTCTAGATTTTTCGGTTATACTTGTGTAGGGCCAACAAGTATTGCAACATCTTTTATGAACTCAACAACCTATTTTCAATTCGATTGTAGAATTGGTAGAGTGGTACACAAACAAATTAGACCTAAGACAACTTTAATGTATGGCAAAGGGTGACGTCTTCAATGAAGAATTCAACTGTTCAAAAGTCGAAATCCATTATAAATTATCAAGGGCTCGTATAAAACACTACATATCAAAAGCATAATTTACATAAAAGATTTCAAAACTCTTTTTTCAATTATGTGTTCAGGTTTTCAATACCTTCAATGGATAAAAAATGACTAAAAATGACTAAAATTAAGCAAAAAAGTGCTGTAAGATCAAGAAAAAAAATCCTTTTGTGCTATAAGTTTCGTTTTGGGTACAGAAGAACTTTAAAACTTGCTGAACTCTGGATGATGATCAATGTGTATTTTGCAGACCTGTCTTCAAGGTACTAATTTGTTGACCACAGACTTCCTGTCATTAATTAAGTTGAATAAGTTAATAAGCTGAAAATTATACTCCAATTTCCTCTTCACTGTATTTAATCAAATAAACCAATCCTCGCTGCAAAATATTATGCTGTTTTTCCCAATCCCCACAAAATTTAATGGCATATAAACAATGGAACTTAAATCTCCTGTTATACAAAAATATGGAAATATCAATCCCCATCGAGTTTCAGTTCGTTATTTTTTTGAAAAAAATCTACCGGTTCTGTAAGGATTATCTAGAAAGAAAGAAATGTATTGCAAAGAAGGAAAAAGTTTTCTGTTCCCAGTGTGCGCTCGAGTTATAAAGAATTTACTGTATATTTCCAATCATAGCAACTATTGCTTCAGGAATGAGTGGTTTTTGACTTCTAATCAATCGAATTTTATATTGAATTATGTGGTTTGTATTCAAAGATTGAAGAACCTACTTCTCACCGACCTGGTAGGCTGTTTTCAAAAAGTTTCGTAAAAATAACGAACTAAAACTCGATGAGGAATGATATACCCATGTTTTTTATTGCTGGGATTTGAATTCCATTGTTTTCAAGTTTTAACCCTATTATTATCAGGCTTTTTCGGATTTTGTATTCTCAAGGGGGGGGGGGGTGTTTTCCACCAGCCTTGCATAACTTTTGATCTAGAAAAGGTATGGACTTGAAATTTGGCACAAATGTTTTCTATCATAAAAGGAGTTCATAGAAAAAAATTTGAGTTGATGACGTCATCATAAAGGTGATGACGTCATCACAAAGTTTAACAATTATCGCTAACCAATGAAAAAGTACTGTTCAATAAAATAGCAATTAAAGTTGAACGAATGGAGATTTTTCAATTCTGTTTTAAATTTCTAAAAGCCAAAAATAATATCTTTAACATATTTGCCGGTTTTTACCATACTAATAAAATCAAGGTTTAGAATCCATGCAGAAAATGAGTAAATTTTTTCAAAAAACAATTACGTCATTTTTGATGACGTCAGCAGTTTTTGAAAATTTTTTAAATATTTTTTAGAATTTATCATTAATACCTATAACCTGTCAAAATTTGAAGTCAGTTGGATGGCTAGATCAAAAGTTATGCTAAATTTAAGATTTTGGGATTTTACAGGGTTTTAGCTGGATTTTATGATATGCCTGCACAAAAAAGTCATAAAACCTGATCTGGTCGGTGTATAGTTGTAAAATTTGGTATACATGCTGTTAATAGGATTATATTAAAAGTCAAAAACTTTCAGAGTGTTAAAAAAATTTTTCAGTGAGCTATTAGCAAAAGAGTGCCAGCCTGGTGGAAAACACCCCCCCCCCTGATAAAAATAGGGTTAAAACTTCGTGGCGATGGAAAAATAGCACAATATTTAATTATCAATTTTCAACGAGGAAAAAATATTGCAGTACAATTTTCCACTGGGGAGGATGTTTTGGCCAATTTCTTCAGTGGGTTTGTGAGAGGAGGGTGTACTGAAGTTCCATCGGTTCCGACTGGAAGCCCCTCTCAAAAAAACTCAATCTTTCTACTTTGTACGATTGAGAAGATGGTTTTAGTTCTTTGAAAATCTGGAAACAATATATCCCCCCTATATAACCAAGTATACTCGAATTAAGGTAGTATTCAAGATATTTCGTAAAGTATAAATAATTTCATCAATGATATAAATTACAAAATGTAGACGTAAAGAAAATAGGAAGTTTAGGAAAAGTGTTGAAAGTATAGTGAGTGTAGATGAAAGGATGGAAAAAAGACAAAGAAAGATTTTCGCTTTTAGTTAAAAAAAACTGAAAATAATTTAGTGTTTTGGTGGGGATTCTGGTTCGGTCTTGTATTTTCCTTGGTACAGACAGGCATTCCATTTCTCGTTGAATTGTAATCCTTTTGGGCAAGCGATGCATCCGACAGTTTGCCCGTGGAAGCAAGCGACGTATTGGTGTGGGTTGTGATCGTCTTCAATGTTTCCGCTGAAGTGTGGTCCACGGGCTGGGCATTTGTCTAGACATTCGAAGGTGGTTGCTGGTTCCCATGGCTGTGTGGTGACACATTCGTCTTTTCGGTTGTACAAACATTGATTGCATGGTTCACTGAATTCCAAGGACAATGGCCAGCAAGCTTGACAGTAAGCTAATCCGTTGGAGCATTGGAGGAAGTAGTGTGGGTTGTATCGGCTGTAGTAGTAGTATTCGTAGTTTCCGTCAGCTCTTCCTTTGCAGAGAGAGTCTGGGCATGGGACAGCTGGTGGTGTGGTACCAGTTTGGGTTCCAACCTCGAGGGCGGCGGCAACTGAAAGATTTAGATAATTAAATATTTAGTTGAATTATACCATAAAAATTTTGAAAAACTAAACCTTCAAAATTCAGTGATTTGTGAAATAGATTAATAACTTCAGTAATTGGTTCCTTTTCAAAGTTAATACTTTCATCCGTCGATGTTATGTTTTTATACGGCGAAATTATTTTCTTGAAATTTTAAGAGTACTTACCAGCTAAGAAAGCGGTGAAAATGATGACCTTCATGTTTGTTTGTTCTTCTGAGATTACTTGAGATCTGAGATGATGATCTTCACCACCTTTTTCACGACTATTTATACGAAAATCTTTGAAAAGTGTTTTGAAATATTCAATTTCCTTTATCAATAAACAAATCTCGAGTAATTTGCTTGTCTTACTACATGGGAAGAACTCAATTTGCTTTTGTTTGTTGATTTAAATTGCATTTTTATTGGATTATGTAACTGCCTGAGGAATATTCCTGCTTCCTGATCAGGAAATGTTTATTATCTTGATATAGAGTCTATTTAAAACCGGGTGGGCCAAAAACAAAAATGCAACATTATGTTTTTTGGTCCATATCTTCAAATCGCTTAAAGATATGCAACCGGATTCAAAATTGACATTAAAACGTCAAAAAAAATTGTAGTTTTTTAAAAAAATTTCATAAATTTGAAATCATAAATTGACACATCAAAATAAACATATCGCACAAGTACGACTAAACCAGAAAGCTTCAATGGCTATCCAAAAATCATCTCGATGCAGTTTTCTCCATTTTCTACTACTGAATTTAAATTTTCGCAATTTTAATATTTTTCTAAGCTTTTGAGAATTTCATGTTCTGTTTTTCGTTTCATTCATAAATTCGACCTTTTTGTGTCTTTTTATTTTCTATTTCGCATTTTCGTCAAGATGTAGTAGTTTTCGCTGCCTATTTATGAGATTTTATAGGTGAAATCCTAGTTTTATTTTCATTTTTTCGCCGACCGACCTTCTTTTTTGGGTAGCTTAAAACAACAAATTAAATTGGCCTCGCCTAACCGACTTGTCCAATTTGATTGTGGATCCCACCGGGTCCGTGACATGGGTGTTTGTAAAAAAATATATTGCAAACCATGATTACACCTCCTTAATCACTATTAGAAGCCCTTTCCTTCTTTATACCTAGGTTCTAGCCTTCCCAAATTATGGAAAGGCGTTCTCACTGAGCATATAGTGAAGGAAAAGAACTGTAACTTTAACCAGGTTGAGTATGTCTTACACGTTTCAGAGTTGATAGAATTTGGTAATAACATACTGCCCTTCAATAAAAACTATATGAATCTCTAAGTATCTTTTTCATTTTTGTTGAGTTTATTGTCCTTGTCTTGCTGAGTTGGTGATAATGAAAATGATAGTTATAGCACTTTTCTACTAGATCTTCATTTTTTTCTTTTTTATTTTCATCTTCATTTTTAGAATTTTTTTAAATATTTTTTTATTTCAAATTGTTCCACTCACTAATATCTTTCCGATGATACCAAATTTATAAAGATTGAAGAATTCCTTCAAAAGTTATAGGTAAAAGAAAAAAGAGTGCACACTTATCGTGAATAGACTTTAGTCCCATTTTAGCAAGATATAGAGTGTATCATATAGGCCATTGAAGCAGATTCCCCTAAAAACGTTTTTCAGCTTAATAATGAATCTTTAGCTATTTTAATTGCTATTTTTATAGCATTATATTGGATTTCTTCATCAAATAATCCAATTTTTGACTTGGTGGTCTCGTTTATTAGCATCTCGAATTAAAGTTTAATTTTGAATTTGATTTTCTTTAAAAGTACAAAAAGGTTGTTACTAATTAAGAGGAAAAAGAAGTAACAAGAAGTAACAAGAAGTAACGAGGAGTAACGAGAAGTAACGAGTGCTTTAATGGAAATGACGAGTTCTAGACCTTAGTAACGAGTACTGCAGTTGCGGAATTAATGTTCCATTGTTTTGATTTTGTCACCAGTCAATTGTTTTAAGGTTTATGATTTCATTGCTAGATTTACTTTTCGGGCACCTTTATCTCGTTTTTACTTTCAAATTTGGCAATATTGACAATAATTTCTTGATATTAACCTAATTAGTTTCTGTCAGTTTTGGTGCTGGTTACTTCTTGTTACCTAGTCGTCAATTCTCGTTAGTTCTTGTTAATTCTCGTTATTTCTTGTTATTTCTCGTTATAGTTACAACCACACAAAAACTAAATTGCCAGCTTTACTCGTGATAGATTCGATGATTTTATTCTGTATCTGTAATTTGAATCAAATAATTACTTGTTGTAGCTATGTTGGAACAAAAAAACGAATCAACTTTACGCCTTACTTTATAAACGAAAAAAATATATAGTGGGGAAGAAGGAAAATACTTCAGAAGGATGCTTCTGCCATAAAAATATCTAAACATTGATTAGAACGAATTTATGAAATGGCAGCTCTCCCCAAGTAACACAAGATAATTGATCGGCAAACATTATATAGAGGATTTGTTTATTGATAAAGGATTTAACAAGTTCAAAGATTTTCGTATAAATAGACTTGAAAAATCTGGTGGAAATCATCATCTCAGATCTCAAGTAATCTCAGAAGAACAAACAAACATGAAGGTCATCATTTTCACCGCTTTCTTGGCTGGTAAGTACCTCTAGCAACTTTAAAGTAAAAAGTAATTGATTTTCAAAAGTAGCCATTACTGAATTGATTAACTCATTTCGCAGATCACTGATTTTTGAAGGTTGAAATTTTCTAAATTGAATTGTATAATTCATCTATATATTTAATTCATCTAAATTTTTTAGTTGCCGCCACCCTCAAGGTTGGAACCCAAACTGGTACCACACCACCAGCTGTCCCATGTCCAGGCTCTCTCTGTAGAGGAAGAGCTGACGGAAACTACGAATACTATTACTACAGCCGATACAACCCACACTACTTCCTCCAATGCTCCAACGGAATAGCTTACTGTGAAGCTTGCTGGCCATTGTTCTTGGAATTCAGTGAACCATGCAACCAATGTTTGTACAACCGAAAAGACGAATGTTTCACCACACAACCATGGGAACCAGCAACCACCTTCGAATGCCCAGACAAATGCCCAGCCCGTGGACCACACTTCAGCGGAAACATTGAAGATGACCACAACCCACATCAATACGTCGCTTGCTTCCACGGACAAACTGTCGGATGCATCGCTTGCCCAAAAGGATTACAATTCAACGAGAATTGGAACGCCTGTTTGTACTAAGGAAAATACAAGACCGAACCAGAATCCCCACCGAAACACTAAATTATTTTCATTTTTTTTATTGAAAGCGAAAATCTTTGTCTTTGTCTTTTTTCCACTCTTTCATCATCAGCTTTGACTTTTTTAACTCTACCTACGCCTAATCTTCCTACTTTCTTTAAGTCTAAATATTGTAATCTATAGAATTTTGGAACTATTTTAATTTTACGAAATATATACCCGTAGTTTTGGTTGATTATTGCTTGTCTCTGATTTTTTTCGGTAACAGATAGACAGAGAGCCAGTAGGATCTGTAACATATTTCATAAAATCGACAAATCGTGGTTAAATTGGTTTTGGGATTTTAAAATGAAACTGTTATTAAGGGTTCCTTGACACTTTTAAAAAAATACTTTTTTCACTAATAGTTTTTAAATCAAATCTGTTAAGGGTAATTAAGAAATTAATTACAAAAATGACGTTATGAACTTTAAAAAGACGTCAATAAAAAAGTTTTAATTTAGAATCGACCTTATTGTTTTTTTTTTTAGTTTTCCACAAAAAATTGATCTATTCGAAAAAAGTTTTTCAAATTTGTGTATCAAACGTTACGACTATTTTGTAAGAAAAGTGGGACGAAAAATTCGTCAAAAATCACCATTTTCAAAATGCTGAGACAAAATTCAAATATAGAATTTAAATGGTAAACACTTAGAGCATTTTAAAGTTGCGTGTCCACTGGAAAAAATAGGTTCGTCGCGAATTTTGTTATTGCGATAAGCCGAAAAAATAAGGGATAAAAATGAAAAAGTTTATATTCAGACGTATGTCTGGATTTAAATTTTGTCAACAGGTATTTGCGACGAACTTTTTTTTTTTCAGTGGACACCCAGCTTTTGCTTCACCAAACACTGAGCTTTGATTTTAACTCGGTATGTATGAAATCACGAAATTATAAGATGCTCCCATACTAAAGTCTATTGAAAAAATGTTATTAAAATACCCAGCACCGGATCGAATGTCTAGTCGATAGTATTTTAGTAGATGTTTTCCTGTTGAATTTTTGTGTTTCTTTGAAGTCTAATAGATACTAGGAAGATCCAAGTCCTTCTCAGAAACAGCAATCCCAAGGCGTTTAGAAAAACCAACATTTTCATATACAATCCCTGCTTTATCCCGATCTTCAAGGGACCATGCAGGGATTTATTCGAATTTGGGAAAACAAAATAAGATTCATGTTAAGAGCATCTGAAGGTTTCAAAAATTTTGGATGTTCTTATAAAAATGAAATCTGTCTCAAAATAATTTGCAGCTGGAGACAAAAATGGCTGTAACTCTTGATAGAATTCGAATCAAGTTGCGATTTTGTGCTCGTTAAAAAGATATTCATGAGTAGAATATTATCAATTCAAAAATTTGGAAAAAAAAGGAAAATGAAAAAGAAAAATGAAGAAGAAAAAAATCAACTTCTTGTATAAATGTGGTATAATTACCATTTTCACAGGAGTGATTTTTCAATCTTAGATCATCATCACTGTCAAAAAATCTTTCAAAAATATTCATTCAATCAAAAGATATCAAACAAAGTCTATTGCTGGTTGACTCTATGAAGTAGTAAAAAAACGACAAAAGAAACAACCTTTTGAGAGGAGAGGAATCGAATGCACGCTTTCCTTTTGTAAAAATGGTGTTTTTTTTTTTCATTTCATCATGGGTATTCTTAACCTTTCAAGTGCCAATGTCGTGTATATCGAAATAGGCTATGTAGGAGGGCGAAGCTGTAATTGAGTTAGAACTCGTAGGAATTTAGTCTGAATCGCAGACCTCTACAAAACCCCAGGTAGTAGAGGTCTGCTTAATGATCTACCAACCGCTTTCCGGTTCGCAAAGGAAATCTTGGCGAGTTAATAATTTGATTGACATTGATGTGTACGCAAAAACGATCGTTTCGAACGTTTTATTCAATGGAATGTTTACATTCGAAATTCGAATCCCAGACCCGAAAAAATAAAAAGATAAAAAATAATCTGATGCGCGCATTATGTACAGTCCCCGTACAGTCTGTAGATTTATTTTTGACTTTTGCTTTTATAAGATATCTGGTAAATTTATCAAAAATTTTCCATCAGCTCTTTGGTCGAAGCTCAAAAAATACAAATATGAACACAAAAGTGAAAGAAAACAACCAGAAACACTCCAATCTTATCAAAGAATTGAAGCTAAGTACCTGAAAATGAAAAGATACAAAGGCCACACAGTATTAAAAAGTGAAAGTGCCAAAGCTGAAGAAAAGTTCTTTGTTTGTTTGTTTTAACATTTAAAGGCCCTTATTGAAGGAACAACAAAACTCCCTTTTGTAGAATCATAAAGAAGTAATGTCAGAAATATTCAATATGAGGACCCCGAAAATGTAATACATAACTAGAATACCTTGAAATAATTTGCAACATATCTGTAGAACTGACAAAACAATTATCTGGAGCCAAAGTGATCAACGAATCCAGTGTGGTGAAACATTATACACTCATACAAGTCCACATTCAAGCATCAAAATGTAGTTTTATGAAGCAAAATTTTGTTGGTGCACACAGAAGATACATCAGGGCACTTAAATTCAATAAATCTAATTTCTCATCTTTTACAAAATCTCCACATTAAACAAGAAAGGAGGAAGAAAACAAGCAAACTTCCTTCTGCCTACTTTTTTTCGAAATCCAAATATATTTTCCAATCTTTGATTGATTTGGTTCCTCATAGAAAATTTAAACATTACGTAATGTTATATTTGTAGACACTCGCCAGCTAAATATGTCTTTAGCCGTATATATATTTTGATCATAATCTTTAACTTTTTCTTATAAAAAACGTGTATTGTTTTTAATTGTCAGTCCCTGTATGAATTTTTATTAACAGCAAGATTCGTATTTTTTAATATGGTTAATTGTTCACTTCTTTAACGCTATGAGAATATCCAAGCTCAAAATTAAAAAAAATTTACCTCAACATGCAAAGTTCTAAAATTACAGAGCTTGATCTCCCTAGAGAATTAAAGTGCAAACCCATGTTTTCCAAAACTTTCCTAGCTAACCCAGGGCAGCACAATAGAAATTAATAACAAGGAGCCTTACAAGATCTAAAGCCATTAAAAACATCCAAAGATTACACCAAAGTCCATAAACAAGTTTGCATGTATCACCATATGACCAACCATGTTTTCTTGAAAAATGAACTCGCCTCTGTTTCTTCTTTTTCGTGTTTTCATGTAACAGAAAGCTGTATGTTCACTGGCAAATAGTGGGTTACCCAATTTTTGTAGCAGAATTTCTCCACGCCATGTAGATCGACCCTTACGACTTTAGCGAATAAGTTAGCGCAAGCAAGTGGACTGCATTCTGATCTGAGAAGGCAAATTGCTCAAAGGAGACCAGGCTGTAAACCAGAACATAAAATATCAAAAACTAGACTGTGAAATAGTTTACAGTCTGGATATCCAGGCTAGCTTATACATCACTTTGTAAAAAGATAAACCCAACGAGAAATCATATACCTCATCAATATTGTGACTAAAATCAAAAATGAGAAATCAGGACCCTAGCGGTTTGCATGATGGCGTGATTGGGGATTTCTTTGGCGTGTTGGCGTGATTTAAGATTTCAAAAAGCGTGCTAAAGAATTATTTTGGGCATGATGGCGTGATTAGAAATGTTTTAGGTGTGATGGCATCATCAGCTTAAATGCTACCAAGAGACTACTTTCGATACCGTGTGATAACAATAGGCTAAGTTGTAATCATGACCGCTGTCAATGAGGACAATGCTACATAGTGGTAGTGCTACACGAGGTTTTTTTATAAGAACATCCAAAATTTTTGAAGCCTTCGGATGTTCTTCACTTTTTAGGTTTTAAGCCTTAGAATGTTCTTAGCTCTTGTTCTTATAACATTTCGGCCATCGAAGCTTTATATTCTGATACAGTTTGTTCTAATAAAAGACGTGTATTTATTTCGCTGTTTCAAATACAAACATGGTCGAAGTATGAGGTTTTGTTTGATGGAAATGCGTTCGACCCGAAGGTTCAAGTTTGAGTTTTTGATGACCCTTTGAGCTGAATCTTTTTGAAGACAACCCAAAATTGAGCCTCGTATATATTTGAATTGTTTTTGTCTTCTATGAAGCCTTTGTTCTTGATTTTGCATTATCTAAAAATCTTCATGTTTTTTTTATAAACTGTTTTGATGTATATTCCTGATCAGGAAGTAAAGAAATTCCTCAGGCAGTTACATAAAGCTAATTTCAATTAATAAACAAAACCAATTGCAATTAGAGTTCTTCCCATAAAACGCCAGATAATTGGTTTACAAACAAATTACTCGAGATTTGTTTATTGATAAAGGAAATTGAATATTTCATAACACTTTTCAAAGATTTTCTTTCGTATAAATAGACGTGAAAAGGTGGTAAAAATCATCATCTCAGATCTCAAGTAATCTCAGAAGAACAAACAAACATGAAGGTCATCATTTTCACCGCTTTCTTGGCTGGTAAGTACTTCAAACAACTTTAAGAAAATAATGTCGTTGTATAAAAGTATTGATTTTTAAGAGCAACCATTACTGAATTTATTAACTAATTTCGCAGATCACTGAATTTTGAAGGTTTAAATTCATTGCAATAATCTTCATCTTTCAGTTGCCGCCGCCCTTGAGGTTGGAACCCAAACTGGTACCACACCACCAGCTGTCCCATGCCCAGACTCTCTCTGCAAAGGAAGAGCTGATGGAAACTACGAATACTACTACTACAGCCGATACAACCCGCACTACTTCCTCCAATGCTCCAACGGATTAGCTTACTGTCAAGCTTGCTGGCCATTGTCCTTGGAATTCAGCGAACCATGCAACCAATGTTTGTACAACCGAAAAGACGAATGTGTCACCACACAACCCTGGGAACCAGCAACTACCTTCGAATGCCCAGACAAATGCCCAGCTCGTGGACCACACTTCAGCGGAAACATTGAAGACGATCACAACCCACACCAATACGTCGCTTGCTTCCACGGACAAACTGTCGGATGCATCGCTTGCCCAAAAGGATTACAATTCAATGAGAAATGGAACGCCTGTTTGTACCAAGGAAAATACAAGACAGAACCAGAATCCCCACCAAAACACTAAATTATTTCATTTTTTTTTTCATGAAAAGCGAAAATCTTTGTCTTTGTCTTTTTTCCATCCTTTTATCCTCACGTCTAATTTCTAAACACTTTTCCTAAACTTTTTACTTTCTTTATGTCTAAATTTTGTAATTTGTATAAATTATGGAACTATATTTATATTTTACGAAATAAATTTTACATAATACTTACACATAAAAAACTCGCCATTATTTGTATTTTTGTTGTTTTTCTTCAAAGTTGTAGTCTTAGAATTGGCAATGTATTTTGAAATTTCCGAAGGTATCGGGCTGTGTATACAATGTCATCTCTGATTTTACTTGTATTCAAGCTTTTACGGGTAATTTATAAAAATCTCATCAGGCCATCAGAACCTGGTGAAAACTAAATGAAATTTTCCACCCCAGTGCCGTAGCAACTGGGGTGGAGGGCAATAATTTTTTCAAAAATGGTTATTTTCAAAATGCAAAGTTTTTCTATTTTAATTTGTCATAATTGTCAAGCATTTTGTTTTGAGTGCATTTTCAAGCAATGTAGAGCTCAAATTTTTAAAATTCCCGCCTTCGGGCCAAACCATGATTGGCCCTCGCGGTGTTACTAAACTTCATCCCCCCAATATTTAAATGCCTCCTACGGCACTGCACCCACATACATATAATACACGGGTTTCGAATTAAATCTCACACGTGAAAAAATATCAAGTAGATAAAACAAGTAACAAGCGGAAATACCTACAATTTTAAAGTTTTTGGTTGTTACAATGACCCATCGTGTATGTCAAAATTGGAAAATGTGCTAGAGTTACTTGTTGTCCGGCCACTTTCTGTTTTGTTTACTTGATTTATTTCGTGCAAATTTACATGAGATTAAAGCAAAAACTAATTCGAAAACCAATTCGAAAACCTTTCAGAGACTGTACATATATTAAAGTTAGCAAATTTTAGAACTTTATGGTCCTATCTTGGTCATTTTTTCACATCGACCCAGCCCAAAATTTTTTATTTGTTATCGTGAGTCAAGTGAAGTCTAGCTCAATTTTTTTGTCTACTGCTCCTAAACTCTTCCTAAAAACAAAAACAATTGAAAATAATTCATATTCATATAGCAAACAACCCCTCAAAACCTTCAAATGGACCCTCCATCAGGATAGCGAGGGGGGTCTTAGCCAATCCATTATTTCTCAGAACAATGCAGGAATTTACTAATTAAGTAGAATACAGCTTCAAAACCTTGAAAAAATACTAGTTTTAGAAAATCAGGGAGGCTAAAATTGGTGGTGTTCACTGATGGGTCACTGATTTTTGTATTAAAACGTCACCGGATCACAGAGACGGTACTCTGTACCAGAGTGTATCTCACGTTTATCGCTTCGTAGTACAGATTCCCACAGTCCGGACCGAGCGTAATCTAGGGAGAAGCTATCCTCACCTGCGGATAGGCCCCGTAACAGATGAGTGTTGTTTCCCCCTAGTGACCGCTTTTGTCCCTGTGATATATACCGGTCACTCCACTTGTATATATTTGAAAAACGAAAACTTAGTCTTATATATATTAGGGCTCTTTATTATTTTTTTAAATGTAAATACTATTTTATTATTATATACCATAATGTTTGGTGATAAAAGAGACGATAAAAAAAAACTCTGTGCGCATATTGTCTGTTGATAAAAAAATTCCCGTACGGAGACCTCTTCGATGAAGTATGATTCATAAATAGCAACACTTCCTCTCATCGTATCCCCTCTCTCACCAACACTCCATCGCAACATTCGGTTTAAAAATCTCAAATATGAGAAAAGACAATGACAACAGACCGGGCAATGGATTCTGAAATTAGCCGTAGATACTGGGTCTGTGTACAGACAACTGAGACAGGGGTGTATTCAACATTTGACAGAAATCAAATAAGTCAATTGTAGGATTAATTTTTTACCTTCAGCTTCAGGCGAAGTCACAATGACATCTGACATTGACATGATGAAAATCCTTTGACTCTCTGCTCACTTACTTCTGTTGGTTGGGATGATTATTCTAGTCTTCTCTCTATGATTTAGAAAAAAATAAGTATTAACCCTTTAAGTGCCAATGTCGTATATATCAGAGCGAATTAAAAGTAAAAGTAAGTATATTCATCTGGTGGCTGTCGGCGGAGCCGGGAGTGAGGGAGTCTATCCCCTTTTCTATTTGCGCTAGACCTGGGAGATCGAATGCTGAGGTGGTGCGCCACACCTACTCTCAGCTCCCAGTACCTTACCGCCTAGATCAGATTACCCAATTTAAGCTACTCATTCGCTGAATTGGCGGTGACCGGGGATCGAACCCACAAACCTTAGATTGTAAGGCGAATGCTCTACCGACTGAGCTACCCGGCCACACAGAGCAAAGCCCTCCTGTAATGCCCACTTTGAGTTAGAAATCGTCATTTTTGGTCTAACTCGTAGGAATTGCAGAAGTGAGTCTTTCTAGCGGAATTTTAAGCAAAAAAGTCAAAAAAAAAATGCAAAAATTTGACAAAAATCCACTTTTTTAAGATTTTCACCGTTTTTTCACCATTTTTGGTCAACGAGTGATCCAAGAACCTCCAAATTTAGCCCTGCTTTACTTGATTCTGTCTTCCAGCAAATTAGTTTGGAGTTTTACTACTGGGCACCTTTCTATCATTCAGGCAGGTCATTTGGGCGGCACCGAAGGCGCCTAAAAGAAAGAGGAGACTCTAAGCTATTCAACGAGCTATGAACAAGCTTCTAACTCCTTCTAGATCCGGAGATATAAGCCTTTAAAGTTTGAACTAGCGATTTTCTTTAAAAAACTTAGAAAAATGTGACCGTGGCAATTAAAGTGTTAGCCCTATTTTTATCAGGGGGGGTGTTTTCCACCAGGCTGGCACTCTTTTGCTAATAGCTCACTGAAAAAAATTTTTGACACTCTGAAAGTTTCGGGAAAGGCGGGAAAATATGGTGGTATGGCGTTATGGCGGTATACGGGAAAAAATCAGCGGGAGAGTTTCGAGGGCAAAAAACCCGTTTGCGAATAGAATTTTATTCGGCTTTGGGCTTTTTTCTTAGATAGTGATTCGTCTTAGACTATAGCATAGTCTACATTTATGTACGCGTTTTTAGCCAATAAGATTGCTCATATTTTTCATGTTGATGATAAATGCCGATACATTTCGGGTTACCTAAGACACTCCTCGAGGGCCGCATGCGGTTCCACCTATTAAGTAAATGTTTTTAAGTGTTCTCGTCAGGCAAATACGCCAATTTCAACTTTAAAGTGAAAAAGTGGGAAAATGAAGATGAACGGGGCTTTCATTTTTTCTTTACGATGTTCTTCATTCGTTAATAAAGGATTGTGTCCATAGAAAAAAATTCCACCCATTCAATCTTTTCTAATCAAGCAAAATATTTTTGATAAATTTGAGTATTTCTAAACGCCCGCGTCTAGATCGCGCGATTTCACTACTCGATAAATTTGCATACGGAACCCGCCCTTACTACCGCTTTCTTTATGCGAACAGCCTTAGGATCGTTAAAATGCGATTTTCCTATTTGCGTTAGGTCTATTATAGAATACTAATTCAGCGATACCTGATAATCCTAGATACACCCCTGCATCAAATTAATATCCTTATTATCTTCCCAAAGATTAGACTTTTTAGCTTCACTGCTAACAAAAACGACTGATCCGATGATTTCAATACTTTGAAAGCTCAAGTTCAAATATCGTTTTTACTTTCTTTTTATTCAGGAAAAATGGATCAACCGAAGCGGAGACGATTTGTCAATATCACAATCATTACGGACTGCTTTCACTAAAACTCAAGAAGCGCCAGAGACGTATGTTACATTGTTATATTTATGAAGCAATTACCTCATCTATGTTGAAATCTAAATCGATTTTTGTGCTTCCCATTAGTGTGCCTTACTTGTCACTGTAACTTCGGCAATTTATCTACCGACCTTTGAGCGACGGTCAATTTGTCTAGTTTCAAGCTTAACAAAATCTACCGTACCACGGATCTTCTACAGTCATATGTGACTCCCCAAGCAATTTAAAGTACCTGAAAATGGGACTGGTATTTAGATGGTCTTTTGACCGCTACGAGTCTAGTTAATTTAGTTCCTGCTGCGAAGCGTCCGGTCCTAGACAGCCCCAATCGCCCGATCGACATCCTTTTACAAAATTTTTTTGATGTAACCGGTTCTAAAAATCACTAACAAGCAGAGTCAGGACCTACCTGTCTAACGAGCGGCCACGAGCGTCTAGAAGCGGCCAAGACCGTTCTCTAACCATTTCTAGAAGGTCTAGAGGCCGATTTAAATTATTAAAATAAAAATATGACCGCTACTAGACGATTCCCGGATAATCCCCCCCTGGTGAATTCCCCCCCGGTGAATTCCACCCTGGTGAACTAAAAAATCATGTAATTTGAAATAAGCGATTTTACTATTTATCTTCTATCTGTGTAGACGACTATCATATAAAAATCTTTCAGTTCTTTTCTCAGAATTAAAAAAAATGGGCGTTGTGATTCTTAAAACTTTGTAGACTATCATGTAAAAATCCTTGACCCTAAAATTGGAGGTTTGTTTCGATTGAAAGTTTTAAATTAGTCTCTCTAAGGGTCGGAAAATCCAGGATTTTTAGGAAATTTTTTGATTTCCAGAGAAAAAATTGTAATAAAGTCTCTCTAAGGGTATGACTTCTTTCAAAAATCGAAAAAAAAAATTCAAAAAGTCTCTCTAAGGGTCGGTTTTCGGAGGTCCCGTCCGCACATACCTCTCATTCGCCAACCCTAGTACCCTCCGGGGTTACAGTCCATGATTTCGAAACTTAAAAACACATACAGTTGACGCTCTCTAATTCGATCTTCAAGGGGGATTGGATTTTCATCGAATAAGGTAGCTTATCGAATAAGGGGACGTCGTTTATGAGAGTTTCTTGTTGACGGGGACTTTAAATTTCATCGAATAAGGGAGCCTATCGAATAGTAGAACGTCGAATTAGAGAGCGTCAACTGTATGAAAATATGTGGGTGGGAATTCACCAGGGGGGAATTCACCGGGTGGGAATTTTCCGGGGAGGGAATTCACCAGGGGGGAATTTACTGGGGGGAATTCACCGGGGGGGAATTCACCAGGGGGGAATTGTCCGGACACCCTACTAGACCACTCGTAATACCGGACTATAACTGGTCTGATTTTCAGGTACTTTAAATCGCTTGAGAAGTCGCATACCTTATCGGGAAGGGAGTTTTATTTGGTGGGGGTTTTTTTTCGTCAGGGAAAAATTTTGTCACCTAGAGGCATTTTCGTCACTTTTCCCCGACCAAAATTTCAAATTCGTCATTTTTCCCCGACGAAATTTACAATTTAGTCACTTTCACCCAACTAAATTGTCCTAATGAAATGGTTTCCTTAAAAGATCTTGTAACTCGACGTTTAAAGCACCAATTTCGGTTAATAAAGGTCTAAAAGATTTGGATTTTAATTTTGGTTGGGGT
Source organism: Clytia hemisphaerica (assembly GCF_902728285.1). Classification (NCBI taxonomy): domain Eukaryota; kingdom Metazoa; phylum Cnidaria; class Hydrozoa; order Leptothecata; family Clytiidae; genus Clytia; species Clytia hemisphaerica. The sequence goes on from NW_027104602.1 coordinate 250,494, forward strand.
GTGAAAAATCGGGTAAAAGTTTTGGTCGGGGATAAAAAAATCGGGTAAAAGTTTTGGTCGGGTGATAAAATATCGGGGAAAAAATTCGTCGGGGGAAATTTCGTCACCCCCTCAAAGTTTTCGTCACTTTCCCCCGACATTTTTTTCCCCGATAAGGTATGATAATAGCTTTAATTTTCATTCTTTATTTAGTGTGCCACCACCAATGTTACCGATTGTTACCATTATGAGCTGTTCGGGGAGAGCGTGTTGCTCGAGAGTCGTAAAGAAGAAAATAGGAACCACCTTTTGTATTAAATTTAACAATTTACAGAATACCTTATCAGGGAAAAAAATGTCGGGGGAAAATGACGAAAACTTTGAGGGGGTGACGAAATTTTTCCCCGACGAAAAAAAACCCCGACGAAATAAACTCCGACATTTTTTTCCCCGATAAGGTAATATACGTTATACATATATATATATATATATGAATACATACATTAAAAAAAGTGGCCAAAAACAAAAATGAGGCCATTGATCATTGCAATCAAATAAATAGAGTATAGAATGTGACTTCGTTGGTCTTTCTTTTAATTCTGGGCGTTGTCATTTTCTCACTCACACACACCACCTTTTCAGTGCCGCCCCCCGGTGGAGTTTTTTCCTTCAGTGTGGATGAAAATTTCTATCTAATTGTAGTGTCCTGATTGGGATAGAAAATCTATATTCCAGCTCGAGGCTTACAGTGAGAATGGTTTGCAGTGCAATCTTTCCAACATACTGAGGGTATCAAGTCATTTGGTTCTTTTAAAGTGGTTTAAAGTGGTTATTTTTTCCACCGTCAGACAATTTTTTGGCCAAGTTTCCCAGTGGGACAGGGGGGGGGGCTCCACCGAATCTCTGACACGAGGGTATATTCTCCAGAGGGTTTCCAGATTCTTGCCCTCGCCAATGAATGTGTATCATTATGATATTACGACGGTGGAAAATGTGAAAAATATACGTCTCACCTGGATATGATCACAATTGTGTTCCCATAAAAAATGAAAACTGAAATGAAAAAGAAAACGAAGAAATAGCGAGAAGGATTGTTGTAATTCATCCAATCTAGACCGCTGGAGAACAGAAATTCTGAAACACCGTTATCTCACAATGCCCGTATTCTAAGTTTCGTATGTTCCGCATCCGAAAATCGAAAGTATGGCCGCGCGGATAAATTCCTTCGTCACAGCCTTACGGCTGCTACATCCCAGCATAAGAAAAACGATTCTTGTTTTCCAAATCAAAATACAAAAATAATAAAAAAGGATTACCTGGTATATCTTACTGAATTTGATTCATCTTCTTAATATTGATTCTAAACAAAAAGAATGGTGTTAATTGATTGTAAAACCATTGAAAAATCTTAAATTTTCTAATTTTTCACCCCTGTGCATTAGGCACAGAGTTCCAAAAACCCAGTGTATTTGCACCACGTTTTCACGCTATCTTCGATTTCGACCGTTGGAAATGCAACGTAGCGGACCCCGTGCAAATACAAGAATTTGCCTGACTGACGATCCTATGTGTAACATGTTTGGGCCGATGTGGTTTTATTTTTTTGTGGTCCGAACATGGCCCGAACATGCCCAAACATGTTCGGGCCATGCCGTTTTTCCAGTAAAAAATTCTTGTCGTCACCCTTTTTGCTCACCTTGTGTAAATTCTGTAATTATCGCGTTATCGTTATCAGACCTTCCTTTTTGTTGTTGTTGTCTTTTTCATCACCAAAAAATGATGGTTATAATGTTACACTTCCATACATAATTCATACATTAAAAGTTGGCATCATTCCCGGGTGGGCTTGAACCACCAACCTTTCGGTTAACAGAGCTGTTTATACCCCGTTATATATTTTGGAGGTAAAACGTGATATCTTTCCGATTGTATTTTATTTTTGTAGGAATAATATTTTTAAAACATGCTGTACTATTTTAAACAAAAGAACTAAGTTTCATTTCTTTGGTTCCATTCTTTCCAGACATCACATTTATTCTATGACGGTGATACTACTCTCGAGATGATAAATTTGTGGTTATGTTCTGTTCTACGTAAATAAAATTTTGAGCAAACCGCTTTTGTCGAAACTAAATTTTCCCGTTTTGAAAATATCTAAAAATTCTCATTTAGTGGGGGATAGACTTTGGTCTTGTCCATATTCGTAGGGAAAAGATTTTAAACACACCGGTTTTTGCCGGTAGTAGCAAAAATGCTTAAATTGTCACTCGTGGCAAAAACTTGGATGTTTCCATGTAAAACATTAATTTTAAATTACATCTGCACAGCCAGTCTGGTTCCTTTCTCAAATTATTCAGAACTTTCATTTTTCAGCGATAGTTTCACGATTTTCAATCCGAATGGAAATTTTATCGGTATTTCAATCGGAAAATCGAGATATTACATCATCATAAAAGTCTCTTAAACTGAGGACTTTTATTTCAATAAATTCTGCTCATCCTTTTTTCTCCTGAAATCGTAAGGAATTTGGCTTCTTCAACACTGAAGATTTGTATGCACGAAATTTCTACCTTTCTATTTATTTCAATGAGTGTAATAAATTAAATTCTGCGACCATTGACTGCTTAATTTCCGTCACTTAAAAGAAATAAATCTCTCGGTTGTACGGTAATATCACATGGTTTACACCACGTTTCTGATGAAGCGTGATCACGTGCTGACGTACACGTGGACATTTTATTTCTCCTTTCCCACTTTTCCCTCCTTTTTCCTATTTTCTCTTTTCCCCCGGCCAGGTCGTCGATCATGCCCCAGCTTCAGAGCAACGCGCTAACCAATTGCGCCACGAAAGCTCTGCGCATCGAGAAGGCTTTGATTTTAATATTATTAAAGCCTTTGAATTTGAAGCAAAATCAAAAAAGGAAACAAATTCAAAATCAACAAAATCAGATGGAACGAGTTAAAAGTGCTAAAAGACGGCTTCACATGAAAAGATGAGTGGAAAAGAAAGGTGTATGGTCAATCCTATGAAAGCTTAGAGTCGGACAGTGTATTTGGGTCACACCGAACCCTGTACGACTACACGTTTTTTTTTTTATTAGAACACTTAAAATTTGGCTGAGCCTGGATGTGCTTATTTTTTTAGCAATTTTCAGCCTTAAATGTTCTTAAATGCGTTCTTAATTTTCCTAATAATTTTTACTCTAAATCGACAATATCATGCAAAATAAAGAGCATATAAAATTAGTACAATTTGGACAATATTTGACTATCGATTTTTAGAAAATCCATGCCTAAGTTGGGTTAAAACTGCTTGAAAAGAAGAAAAATTGTAGTTTCTTGTCATTTTTTTCCAAACTGAGGCTGGGCATGTTCTTACGATGTTCTTAATTTTTCGACTAATTTCAGCCTAAATGTTCTTATTAACTGGGTTCTAATAAAAAAAAAAACGTGTAACCGAAGGCCGTACGCGTTCTACGGGAGAAATTCTGAATAACCAACCCTCAACGGACCACACATTTGATGACTAGTGTTCCATAACGTATAGGCTAAAACATTTTAGTATTTTTGTAGCTTGTGGTTTGTTCAAAGTTAGGTTGGAATTCCCCTCATAAACTTAAGATGAGAAATATGAAACGTGTTTGTTTTGATTGAATTATGATATTCGTTGTCATAGAGACAACTTAAGACCTCTTTAAATCAACATAAACATCAATCATGAATTTATTATCAGCAATCAAAAGCCCTTATAATTTAGTTCATTCTTTGTATTTTCGTAAAGAAAAAAAAAATGTTACCTTTGTATTTTCAAAGGAAAATGAAGAACATCCAAAAATTTTGAAGCCATGGGATGTTCCTAACTTTTTGAGTTTTAAGCCTGATAATGTTCTTAACAAGTTCTTATTTTCACCATTTTGTGAGCATTTTTGTCAATTTTCTTTAGAAATTGGCCATCTTAGAGCCTAAAAGTTAAAATGTTCGTAACTTTTTCCTAACATTTTGGCCAACGGAGCCTTATGTTTTTATATATTGAAGAACTTAATTTTGCGAGAAAACTCGAAATAGTTTCCTAATCGTAACACGTAATTTAGATTCTTTTTTAAATCTATCGATAAGCCTTATGGCAGCTTCCCGGGTGTATTACAAAACGTGGTGCATTTTCACAAATTTTATTTCTTCTTAATTTCCACAAATTTTTTTTTTCTCCTGCTTTCATTACCTTTTGGAAAACTATTTTCCACTACAATAATCCAAATAGTTGAAAATTTTTTTAAAATTTTCAATTCTTATGGTGTGCTCTGGAAAGTTTTTATGTCGGACGGACATTTGGTAAATCATAGATGGGTTCTGATGGAAACTTCAAATACCTGTAACTGCATTAGATCATAAGTTAACATCACTAACAGTTTCGAATTGTTCAATGGTTACTTCTGTCGCAATCAAGATTTCGCCGAAATGCTGCTGCTGCTTCTTATTACAATGTCCGTCCGACATAATAAAAGACACCTACAATATTTTTTATAGAACGAAATAAACATGTGCATGTCTTACCACTACTCTGAGCTATCAACTAATAGGGCTTAAAATACGTCTTCAAACATCAATTTTTCTAAAGGAAACTCAAATCAATGCTATTTTCGATTAAATTTATAATGTCTGTCCGACATAAATATCAAAATGCCATGTATGTTAGTCCTCTGACGGTCAATAGCTCGATTCAGGTATCACTTAAGCTCTTTTATTCATATCGAGTATTAACCCTTAACCCTTTTTACTTCATTTCGTCCTTAGTAAAGATTTTATCAGCTTTTCCTCTGTGTAAAAGTGTCTGTCCGACACTGAAAAAAGAATAATTACACACTGAAATTTACTTCTGGTGCTGCAAGTATTACTTTTGATATTAGTATGTCGCACTTTTGTAAATCCTTATGTTAAAAAATATGTATAAGTGTAGGCCCGCGTAACTCTTTAAACTAATCCTGCCCTTAAATTCAACAAAAAATTTCTGTGTCCGTCCGACATAAAAACCTCTTTTGTATGTATGCTACTTATCAAATCAGATACAATGCGAATAAACTTTTCGAGTGATTTATTCGCAAGAATGATAGCATACATGATCATTTGAAGACAAACTGCAACGGAAATCGGTCACAAAAATGGGGCGTCCAAGAAAAGCTAATCCGACAACAAATGCTGAACGATGCATTGAGGAAAAGATCTAGAAGCTTCCAGAGCGAACGATGCATTGAGGAAAAGATTGGCAAGGCTGAGAGCAAAACAAGATCTTGAAAAACGTAAGGCGACGCTTAAAAAAGAAGCTGCAGCCAAAAGGGAGAGAAGACTACAAAAAAAATTATTACTTGAACAAAACGGTAAATTCTTTCTTTATTCTCAAATTCTTTGTTTTATCTTTTTTAAGTAAATAACTGAATGCAATAAGAGTCTCCCCCTTGGATACCAGGCTAGCAAAAACCAATTCGAAATCAAAATTGAAAATGAAGATTCCTCAGGAAGCAAGAATCTTTTTTTCCATCTCGGATACAAAATAAACTTAACTATCTTGTACATTTAGAACAATCAAGTGCCAGCAACGTCAACGACACAACCGACACACGACTCAACCACCGCCACCGCCATCTTCACCGCCGCCATCCACCAACAATAATACAGTAGACCCTGAAACTCCAGCCAACCAGCCATCGACCTCATCTTCTTCCATTAATTCGGCATTTAAGCACCGTAGCACAAAATATCGTTCTTTATCACAAGCTGAAAAGAGCCTGCCGCATAGCCCACGAAAAAGAAACGAGATTGTACAGCTGATGGCCTCAAAGCATTTGAAAATCAAGTTTAACAAAAAAGGAGGTCGCATGAAACAAACATTGCTGAAGGCTGAAGAGGAGTGGCTATTAACCTTCTTGGACCGTCCGGACATCTCCCGCCAAACGCCAGGCCGAAAGGACAATGTTTACATTGGGAAGGTTAATGGTAAAAGGGAGTATGCGCAAAAAAGATACCTTCAGTGGACAATAAGGGAGCTACTTGACATCGTGAATGGGAATAGCGAAGTTGAAGGAAGCCCGACGTTTCAGGAAGATTTCCAAAGGGATTTGACATTTAGACAGCTGTACGATTTCCTGAAAAAGCGCAAACAGTACAAGTTTTCGAATCAAACTCCTCACGAATCCTGTACGTGTGAAATTTGTGAAAACATTCGCCTCCTCGTAACGGCTGTTAATAGGAAAATGAAAAACATCGACGCATGATTACCATCAACCGTAAACGACCTGATAGCTGAATTCACATGCCAAAACGCCGGTGAAAATTGCATGAAAAGTCTTTGTGAAGACTGTCCAACAGTCAAAATCAACGGAGAAGATTTCTTGGATCAAGACTCCGCATCGGCAAAATCAACCAATGACGACAACTCAGACAGTGAGACGGAGGAAGATGATGATATCACGTTTTATCAGTGGCTGAACGTAGATGGAAAAGCTGCCAAAACACAGAAGTTCGTCACTTTTGACGAAATCAGAGAAGTCATGGTCTCCAGAATTGAAGAACTGAAGCTTCATATTCACATCCGAAATGAACAATACATTGTTTATAGCAAACTAAAGGAGAATATGCCTGGGAATGCAATTCTCGTGCATGTGGATTATGCTGAGAGTTACGAAAACAAACAACAAGACGAGTGCCAATCGGCTTATTTCGGACACACTACTTTCAGCATTTTCACAGCCGTCTTGTACATAAGGCGAAACAATGAGTTGATCCACGAAAATGTTGTTGTTATTTTAGAAGCAAATGATCATTCCAGAATTGCTGCCCATAGCTGTATTGTCAAAGTTGTCGATGTCGTGATAGCGAAACACCCTCATTTTAATCATTACGATTCAATCGACCTCCATATATGGAGTGACGGGTGCAGCAGCCAATTCCGCTCAAAATTTGTCTTTGCACTCACCTCACTGTTTCCCAAGCGTTTTAACGTAACCAGATATTATAACGAAAGGCACCATGGCAAAGGACCAATGGATGGCCTTGGCGGATGCATCAAGAACCTCGTCTACCGAGCAGTGATGACTGGAAAAGAAATCATCAAAACCCCAGAAGAATTCGCAAACTGCGCTCAAAAGCTGTCAAAAAATGTCAACTGCGTGTACATGCCAATCGAAGAGGTTATGGCAGAACCTGAAAACATCGAAAGAGCACTGTACACGGCGGACATGCAAATTCTCAAAGTGCATATGGCGAAATTGCAGATTACATGGGCTGAGTTCCATTGTATGAAGCTTTATCGGATCGCGTCAGACAAGGAACCCTTTTATGTTCAATGGTATGAACGAGAGGATGGTACCACTCCTTGTGGCCATTTCGATACCGTTGATCAAGAGGAGATCGAAACCACGTGCGCCAAATGCATCATGGGGGAAAATGGTGACGGCTGGTTGAGATGCCCAAGTTGTAACCAGTGGTACCACGAAGGATGCTTTCTGTCCTCTTAAATACCTTATTTGACATTCATTTAGAGTTCTTTCTGTATTTCTATGATTATGAAAATAGCTTTTAATTTTTATGCCGGACAGACATTTTGTAATTCGTTTCATATAGAATTTGGGTAGTTCATAATATAAAAAAACACAAGCAAATAGTTTCAATTCATGTCTCAAAGTTCCGGTGTGTTTTGTTTAGCCTGCAAAAATATTTAGTGAGAATAACACCAACTTCTCTGATACTGATAGTTTTTATGTCGGACGGACATTATTCTTTGATTTGAATTTAAAAAAGGTCTGTTCACTTTCACAATTTGGAATTTTGAAGACAGTTTTCGAATATTAGGAAGATTGGTTAAAAACTCTAAAGGCAATATTTTAAGAACATCGATTTTTTTGTAGCAAAATGTCCGTCCGACATGTCCGTCCGACATAAAAAAATGACTTGCCTGTCCAATCCAATAACTTTGATTAATCCATGGCGATAATAACCTAATTTCTTCAATCCTCTAAACAATATACGAATCTTGATAAATCCCAAAAATTGAGTCGGTGCATCTATTTTTGAGACAGCAATGCAAGATTTCATCAAAAAGTAGAAAATCAGTGTTTCTATCGTGTCCGTCCGACATGAAAAACATTTTTGCAAAAAAAAAATATTCATGTGCTGATATTTCTGTTTTCTTTTTACTTTCATAAAATATAGCACAAGGCAAAACTTTGGCCTTAGTTACAGGTCCTAGGTCCTTTGAGTTCACTTTTAATAGGTTGGCAAAGTATCGATTTGTCCGTCCGACATAAAAACTAGTTTCGTAACAGACAACCCTAGAAGTTTAGAGTTTTGTGCTTATTGTGTGAAGTTTTTTTCAATTTTTCATGATAAGGCTATTATATTTCAATATACTTGTTAAATATGGAATGTCTTTTCATTCATCTTAAATATTCACACGAGTTTACCCAAAATTAACAGAGATCTCTCCAGGATAACTGACTGGGCTCATCAATGGAAGATGTCTTTTAACCCTGACCCATCTAAGCAAGCCATTGAAGTCTATTTTACCTGTAGACTCACTCCTCCTAATGTTCCAGCAATCTCCTTTAATAATTCTAATATCGCGACCAGTGAGTACCAGAAACATCTTGGTCTAATCTTAGATTCAAAACTTTCTTTTGATCGCCATCTAGACGAGAAGATAAAAAAGGCCAATAAAGGAATTGGTCTTATTAATCGACTTCGCAAGCATGTGCCTAGGAGATCTCTACTAACCATTTATAAATCTTTCATTAGGCCTCATCTTGATTATGGTGATATCGTATATGACCGCCCAGGAAATGCTACCTTTGTGCAGAAGCTTGAATCTATTCAATATAATGCCTGCTTAGCTATAACAGGCTGTTTTCGTGGAACGTCTCAAGAAAAACTATATTCAGAACTTGGTCTTGAAAGTCTTGCTGACAGGCGCTTTGCTAGAAGAATGACATTCTTCTATGGAATTATTAATAATTTAGCCCCTTCGTATTTACGTAACTACCTGCCGGTAAGACTTACAGCACCAGGTGGCCTTAGAACAAGAAATCCTATTTATCCTCTTAATATACGAACTGAGCGTTTCCGTAACACTTTTTTTCCGTACTGCATATCTCAGTGGAATGTTCTGGGAGGTAATATACGAGATCTACCTTCAATTAAAACTTTCAAAAAAGCAATCTATGAATTTTTGAGACCCAAGCAATCTCATGTTTTTGATGTTCCTGACATTCAAGGAGTGATTTTTCTTAATCGACTTCGGGTCGGTTTCAGCCATCTCAACGAGCATAAATTTAGACATGGCTTCCGCGACACTTTAGACCCTTTCTGTGGTTGCCGAACTAACTCTGTTGAAAACACTCAGCACTTTCTTCTGCACTGCTCTATATATTCCCATGCAAGACAATCTTTGTTCGACAAACTTCAGACCCTAGGCATTATTTTTCATCCGCCGCTTAACCCTCCTTTTTTCTGTCGGCTTTTATTATATGGGGATGAAAGTTTGAGTTCAAATCTAAATAAATCTATTCTTTGTTCTGTTGTTGAATTTCTTAACGAAACTGGAAGGTTTAGCGGTGCTTTATTTTAGGCTTTTACCTAACAACTGTAGCTTCCTTCTCCAAGATTTTTTTTTTTCCTTTATTTACTTATTTATTTTTTACATAGTCTAGTACCTCTGGCGATATAACGTTAGTTCCTAGCGGGGGGAGGGACTATATTTTATGTTTAAGTAATGTTTTGTAATATATGTTCGTAGTGTACACGTGTTTTTGTTTCAATAAAGAAAAAAAAAAAAAAAAAAAAAAAAATTAATCATCTTATTCCCAAAGCAACCAAACAGCTGTTTGCTTCCGATGATAGATCAGAATAGAACAAAAGGCATTGACTCTCCATCTATCTTTATTACCTTCATGGTAATTCGAATTTTTCTCTGATTAGAAGAAAATTCTCGATCCGTTGAAGATTGAATTAGAGAGAGTCAACTGTATTTTGTATGTATAAGTTATAATAAGTCTTACGTAAGATTGGAATCGAGTATTTCAAAATACTTTGTGTTGAGTTAACACAAAAAAAGTGGCTGATCTAAAAGAATCTACGACGTCTATCGGCGAGAGTCAAAATCATAGCTATTATAATGACTGTGTTAGAATGAAGATAGCACGGTGAGTAAGTAAGACTTCTGATCAGTGGTTGAGGGTTTTTAAATCAGCAATATGGACTGATACGGTATGATAACCAAAGATTCGTTTATCTTTCTCATTGCAGTTTGTTTTCAAATTAATTATTTTTTACAATTTTTAGAATTTACATTTAAAATACAATAAATAAAACTTAAATTGAAAACACAAATATCATTTCATAACAAAAACACTTTCGTCAGCTTTTTCTGGCTCCAATTTCTCGCATGTTTCATTCCAAAACTCTAATCCACTGTATTGTCCTCCCAATGGACTCCAATCACCAAAGATACCCTTATTGAGGTAGTTGTACCCTGGTCCAGTCTTGTGGTTGGTTTTCAAATAACCAAAACCATCATGGACTGCAGAGTGATAAGCAAAAGGTCCCATGTTGTCAAACAAGGAGTCGTGGAAAAAGCCAGTATCACCAGGACCAACTCTTCCTGAATAAAGAAATTAGTCATTACGTATAGTCTTAAGTTTTGAGTTTTTTCAAAAGGCATTTCTTTAAGCGGTAGCAGAAATATTTGGTGCGTCAATTTATATATCAAGATATCCCACAAAATATTCAATACACTATAGAAATAAAGAACTTCATAAGTACACAAGAATGGAGAAGACTAGGCTATCCAACGCTTTCATAATCTATCAATATTTCAAAAATTCCGAACTCGACTAAAAAACTTCCCCAGAAATAATTAAAATCATTGATAAGATTCTCTTCCTTTGAGAAATTAACAAGTTACTAACCTCCAGTTGGGTTCAAGAGCGTTCCAAAGATTGGATCCATTGGTGCATTTTTGTGTTCAGCTAGCCAATCACAAATGACTTTACCGAATAACATTTGTTGACGAGTTCCCCAGTAAAATGAATGGTCATTTTCCAAAACTTCTGATTTACCTGTAAAACATTTATGAAACATCTTCAACTTTAATATCATGTAATAAATTCGTAAAAACGGTCTATAAAATTTTCCGTTCCCTTTAATTGTTTAAGACATAAATTTTTTAATTAATAACTAGAGGAGTATTTGGTAACGTGATGGAAATGACAATATCGCAGACACTGTGTTTCTAATCCAAAAATTTGCAATATACTTACACCCTCTTTCTTGGTAGATTTTTGCAAATTTCTCAGCATCTTCCAAAAGTCGTTCATAACATTTATCTACGCTCTCACAATCCTCAGTACAGACTCTTATTTCAGCTATCATTTTCAAAATTTTCTTGATTGGTTCTGTAATTTCGAATTCAGTCACTGTGGGTGCCATACGGATGATTTGATCTAGTTGGTGAAGGATGTGACCAAGTTCTGATTCGGGCTGACCAGGGCCATCTGCTGCTTCATGATCAGTGCACTGAAAAAGATGTGGAAAAAAGTTTACAAAATCATCGTAAGAGGTTTCAAAGACATAATTTCCTTACAGAATAGTGTCAAATATCTGATTGATAGTTACACACAGGCCCGATGGAAACCCCTAACCACTGGAAAATATGGCTAAAATAGCCTATCGAAGCCTTATGTTCTTATATAGTTTGTTCTTGTAAAAAAACGTGTACCTTTAGTTTTTAAAAACTCACCTTGAATTTGTTAGTTTGACCATTGAAACGTACAAACACAACAGATTCGCAATATTTCTTAACTTCTTCAACAGAAGCAGTAGTTTTGTCTTGTTCGAAAGATAAATAGCCTCCCATATTGTACCAGGTTTTCAATTAATTGTTAGCCTGTGTGAAATTAAGGAGAAGGTGTAAATGAAACTTTTACTACAAAATCATTCCTGGTTAAACGAGATACTGTTTTGAATAAATTTGACGCCAATTGCCTTGAATTTGTTTACAGTAACCTGAGATCAGATCGTGATTGTTTTCTGCCCACCACGCTAAAGCTCTAAAAGGATGGGTGAAAACCTGACGAATATGCTAATCTCAGAATCGTAAGGACCACACTAGTCTTAAAGGACTAGGAATGACAACAAAACTGCTTAAATTGTGTTTAAAAATAGGGCGATGTATCAGGAAAATTTAGTTTTTGACTTTCCAGCGCACAACAAGATTCTTGTTGTACAGTAGAATTTTCCACAGGAGAACTATTTTCCTCAGATGATTAATTTTCAAGGGCCTTCAGAGGTATACTGTGCCCGTAAGAAAATTATGAACAGCTGTTATCAGGTTAGTTTATAGAAGGTTAAAATATACATTATTCGTGATGGTAAATGGAAAATACTAGTTTGAGTAAAGAAAGCGACCATTTAAGTTAATTTCATACGCGGCATGGAAATATAAGAAATTGAGCTTTACCTTATGTCTTTGCGATCGTCTACTGATGTTGTGAAATGTAAATGTTCTGACCTTCGATTGAATTTTGGCGTATTTATAGACTGATGATCTTAAAATTTAATTTCCCAGGGGCATTTGGAATCAATTGAATAACCTTGCACTAAAGAACCCACTATGGGAATTGTGGCATTTGATAAATATAATAATTGGCTGCAAAGGAATTGTTTTGATAGTCTTTTTTTTTTGTTTAGCGCAGTTTTTGTACACAATTGTTTTCTCTTATTCCCATATCAAAGATAAAATGTTTAGGAGACAAAAAAGAAAAAGAAAAAGTACTTTAAAAACGCTATTAAGAATTGCCAAATTTTCCGTAGGGTAGGGCTGCAAACAAAACAAAAGGTGTGACCGTCTTAAGGCATTATGTTTGAAAGCCTGAAGGGGCTAGAGACGAATCTTCAACCTTTCTCAACCAAGAAGAAGTGAAAGATTTGACCTATTTGCCCCACATATAGAATTTTATGTGAAAACCACACGCGTCTCTTGTTTAAAAATGGGAAATAAGTGGCTTCACTTCACATCCAGGAATTTCGTATCTAGCACATAAAAAAAGAGGCTTTGAAATCACTGTCTCAAGTTTTATCTCTAGCATCTATCTCTAGAAGACGATTTTGTGACTGCGCAACAAAGGGGTACTACTAACAGTTAATGGGATGGTGCTTTATGAGACCCCCCAAGCGGTTCTCGTGATTATGTAATTTGGAAATATTTTCTTCGTGATTGCGTGATGAGAGGTTAAAATATGATCGTGATTTGAAAGATTTTTGAGCCGTGATGCGTGATTTGGACTTTCTCAAAGGGAAGCGTAATTGTCCATTTTTTGCTGATTTGCGTGATCGTGATTGAAGACAAAAAATTGCGTGATATTGTGATCAGAGTTACCGCTTTGGGGGGGGGGCTCGTGTATCGTACAAAACAAACAAATGATTTTTTGTACTATTTGATTTATTTAAAGTAAAATTCTTTATTCAGATATCTTCATATGTTCTTAATCAAGGTTGAGAAATTTCACTAATTGACAAGGATTATTTTCCATTGGTAATTTCTCTTCGCCAATGTTACTTCTTACAGATCCACTACAACTTTGATGGTGTCTGAAATATGAAGTATCTTGAGCTACCCCATTTTTCAATAAATTAGTCAAATACTTTCGGATCTTTCTCGTTCTCAATATATAGGCTAATGAATTAAATCCGGAATTCAAAAGCATTACGTAATGAGCCCAAGGTGAATATCGTCTATAGCTTAGGTCACGTGACCCACTGTCGTCGGCTTTGAAAATATTATACCCAATGATTGAAAATGCAACTCCTTCAGGAATATAACAGATGACTAAGATAACGGTTAGCAACAGTAAAGTCCCGATCGCTTCGCGATGTCTTTGCTGTTTGCAGACGATGCCTCTTTTGGCGCTGCTTTTTCGACTCCCTCGTATTGTTGTAAATAAAAAGACATTGATCACAACAGCACTGCCGATAACTATTGATATATATGCAGTTGTAAAGAAAAGAAAAATGCCAAGTCCTTCATCAAGTCGACCAACAAGAGATATTTCAACATACCAAACTGCAATAGCGATTGCAATTCCTCCGTGTATGCACAATATTAAGTAGACAGTCTTATTACTGATTTTCATCAGCGGTTTCTTAATAGCAATGTATCTTACCATGGACATTGTGGAGATTGTTGACATAGACAGCGTCGGTGGGAAGCAATTAAAAAATGAGTTGATTCCAATCAACAAACAAGAAGAGCTCTGGCCATGCATTAACATTGTAATTTGTAAGGGTACAGTTAAGAATCCGGTTATCAAATCACAACAAGGTAGATAGATGAATAGTTTAGTAGCTATGTTGAATGTTTTGTTTGTTTTTAGAAGTGCAATTATGAGGAGGATACTGGTTATATTGATGAAGAAGAAGGCAATGATCATGCTGAGAAAAAGCATCAGCTGTGGCCAATGCTGGAAAGTTGTTTGGTCAAATAACCGGTAACAGATTGATGTAGTTGTTGTCGTTGTTGCATGGATATCCTCCATTTTAGCATTTTTAACATGTATATATTATTGAATTCCTGCTATAATAAAGACCAGATAAGTAGCAGTGTGATAGGTTACACACACCTAGAGGAACAGTAAGAACCACCCTTTCCAATCTTCGTCCCCTGAAAGAATAAAACATACATTTTCATCATGGATATTCTCGACTTTTTCAGAAATTCAACATTCCTAGGTTAGTGTCCAAAACCAAATATATGGAAGCCTTGAGCATTGTTGGAGATTAATGGCAATTTAAAGGTAGTCCCTAACAAAGGAAGTTTTAGTTAGTTGCAAAATTCTATGACGGTGATTCGTATCAATTTCTCAATTTCTTTTGTCAATTTCATCATGAATGTTTTCATAGAGTAAATTCTTATGAAAAAAGTAAAAAATTTCTCCTCGACTAGGAACCTTGGTTTCCCTAAAGGTTGGAAAATTTAGAAAATCAATTCTCAGTCTAACAAAGGACTAACAAAGGGTGAGAAACATAGAAAAAATTTAAACCTTTTTCTCTATTTTTCCCACTAAGGATCGGGTAGTACAAACCCGTCAGCTTGCAACCATAAAGAGTCATCAACATTTAATGGGACTTCATAAAGGCGCCAGAAAGATAAAGGTCCAAGATGGTAGACTAATCAAAGGAGAGAAATTTAACAAGAGCTTTTCTTGATTTTATCAACATAACTTTTCAACACGTTATCTTATGTTGTTTTTGAATGTTCAAAACTGAAATACTGCTTAAAATCTAATTTTTCCAAGAAAAGTAGTACCCAACAGAAAATAAATGGAATTTAATTGATTTCCAATTTTTGAATGTTTTTATGTGTTTACAGTATACACCTTTTCGACCGTAGTCACGCGGTCAGGTGCGTGCCACTTTATTATTTAATTATTCCCCGATCCAATCCTTTTTTATACCTTTTTCTATTATCTATAGGTGCGAAAAAAGACTGTTACGGTTTTAGGGTGGTAAAACCGAGTAAAACGGTAAAAAAATGCCCTCCGAATACTTAACTCTCCGAATACCCGATAATATTCAATACCTTATCAGTAAAAACCCTCGTTGGCAATATTTATAGGGAAAATGTGATAAAGTTCAATCAAGCAACGATTGGGCTTTTCCAGATAGAAAAATGGTACATCCCTGTTCGTGGAGGCCCTTCTCTGTTCTAAGGGAGGGGGGGTTAAAATGGGTTTGAAATATGACGGAATTCTATTAGCCTATTTCGTAGGATATTCCTTATTTGCTCTTCATAACTCGAGCAGCTTTCTGTAATCTGCAAACGTTCGAATTAAAGAGCACATTCCCTTCTCACAGACCCACTGGGACCCCTTCCCACTGGAATAAATGTCCAAAATATCGTCCCCAGTGGAAAATTATCCACTA
The DNA here is from genome assembly GCF_902728285.1 of Clytia hemisphaerica. NCBI lineage: Eukaryota > Metazoa > Cnidaria > Hydrozoa > Leptothecata > Clytiidae > Clytia > Clytia hemisphaerica. The sequence goes on from NW_027104602.1 coordinate 266,436, forward strand.
ATTTTTGTCACCAATAGAAATGATCAAATAAACCGATCCTCACTGCAAAATATTATGCTATTTTTTCCACCCCAATTGATTTTTTTGACTTTTAAACAATATGGCTTAAAATCCCCAGGCATAAAAAATATCGGAATATCAATCACCATCGAGTTTCAGTCCGATATTTCTATCCCCACTCGCTGAAAAAATCACACCTGGTCTGTGAGAAGGGTGTGTAAGAGTGACTACGTATCTCTACTACGTATGAACCGTATAAGGGTGAAGACATATAGTCAATAGAGTCTACTTCTGACTTTGTTTTCTGATTTTTTTATATGTCCAATGATGTAGACTTTGAACACTTGGCGAGTTCACCGTTTTAAAAGAAAAACACAAAATATTCAAATGACGAAAAAGCTACTTGGAGTCGAAAATTACACTAAGGTGAAAAACAGATTCCAATAGCCTATTCTAAATAAAAGATTATCCCATACCCCCAAAAGTACTTAGAACTGGCAGACTGTTTTACGTTCTGCCTAAGCAAAAATTCCACTCTATAAAAAAAGTTTATAAGTGTAACCAAAATTATCTTTACAAAATTTAAGATTTATGTAACAATTTCTCTTCATAGAGTTAAAGATTTTAGTAAATATCTTAAAAACGATTGATTGGTTTATCTATTCAGTAAAATATTCATTCAATTTACTATTCCTATTCTTTGTTTGATTGATTCAACAAGTATCTAATGGTCAATCTTTTCTCAGAAAGATAAATCCGATGAACAGCTCAACTCGTTCCCATAAACAAAAACATGAAAAAAACGACCAAATTTCAACAAAAAACGGTATCGCCTAGCAGAATTTCAACAAGAGATGAAATCGAAAATGTTGCAAATCGATGTACAGAACAAAATTGCATAAAAGATGACGACAAAATGAGATTAGAATGTCATAAATGTCAACGAACACTGCATTATGCATGCACAGGACTGCTGTTCCATCGATCAAGAGCCCGATCAAGAGCTACACCGAAAAATCTTGGACCAATCAGAGAAAATCAAAAGCTGCACACATAGCCGTAAAGAAATTGAAGCGTGTGAAAATATTATAATGGTGAAAAACGAGAATGAAAGGAAGTTGAATGTTGCGGTTAAAGAATTACAAGCTAGATGTCAGGGATACGTTAAAGAAAGGAACCATGTTGCCGATACAATTCAAGCTCGATTTTTAGCGCTGGAAACTAAACTTACCACTAAAATCGAAGATACAATGAATGCGAAACCTACAGATAACAAAACGAAAACAAATTCAAAGAAAAGTTTTGCCGAAATCACGAAAACCAATGACGAGTTAAATATATCCAGCATGAAACAAATACTTCGCAGCGAAAAGGTCGAAGAACAAATGGAAGAACAGAGGAAGCAATCAAGGGAAGCTAACATCATCATCCATGGAGTGGAAGAGAATGGCAATAGAGATGAAAATGATTTCGTAAACGAACTCCTAAACGACGTTAAAATAAACACAGAGCCAACTTACGTCTCCCGTATCGGTAAAGAATCAAATCGTACACGACCAATCAAAGTTGTATTTAATGGCGGGCATGTAAAATACAAATTTATGAGAAACTTAAGGGAATTGAAGCAGTACGACAAGTACGCCAACATGAGCATCACAGACGATTTAACAATAATGGAAAGAGACCAAGTAAAAGAATGGAGAAGTAAAGCAAACGAGAGAAATCGAGCAATGCCGCAGAGCGATTACAAATGGAGAGTGCGAGGAAGTCCTCAAGGAGGATTGTATTTAAAAAAGATATTTTGTAAAACAAGATCGGTTTAGTAACCTTTGTAATAAACCAAACCAAAGTATAAGAAAGCCGCGGCTGGAATGATAACATCTGAATTTCTGTTGTTCTATCTCTGTCGTATTTGATGACTATTTGTTGATCAAGAACAGTAATGTAGCATCTTTAATGGTAAATTTTATTAGTTTTTCGTTAATACTTACTTTTCAGTGCGTTTTAGACATTAATGATATGCCTCTTGATAATACACTTGTATTATAAAATCATTGTAAAGTAAAAATCAACACTAAGAAATTTAAACAAGCACAAAATGACTGGGCTGAAAGAACTCAAAAATTAATGAGGTGCCTCGAAATGCCTTCACAATATTTTAGTGAAATCTTTTTAGAAATCAATGAAAAAGTAAATCAAGATAATACTGTGAAAATTTAAAGCCATCACCTTCAAAATTTATCATTTAAACTGACAGGAAAGTTGTCATCTTGAATATAGTTCTTATAATTTCAATTTTGGCGAAAAACTATTGTTTCTACAAAATACCCCTAAAATATGTCCAAAATTAGTTCAAGTGTTCTATTGGGTACAGATTCAAAGATATCTAGCAACAAAAAAATTTTTTGTGAAGGAAAATAAGAGAAAAATTTCAAAAACTATCTACCAATAAAAAACTGAGCATCTTGATGTTCTTATAAAGCTCGGAGACAGAGATGGAACAGCAATTAACTGAAAAGACAATGCGGTACATATTCCAGCCGCGGCTTTCTTATACTATGACCAAACCAATGTATGAGCGATTTATAGAGGCCCATGTGCATGCACGGTGGCCTGGAAATCTGTAAAACATTATTATTATTATTATTATTATTATAAAAAGAGGTATCTTTTACCCAAAAATCTAGACTTTAAGAAAATTGATTTATTTGATTATTTTTAGTGAGGACAAAAATTGGAGGATAACTTTCCACCGGGGACGATGTTTTGGAAAAATTTTCCAGTGGGAAGGGGTCCCAGTGGGTCTGTAAGAAGGGAGTGTACTTATCTATATAATAATAACCGTAAATTTGTGCAGCCTTCTCTGCAGCGTTTTTCATTTTTGGCTAGCGATTTTGACCTGCCGTCAATTTTTTTCCATGGGTATAATGTTTTATTTAAAACATTTTCGTGAAACATTTCTAAATCAATTCACCCTGATTAACTTGGAAAAGAACAATAAAGGATTGAAATCAATAGCATTCCTCATAGCCCAACCTTTGAGTGGTTCTTACATTTTTACAAACATAAATCATTTATGTTTTGTTGGGTTATGAAAACTCTTCACGGAATACACCTTTTCGACCATAGTCGCGCGGTTAGGCGCGTGCGACTGTATTATTTAATTTACCACCCTAAACTCGATCCAATCCTTTTTACACTTTATTTCTATTGTCCTTAGGTGCGAAAAAAGACTGGGACGGTTTAAGGGTGATAAAACGGACAGAAAAATGCCCGTGCAGTAATTGGCGGCTACGGTCGAAAAGGTGTATTAATTTGTGATCATTCTTTTCGCAAGCATTGGCTCGATGGCTCTTAATTGATCATAGCGTGTGAACGTAATACTTTGAGGGATCAATAAATGTTTGATCAGCTCATGCAAGTAGTGTGGTCACTTTTGTTTACATCGACCACTATCTTCCCTTTCGACATGGTAACACTTTGCTCGATGAGGACCGCCCTAAGGGACGCCTCGCCGTTTGTATTGTCTTACAGGATGAACGAAAACACATTCAAGTATAGCGTCTTGAAGCCATAATTTCACTTTTGCCTAAAAAATTTACCTGTGGTTTTTCCCAGACGGTGATCGAAAAATTGATACTTTTATGATTCTATAAACGCATCATTCATTGATAGATAAAGGATATAATAGAAGCTTTCCCTTGGGAATTGCCTGTGAGTCAAAAAGCTTTCTTCTGTGTTTATTGTAAGGATAAGGGGGAAATGATTAGCCATGACTAATATTTTTTTCTAATAAAATTTTACTATTATTTAGATCCTATTGAAATTTTACCATTAAAACTATCCACGATATAAGTATTCAATGTTTTTATTTAGAAATTTGTGAAAATTGAAATACACCTTTTCGGCGAGCATAGCCGCCAATTGCCAAGTGGGCATTTTTTGTCCGTTTTACCACCCTAAAACCATCCCAGTCTTTTTTTCACATATATGACAATAGAAAAAGGTGCCAAAAAAGGATTGTATTGAATTTAGGGGGAAATGCCCGGTCGGCAATTGGTGGTTACGGTCGAAAAGATATATCTTAACCGCGTCCTTCCCTTAGCACTTTTCACGCATCTTTTGGATTGTAAGAAAAGTCGTCCTTGACGATGTCTAGGGGAACACTAGCACTACTGAATATGTGGCAATTCAAATACAGATAGATTTTAGTAAATTCTCAATCAGAAATCGATTGTTATAGTACCATATTTGTCTCTCTAAAGATCCAGTCCTTAAATACCACTTATAACACCCTAAAAATCGCACTCTTTTAAAATCAATTATCATCTAAAATTCTTTTTTCAAAGCAACTAATTTAGGATAAAAACAAACAGCGAGAAAAAATAGAAAAAAACAACTCATCCTCTTCTCACAGACAGGTAGGATCTTTTCAACCAGTGCGGGTAAAAATAACGGACCGAAACTCGATGGGGAGGTTCATATTCCCATATTCTTTATGACCGGGGATTTAAATTATTTTGTTTTCAAGACAGAAAATCCAGTGGGAATGGGAAAAATATCGAGGATATTGGAGGATAATTTTCCACTGGGGACGATATTTTTGGCTAAACTTTCCAGTGGGAAGGATTTCCAGTGGGTCTGTGAGAAGGGGGTGTCCAGCTCATCAAATGTCATTGTTGTTATTATTATTGTTGTTCAGCGATTGCATCGAGAACATCGATTCTCGTCGATATCTACTCGTTTGAAGTCGACAAAGAAACACATCTTTATAATACTGTTTTATTCTTCTATTCCTTATAATGTAAACAAAGGAGTTGATGCCAGCGTTTAATACCATTGGAATATGGGCCCAAGGTACGTAATCCCGATAAACAGTCTTTACAGTGTTACGGCCAAGAATGTGATAACCTATTACCCCAAACGCTACACCGTTAGGGAAATAACATAACACCAAAATAATAGACAATATCAATAGAGTATTTGTTGCACCTTTTTGTTGTTTAGCTCTGGTTACTGTCGAGTTCTTGCGTATCGGTTTATTCTTTGAAAGACTGAAGTGTAAGAATGTATTGATGACTACTGAAGCTCCATTCACCAAGACACATAAAGCTGTTACCACTATTAGAAATATACCAAGACTTTGAGTAGTGTTTGACTTTTGTGAGATATCCACATACCATATTGTTAAAATCAATGCAATAACAACTTGACACATTAGCCACATCCAGACATGTTGCTCTTTAGTTCGTTTTAATGGTCTCTGCATTGAAATACATCTTAGTATAGACATTGTTAATAAAGTGAACATTGATAGTAGTGGTGTGAAGGCGTTAAAGAAAGCTTGGATACCAACTTGGAGACATGTTGATTGTACACCTAAAGAAAGCATTATAACTTGCATTGGACAAGTAATAAGCCCTGTTACTAAATCACTGCTGGATAAGAAGATGAACAATTTTGTTGTCGTGCTGAATGTCCGGTTAGTCCGTCTTAAACCATGAATCAGCATAATATTCGATGCGTTTATAAAACAAAATGCAAAAATCAAGAATGATAGTAACAGTTTTCTATTCAAATTATTGAAACTATCTTCGTTGAATATACGATAGCATTCATTGTTGTTGATTGGTTGGAAAGTTGTGAGTGTCATGGATGTGGTAGATGAATTCCACGAGGTCTTCATTGTCTTCATTTGTGGAGAAAATGATAACATTGATGAAACTGATTTGTTGTGTAAATCCATTGATGTTAAATTCATGTTTAGTTCTGTCAAAAAGAAATGCAAAATAACATTGGTAAAACTTCAGGTCAAACAAGACATCCCTGTCTCACAACCCCATTGGAACTTTTTTCCTCAGTGGGGATAAAAATCCCTATATAAATTCCAATGCGGATAGCAATTCAAAGGTTAAAAAATCAGTGACGTTGTGGTTTTGGAGTGCAAATTTTAGATATTGAATTTCAAGTGGGGATGCGTGGGGCTGAAATTTCAGGGTATTCTCCCACCGGGAATGGAAGTTTTGCCAAATTTTCCAGTGGGGCTGGGGTTCGAGTGGGTCTGTGACACAGGGGTGTGTCGCAAACTGTACAGTGAGTACCACATGTTGGGCTTACCTCAAAGATGTGAATGAACCATAAACTTATTCGAGTTAAGGAGATTCCTTATTGCCTTACTATCAACCGAGTTACCAACGACGGAGACGAAATATCCTCATATTAACCTCAATTATACCAGCTCTATAAATGTCTGTAAATAACGCACTATCAAAGCGGGCAACCGTTACGAAACGTTATGAGCGCGATGAGACCTAGATAAGCAATGTTTCCGTGCAAGTAGGGATAAAAACCAGGGTTGTTTCAACATTCATTTAACGATAGATAAACCAAAAGAAATAAGTTGCAAAATACCGACAAAAAGTAAAACCAACTCTGTTGCGATACAAGCTTTTTTTTTAATAAGAATACACTTTATAAGAATGTCCATGATGAAAATGGCCAAAAAATTAGAAGATGTCAAGAATATCACCATCATAGAATTTTGTTTCTCAAGCTAAGAATGCCATTTTTAGAGCATTTTCAATTATAAATTGTCAATTACCCCCAAGTAAGGCTCACTCCTTTCACTAAAATGCCATCTTATGTTTGAGACGTATGTACTCAATGTTAAATCTAGTCTGAATTAGGACCCTAACCTAAGAATATGCTGTAAGAATATTTTAGGATGATTTTCCCAAAAAAGTTAAGAATATCCATGATGAAATGGATTTACACCATTCTTATAAAAATAAAGCGTGTATATCATTCTCTTTGAGGTCTTCGTCATCTTCATGTTCATCTGACGTAATAATGGACTCTGTGAACATTAGATTAACGTTGAAACAACGTCATGTCCCGTTGTGGAATAAAACAACTTTAAACTACAACGAGGAGCACTATCAAACCTGGCAAACGTTACAAATCGATTTGAGCGTGACGGGACCTAGATCAAAATGCTTCATGCAAACAAGGATATAAAACCAGGACCTTTAAACCCTAGTAAGTCCAGCCGAATTATCTCTACATGGAATCTTCTCTATATACATTACAAATAACAACAGAAAAGAAAAATCTATCTGCCCCATGAACAGGATTAAAACTAACACTTTTTGAACTTTTCATATTGTTCCAATTAAAGCAAATCCAGACGAAAAAAGGAAGGCCATAGAAATGCAAAATTAATCAAAAGTACTTTACATAAAACTAGAAGAAATTTTACTCGTTTTCCAATCATCTACATTCTCTCCCTTTTTGAATATGTCTCATAACACAGCGGGTAAGCAAAAACCTTATTGAACAAAGGGACAACCCTGTATTGTACTTTTGTGCTGAAAAAAATAGTTCAAAAAAGAACTGATAATTGATACGTTAAATACAAGAAAAGAGAGAATATAAATTGCGGTCCCCAGAAATATTTAACAACCCAATAGGGTACACATCCAAAATGATGTGAATCGAAAAAGAGATAAAGTCAATTAACACTTGATCCATGAGCGATCGATTGAAAACTGAATCTTGATTTAGGATGTTTTTTTTTCGGTCAAAATCTTCGGCGAATATCTTATAACAATAGCGAGACAGGTTTTTCAATTTGCGGTTCCGCAAAAGTATTTTTTCTATCCTCAAACATCAAGAATAACCACCTATATTTAACTTTGTGTTAAAGTTACCATGACCAAACCACAGAGTCCTTTGAACTTTGAATGACTTATCACATACTTCATTCATTTAAAAGAAAAGTACATCAAAAATAACTTCTTAACAATGAAAAAAAGGGAAAAAACTGTTTTTTTTACCCCTAATCTCAAGAAGCTGTGAGATTTAGATTTTTTTTTCGATTGATTTTTAATTTGAAAGACTCCTTCCTTTTTCAAATTCTTTCATTCACTTGCAAACCCCCACTCATTTTTGATCTGATATTGAACATTTATACATATCTTTATATATATACGATTTTTAAACCAAGCCCATTTTGTACATTTTTTGAAACTTTAAAACAATTTCTATATTTCAATTTTTTTTTTACATATTTCCCATGGATTTTTTATACACAGTTAATTACATGGGGCTTATCCGGTCCAGGGTCAAGAAAATTATTTTTTTTCCAATATTTTTTTAGAAAACTAATTGAAAATCAGGAAACAATATAATGTCTCCCCCTATTTAACTTGGTTATTAATTGCTACCATACAGAGCTCATACTGGGCTCTATTCATGAGCCCTTCCCGAAGCGTTTTTTCCCAGCTCTGGCACACAACGTCGTTTCAACGTTCAACGTTTATCTAATCTTTACATATTTCACCGGTTCACTGAGATAGGGGTATAAATTTGGAGCAGAAACATTGCAGAAAATCAGCAGCTATCAGGGGGCTCAGGGTCAGAATTCACCGGAAATTCGGTCGTCGAAATAGTTCCTTGGTCGGCGGAATAAATAACTCGACCTCAATTTCCATGGACCGGATAACTGTTCCGACGGCCAATTTTCCACCGCTGGGATAGCTATTTCGATGGCCGAATTTCCGGCGAATTCTGACCTTGATCCCCCTTGATAAGCAGCCGTCGTGGCAAAGTGTTATCTGATATTCCGATGGCGGATTGACGGCCACCCACGCTATGTGACATACTGATTAACTCCCTGTGTTGAAAGAAATTAGCTTTAGGTTTCTCGAGAATTTTGATTTTGTAGCAAGATGGACGCTCTGCTCCATCTCATTTTCTATAGCAAAATGCTAAAAAAAAGGGTTGAGCCCCAGGCAGTTATTGTAGAGTGCTTCAGGCACCCCGATGTCCTGAAAATCTTGTAAAGTCCAATTTGCAAAAACAACCCTAATTATTAAACCCCAATGCCCTCTCATTTCCCACGAAGAAAAACCAGATTTGGGTATCTTAGCTGGAATTGTGAGATAGAATTGGAAATCACCTCCCAATTTAAAGAAGCGATTTTCCATTTCTGTTGCCATTCAGCATCTCATTTGATGGTCACTGGCTGAAAAATGTCACCGGGTCACTGATATAGGTGTATAAATCCAATTTGCAAAAACAACCCCATATAGTGATAAATTTGGGTGGAGTAAACTCTACCGCCACTTTTTCCCGTAAACTGCCTTGACGCCCTAACTCTTTCCCGCGTTTACTGGCCTCTAAACGGACGATATCATCGTCTAAACCCCATATAAACCCAAATACCCTCCAAGAAAAACAAGTTTTGGGTATCTTAGCTGGAATTGTGAAATAGAATTAGAAATCACCTCCCGATTAAAAGAATAGATTATCATCTCTGTTGCCATTTAGCACCGCATTTGATGGCCACTGGCTAAAATATTTCACCGGGTCACCGAGATAGGGGTACAAATTTGGAGGAGAATGAAGATTTTTCAGTAAAAGAGGACGAGGAAGTGGTTTGTGTTAGAATGTGTCACATTAAGTTGATTTCTGAAATATTCGAAGGACGGCCTTTCCAGAGCACAAACCGTATAAAAAGCCTTAATCTGGAAGCCTATTGTTGTAACTTTTTGTCCTTTATTCTTAATAACGATTATAAAAATCGATTTGCTCAGTTTTTGATAACGTTACCAAATATTCCTCTTGGGATTGGTTCAAAAGTTAATCACATGATCAAAAAATGAGCAAAACAAAATAATTTCTCAACGCAAGTTCGAGTTCGCAACAATAGAAAGAAACAAACAGCTTCCAGACCGGGGTTTCTTGTACGGACTTTGTTCGCATAAAGTTTATTAGAAAACAAGAATTGTAACATTGTAATGGTTGTTTACAGTTTGGTTGATTTACTGCTTAATTACCATGGTTAATTAGTTGCTCGAACAAAAGAAACGAACAAAAGAAATTATGCTGAAAAACAAAAACAGAAGAATTTTTCGAACGCAATAAACAAAAGGTTTAATTATTTCGAACATTATTCGAATGAATGAAAAAAGTCGCAAAAATGGATTAAAAAATTCTGACCGCATTGACAATGATATTTATTGACAATTGATTTATTACTTGATATTGACTAATTATTGATAACAAATATTGACCTGACGAAGAATGAAGAATACTGTTTTGATTTCGATTTTATTAGTTTTAGTTTTTGACATTGGAAGTACATCCCCTTTACCTTCCTATAAAAGAGGTAAGAGTTCTTCTCCAGTTATCTCTCCACCCCTGTCTCAATGACCAATGCCAGTAGCGTGCTGGGTTGGTCAAAACTAAAGAGGCAATTTTCGAAAGTTGGGGTTTTGGCGCCCCCTATTAATAAAACTATGTTTTTCTAAATTACGCGAGCGAAGCTATGACAAGAAATTTAGAGTATTTCTTCTCTTTTTGGTTGAAAACCGCTAATTCTAAAGTGTAACAACGCGAAGGAGCTCCAAAACTATTATTCAGAGGCACCTTTTTGTACCTCTTGTCTTTCACCCCTCCCCCCCAAAAAAGTCGGCCGCTAAGGGGGGGGGGCAATTGCTTAATGTAGATGTAAAATAATTTTCACAAACCAATGCTAAACTAACGACATGGCCATGAAATATGATATCGAAATATTAATCCTCTCTTTCAGAATTTTACAATCCACATAGCATCACAGTATGTCGAGGACAGATGAGATCTATCGCTTGTCCCAATCTTGAACTCATCCATATTTTCAACGCGTTTTATGGTAAACTAAACGGTCATGACTGCAACACAGCCGTTACCAACCGCCGAGATGATATCCCGACCTGCATAACCAAGAACTCGCCAAACTTGATCAAAGAGACGTGTCACGGCCAGCAATCGTGCGACTTATACGCGGAAGACGCTCTTTATGATAACCCGTGTCCCAGCGTCGAAAAATACCTTTACGTTTCTTTTACATGTCAAGGCAAATCACAACTCAATACTAAGCTGCAGGATATGTCAAAACAAAACAATATAGTTAATTCATTCTTTGATGCACCTACGACTGGACCTCAACAGCCATTACCGTCGTTGGCAAAACCGGGACTCACTCAACAAAGACAAGGTAAGGCGAACTTACATTTTATTTAGAAACATTGACGAAAATTTCAATAACAGAAATTGTCGTCTATGTCTTTCTTATTTTCGCCCAAGTCTGAATTATTCTACAGAAAGGTGATCTGATAAGCAATTTGTCGACTATTAATAAAATTCTAAAACCAAAGAAAACACTCATATTTTCAGCAGTATATCGCCCAAAATAAAGTTATTTTACACATTTACAGTCGAAAAAGTCACAAATTTTTCAAAATTTATCACCAAAGCCAGTTATATCTTAAAAATTATCTCAAAAATCCACTCAACAGAAACTTTTCCTGTGCTCTGCACTAAAACTAAGATTTTCAAAATATCTCTTTATGGAGGAACTTTTTGACTTATTATGTATATCTCTAATAGATTAAAATAATGTTATTAGCCACGTCAATCTGCTCACTATGACAAAACACTTAGTGTTTCAAAAATAAATAATTTCAAAATAAACACTCCACAAATTATTTGGGGAGGAGCAGAGCAATTTCCAAAACAAAACATTCCAATTTAGCTTCAAATACATAAGTATATAAGGATTTCAGGCTGAAACCAGACAAAAATCAACCAGTGATAGTGACATTTTTGTCAACCTCATCCCCGTGTATCCCAGGCTTTATCTATGATACTGATAGACGCCAGAGAATATTATCTGGCGCTATCAGTAAGCATTAAAAAGCCGATAATACACAGGGAAGGAGGCTGATTACATGTTTAATCCGTTTAAAATCTCTTAACTGAAATCAAAAACATTAAGTTTGATAAATTGGTTAATATTAACAGGAAGTGAACTACCTATCATTGGTATTTAAGTCATGCTTTACACGCTTTGTTTTTATAAGAATATACTTTATAAAAATATCCATGATGAAATTGGAAAAAAAATTAAGAATATGCTAAAGAATAACACCATCATGGATTTTGGCAACTAAACCTAAGAATGCAATTTCATAGAGCATTTTACTTGTAAATTGCCAATTATCTTCCAGCAGTGCTTAAAAATTGGGACAAGCTGGAGTTTTTATAAGCTCTTATTTGATTTGGTTGGTCGTTAACCAGTAATAAAACAATTTTGTTACTTTTTCTAAAGAACGCGTCATCTTTATTACTTCAAATGACCAATTAGTGAAGTATCTTATAAAACCTCCAGCTCATCCCTAAAAATTCCCCAAAAATACCATATCTTTGCTCGAGGTCTGTATTACATGCTAGGTTTAGGCTGGGTTTGATCCTAACCTTAGAATGTACCATAAGAATATTCTATTATCAAGAAAAGTTATCTTTCAATCCATAAAACAAAATTTTATATTTTTTAGTTTTGTTTGACGGATTGAAAGCCCGATTGAAAGATAACTTTTACTCTCTGGTTACCCATCGAGCACTCTGACGATTTGTCTAACCTTGATTAAAAATATTTTAGGATGATTTTTCCCAAATAGTTAAGAATATTCATCATGAAATAAAAAAAAAACACCATTCTTATAAAAAAAGCGTGTGTTACCTATTGCAGCTTTGCTATTTTGATCATTACTTTTTATGTAGCTTTCCAGTCGATTTTCCGGTGACCTGATGTGTTAAATACAAATTTAAATCGATTATCGTAGCGTCTATAGTTGGTTGGTACAAGTATAGAAAAATCAATTTCGTTTCATAAAATGTTAAGTCTTAATTTGTCCTAGCAATTATAACACCCAGTATAATTTTAGCATCTTATCTCTTCATTTTCATTAATTTTTCTAAGTACTCTAAGGTCCCGAATAAACTTCTCACCAGTAATTAATTTTTGAAGATTTCTCGGAATCCCCTTTCTTATTAAGACCACGCCCCCTATTATTTATTTTTGAAAATATTTTCAGCTATCAAAATCTGAATTACTGTATGTAAAAAGCAATATGTAATTATCCTATTATGGGGTTTTTAGAGATACAATTTCCGATCTCCCCCAGAATTAGGTCCCCCTGTGTGTTATATTCCTTTTATTTGCCTTCCTACTATCCGGGACCTTAGAGTACTCCAGAGCCTCAAATTGACGATATTGACTCTCGTTTTTAACATTTAGTGTTTATAAAAAATAGGTTTTCGAACTTTTAACGTCCGCTAAAACACTTCCAACAAAATGAAATTGCATAATGCGGGTCAAACTTAATAACACTTTAGACTAGTCTGTTGTTTAGAAATCCCCTGCCTCATTTATTTTTCAAAAAAAGCTTCCAATTCGAAGACCCATATATTGAGGTCCGTACGATCTTCAAATATAGCAAACTAACATTTTTTCATTTTATCAAATAAATCCAACTTTTATAACGGTTCAATATTTTTCTAGGGATAGCAGTCTTCTGAATGAAAGTGAATAAAATCACTGTGTTGTCGAATATTGGTCATAAGTTTTATAATGTTAAGGTTAATTTAAAGTCTCTTTCACCAAGGCTTATTTTACAGTGTATTCAATATCAAGTGAAACTCTAGCTATCTGAGGAATTATTGATCTGACCTCAAAGGATAAAGGCCAGTCTCCACTTTCGCGCGACATGAGCAATTAACTTTTTGACGTTTTTTGTAAGGTCATTGGTCGGTTAAAAAATGAAGCAAAAAAAATTGAAAAAAGTAGAATTTCCTTCAACTTTTTTTTTGTTCACGCGAAACTTTTTTATGACGTAATCTTTTTTTCAGGCAAAAAAGGTTAGGAAAAAAACTGTCGCCCATTTCTCGCAAAAGTGGAGACCAACCTTAATGAGTCATAAAATTTGATATTTTTCCTTGCAATTTTGTTTTTTGTAACTTTTTCTTTTGTCTTCACAGAAATGACACCTTCCCCGATTAATCTTAAAACCGAATACATTTGCACCGGACAATCACGAAACATTTTCTGTCCAGAACTACAATTACTGAAAATCAAGACCGCATTTTACGGTAAACAAAAATACCGAGATTGCTCCGGTCAATATATCAGCCGAGATCAAGCACAAACATGTTATTCGCCGGACGCTTTCAACTCTATCAAAGGCATGTGTGAAGGACAGCAGTCATGTGACCTCATAGCAGACCCAGACCTCTATGGCAAATCCACGTGTTCATCCTGGCAGCCTCAATACTTGAAGGTTTCTTACTTGTGCGGTGGCAAATCTGACTTGACACAAAAATTACGGAATATGAATCAGATAGGTAAGTCATTGACTACTCAGGGTCTTAATCAGGATTTGATCTTTTCTTAATCACGAATAGGTCCGTGAGTTTCGAATCTAGGTTTGCGAGGTGACAGGTATGTCCGAGCCAAAAATCAAAAATGGTCCCTTAGAGAGAGGAAAAATTGGCATTTTTGGGATCCTAAAAGAGAGACTTTTCTCAAAAATGTTATCAATTTTCACTTGAATTTTGTACAAATTTTGGAAAATCAAGACCCTTTTGTTCGGCTAAAGCTTCAGATGCATCCAGCTGGACTTAGAATTTTTTTCAAGTTGAATAGTGACCAAAAGGGATCTCGAACCGGGAACCTATAGGTTCCGAAACCAATACCCTATCCACTAGGCCAAACCGGCTGCCGAAAATTCGTTATTTAGGGTTACTTATACGAAGGTCTTAGTACTATATAGTAATAAGTCTGACTGACGAGTTAGGCTAACTGTTATGATCGCCATTACTCCGAAGAAGCCACCACACGTGTGCACCGCCGGGTGGGTGCACCGCCGGCCGGGTGAGGGGTTAGGGATGTGCACCAAGGTGACTTCACTTCAAATATCGCAAATAATACCGAAAACTAAAGAAAATCATTTCATTTTTGGATAGATATGAAGGAATAATAGGCTAATAAAAAGTAAATTTGGCTGGCGAATGTTTTATGTGCCTTCTTTCTAATATTGATAGTCATAATTATACTACAGAAAAAAAATGGAGACATTATTTGGTTTGTTTAGAAAAAAATGAAACTAGACATTGAAATTTATTCTAATGGGAGCTACCAAATCGATCGTTAATACCTTAAACGCTACCATTTTCAATTTAGCATGAATAAATTGATAAGGAAAGCTAACGTTTTATATAAAGAAATGCTCAAAATATAATCATTTATTTGCGAGTTGTATCAAAAATATTAATATTGAATCAGTTTTGAGCGTGCGAAAATCGAATGTCTGTAAAATCGAAGCTCATCTTCTGCATTTTTTTTTTTGCTTCGAATGTTTCTGAAACATTTAGTTTGAGGTGTGCTGAGAGAAATTAGTGCGGCTTCAAGATAAAACTGAAAGAAGATTTTTTTGAATGTTCGCGAAACAAAATGGCGTGTGGTTGTAGATTATTGCTGATTTCAACAATCGTAATTCTTGCAGAATGGTGCAAAGCTTTCCCAGGTTATTTGAAAGATTTTTTCTGAGCCTATTAAAAAGAGTGCTTCATCTTGTTAGCTAGACCGAAGGATAGAGAGAGCTCAAAGCTATAGGATCTCTTTTTATAATCCTGTCTCAGTGAACAGAATTTGCAATCTTATCGGCAATCTTATTTTAATTGTATTTCCAGATAGAACTCTACAGATCTATGATGCAGATATGTCTTACGAAATGTTGACTGGATCAGTAATCAGTTTAAGTTTTTATCGATTAAGGGCTTGCCAAAACCAATATTTTATTTTATATTTTATAACCAGTAATTTTTTTCGACCTCTAATCTTTTCAAAAATATTTCAGCCTCGAGATTCATTGGAACACCAAATAATCAAAACTATGTTCGATCACAATTCCCTAGAATGCCTTCAGAAGACAAATATTACAACAATTGGAAAAAATGGGCAAATTCTGAAGAAATAACACAATGGCAGCGTTCAGCCGTACCATACGGAGGACAAATGGAAGACACCAAAAGATTCTCCATGCAAATACCGTTAAATGATTTAAGAACTTTATACGGCTCGTATGATTTAGTACAAGCTGCAGAAAAAAAAGCAGCTATTGTTCAGCCAATATATCAAGGTCAATCTCCATTACAAGCATACATTCAACAGCCTTCATATCCAAGTGTGATGACATTCATACCGAATATGGCATTCCAAAAAGCTGACCAAAGAGGTGATATCATTCAACCAGAGATTCGACAACAGTTATCACTACCTCCACCTAATATCCCTTACGATCCAACCGTTTTGGGAATACCACAGAATCCAACTCAATCTTGCCAAGGATGCAATGGTGATTGCAGTAATTACCTTTGTTATGGATGTGGTGGTTGTCCAGCTGATGGAACACAGAAACCACATTATATGTATCCCTACCAAAAACAGGATTCAGGTAATTCTGAGGTCATGTTCGCACGTAATGGTTCCGTTTGATCCGTAACTAAATGAGCCATTCTATTGGTTAGAAGTGGCGTAAAACTTGAATGTAACCAATAGAATGGCTTCATTTCGTTTCGGATGAAAGGGAACCGTAGCGTGTGAGCGTGGTCTAAATTTCAATTTTCAATCTCTTACCCAGAGCCATTTTTGCCAAAATAGGATTTTACTGGTGAAGGTGTTACAGCCTTTCGTGGGTGCCGTCAAGATTTTTGGCTTTTGCTTAGTCAGTCTATGTTCTTTTTGTCTGTTATAGTAAAAATCCGCTTTTATCACTAACTTATTTACTAGTTCTCAGTTATTTTTTTTATTTTTTTCCAGGCTATCATGATGCTTTTGAAAGTCATGCAATGGATTTATCTGGACTAATCATATCTCCAGTTCCTCCATTACCGAAACGTATGCAACCAAAAGGTATTTATTATGATAGAAATTAAGGTTTTAGGATAGGATAGGTTTTTCGAATTGCGCATATCGGTAAATTATTTGCCACATTCATTGCATTTAATCCAAAAACACTAATCTTTTTTGCAGTGACTCATTCATCCTCTCGGTAAAGCATTTACCACGCCCATTACATTAACTCTAAAACCACCTCTACCTTTTTTGCATTGGCTCGTTCATTCGTCTTCTCAAAATATTTACCACACACATTACACATTACATTCGAATTAGGATTGACCCTCTAGTATTTTTTTAGTTCATTATCCTCTAGCTAAAGCATTTACCACATCCATAACATTCGATTTAAGATTACCCTCTAGATCTTTTCGTGTTGTTTCATCATCCTGATCATCAAAGTATTTGCCACACCTTTACATTTAATTTAAAAAATAACCTGTAGTTTATGCATTGACTCGTTCGTCCTCTCATCAAAGCATTTACCAAACACTTTGCATTCGATTTGAGATAACCCTCTAGATATTTTTTGTATTGGTTCATCATCCTTTAAGCAAAGCATTTACCACGTACAATACATTTTCTTTGAGATTACACTCTAGTTTTTTTGTATTGTGTTCATCAAGGTATCTACCACAGCCATTATATTCGATCTAAGATAACTAACATAGGCGAAGCGAGATACCCTGCAAAATTTATGAGGGAGTGCAGACGTTTATGACATATTCATTATCTTTTGATAAAACAAAGACAATAATTACAGTGTCGTAAAAACCACTCTCATCCATAGATTTTGCAGGGTATCTCGCTAAGCCTATGGGTAACCTCCTACCTATTTCGCAATGACTCGTTCATCCTCTCATCAAAGCATTTACCACACACATTAGATTCGATTTGAGATTACCCTTTAGCTGTTTCTATGTTCGTTTATTCTCCTTCACAAAACATTTACCACACACATGCGTTTTTACATTCGATTTGAGATTACCCTCTCGCTTTCGGTTTGTCGCTCTGGTCTTTTCTTCTATTTCAACAATTTTTCTATTCGAGCTTTCAGGATCGGTTCTATTTGAAACCTACCTTAATGGATACTGTAGATTCGTTAGGGTGAAGCACTTACCATGAACATTACATTTAAATTGAAAAATTTTGCATCATCTTGTAAATAATTGTAAAACTGAAGCATCTGTTATTTAAGATGAATTTTGCATCACTTGTAAAATATTTCAACACGTCGTGTAAAGATTTTCACCTCTAAGAATCAGTTAGATTGAAAGTTTGACATCTAACACATACGATAAATTCACTATACACGTTTTTTTTATAAGAACATCCAAAATTTTGGAAGCCTTCGTCAGATTTAACATTTTGAGTTTTAAGCTTAAAAATGTTCTCAGCATGTCCTTATTTTGATCATTTTGTGAATATTTTTGTCCATTTTCCTAAGAAGAAGGGTGTTTTTGAGACCACAAAGCCTTAAAATGTTCTTAACTTGTTTTTAACATTTTGGCCATCGAAGCATTATGTTCTTATATAAAAAGTATATGCAAAAAAAAAGAAACCTTTAAAAATCCTTTCTCCATTGTAAAGAGGAACTTATCTTAAATCAGTTAAGTTAAAACCCTTCTAATTCCACCGTATTTTTTTCCCTTTCACAGGCAAACCACGACCAGGGAAATCGAACACTCCTGAAGATGATGACGATAATGATGATGATAACGATGACGATGAGGACGAAAACGAAAGTGAAAGTGACTCCGACGATAACGACAATGACGATGACGACACAGTCGATGATGAGTCGGCTGCCGATAATGTAACTGAAAATCAAACAATGAACAATTCCTCTTCTTCAAAATTGAAGAAAATGAAGAAAACAAATAAATCGAAACAAAGACATAAAAAAAAGAACCGCTAGTTTGTTATAGGAATTGAAATCTAGATTAATATTAGATCTTCTTCAAAGTAGCACGGTGGTATGAGGTGGAACCCCAAGGCGATACTCTAATTACTTTAATGTTGTCCACACAATGTTCAAGCTACAAATTGGTGAAAGCTCCAAGAATGGTAACACACAAAACTTTATACAATTTTTGACAACCGTTGTTTTTCTGACAACCGATGCTTCAAATTACCTTAGAGAAGATTCATACGAAACTATAGTAACTAACTAGGACACTTGAAGATTGATTGAGTGAGTATGTTTTGTAGAAATAATATCAGAAGTAAAAACCCTTTTAAAATATTTTAAAAAGTATTATTTGAAAAGGTATAACGAAATGTACAGTTATAATTTATGGACAAAGAAAATTTAAAAATCTGTGAAAGTCTTCTCATTTTCTTGACTTATAACTTTTGGAAATTTTTGCCAGAAGAAGTACTTTCACTAACAAAATCTAGTCATAGATCAATTTTTTTCTTTAAATTTACTGCATAGATGATATTTTTGTTACCTATGTATCTACTCTACCAAAATCTTTGGAGGTTTACCGTGATATATCTTGGACTTTCTTTGAAATACAAGCGATATTCTCAAAAGTTGTCATACACCATGAACATATAAACGACTGGACATCCATCTCCTTTGTATTTTTGAAGATAACACTGCTAGCTTCGTTGCCGCCTCGTTAAAATCATCAAATGAAACAATAAATTCTGATGGTATACCTCTTGGGAATACCTTGCTAACAACGTCAAAATTTCGACAAAAGTCTTTGTTGTTCTACTTTTCTCAAGTCTTTTATCTATATCATAACAAAGATAACAGAGGCAAAATCATCGTCAGCTTGTCAAAACTCCGACTAATATTTCCAAATTTTGACTTAAAAGTGTCTAATAATTTTAGAGAGTGTCACATTCTAATTTCGATATTCTTATGACACAGGCACTCAACTTTGGCAAGCTATTTTTTTCAAGTCATAAAAAAAATTATTGGAGTGACAAAAGGGATTCAAAAGTATACACGCAGTTGAAATTCTGCATTTCAGAGTTGAAAATGTTGATAAAATATATTGCAAACTCGTGAAAAAATTTGAAAATAAACTTTTTGTGCATTAGGAGTAATGTTCAAGCTCTATCAATCATTTTACCTAAACAATTCAAAGAAATAAAATTACGACGGAATATTGTCGGATTTTTTATAGCAATTTTGAAATACAGGCGGCAACGAAGCTCGCTTCAAAGAGACAATAAAAGATGGATGTCCAGTTGTTTATATGTTCATGGTCTCGTACAAATAGACCTTTTATAAGTTACGTCACGAACATCACTTGCCTCGTATTCAATCAATTACCATGATGATCGTATCCCTTGAGACATCAAATGATTTTTTATGAATAAAAAGTAATTGCTATAAAATCCGCTAGGAGCTAATCACCATGGCAATAATTTCAAAACGAGGCAAATGGTGCTCGGACGTAATTTATGAAAAGGTCTATTGTCATAGAAACCTTTCTTCTCCGATCAATCAATGATGAATTTAAAAAAGTTATTTTTGGTTGAAAGATTGGAAAATAAACGCCATGACTTTTAATTCTCAATGAGTCGGAAGTTTTGGATCATGATCATTAAGCAGAGCGATCGACTTTTTTTAGAATTGGTTGCTATAAAAACTGACCTTTATATACCCTAGACCTAGACCAAGCTATAGAGTAGTACCCTAATAGTAGCCCTACTTGAGATCGGTCAATTAGGGTACCACTTTTAATAAAACTCCGATTAACGGTTTTGCTTAGCCGGAATCGAAAAACCCAGCGTATAAGATCATTAACCAGATATCGACTTTAGAATTATAAAAATGACCAGTCATCGCTTGTAATAAACTTCCCACACAAAGTATTTTTTGGTTAAGCATTAGGGCTAATCTCCGACTGTCTACGTGACAAGGAAATTTGATGTAAGTAAAGAAATAAAAACGAATCCATAATCTCTCTTTAAGTATCAATTCGGGAAGGACTTAATTTTTGATGTTGGTCATTATAATGTCAGAAGTGACTTGTTAAAATAATATTACTATGGCAAATTATCTAATAGGCGCTTAAGTTTAAAATTTGTACTTTTCAATTCTATAATTTTGCTTTAATTTGCCGGAATCTCCTCAGGTACTATTATTTGAAGAGGGAGGCATGTTCGATCCAGGATAGTAATACTTTCTCACAAGCAATTTATCTACTCCTTGATATCACAGGTGTCATGTTTGTGGTAATTTATTTTCAATGTCAATGACTTTCTTGAAATACTCGTGGATGTTATAAGACATTTTCCAATGTCAAGAGTGTGGAAAACATTTTCAATGCCATGAGTGTGGTATAACGTTTTCAATGTGCGGAGTGTGGTAAACCAATTCTCTTAATGGAAAAATCATTTGAATCTCGAGATTATGTTAAACAAACATTCTCATTTGATAATGTACCAGGAAAGAAAAATATCAACGTTAATGCAAAAATTGGTGTCAGTATTTCTATAGCTTTTGTTAAGAATTACGACTATACAGGGATTTTAATGATGGTCTAATATCGATTAATTTGTTTTTGATGACTCTTCATTCAATTTTTAAAAATTGAAAACGAAATTTGTCAAAGAATACAATGAAGTCTTATTATGATATAAGTGAGTAATTAAGACCTTGTTTCCTTGAAGAATTACCACATTCTCGTCAGTTTCAGAAATAGACCTTATCGGAGTTTTTGATTTTTCTTAAAAAGCGATGCATTGTGGGATTGTTTCCAGTGTATTACAATAGAATTCCCTCGAAGAATTCCTAAGAGATTTCTATTGTAATACACTCGAAACATTCCACAATGCATCGCTTTTTAGAAAAATCAAAACTCCGATAAGGTATATTTCAGAAAGATTTTTTTTTTGCATTCTCATTCGTGACACCTACACAATAGAAAAATACACGGATATACATGATTAATTAGACGTTCGTTAGATTAGATTTTTATTACCAGAAAAAAATAATTCCAAGTTAATCTTTCTACCTACGCCATATGACCATTTTAACATACTTGTATTTCTTAAATAAATACACGTCAATTATAAACAAAACCGTTGTAATGAGTTATGGGCACTTGATAAGCTTTAATGTTCCTTAATAGTTTTTAAAATTTCCGTTGTTAAAATTGATATGATGACTTTGTAATGAGGTCATTTTTTGGACTGAGATGGATCAATCTCTGGTTTGGTGTAAAGCCATTTACACTAAAGTATCAAAATAGCTTTCATCTGAGTCACAGTTCTATTTTGTTTTAGAATAAAACTTCTATGTAGTCTTAAAAATATAGTCTATATAATATAGTCTAAATATATTATATTTTTAGTAGGCTGGATACAGCGACAATCATATGAAATAGTTGAATCCTCAATGGGCAAAGACAATTGACAGGACTGTAACGCCCTAAAACGAACTTCGCACATGCATGCTTAAAAATATAGTTAAATTTTGATTAACGGAATGAATGGAAGATGACAAAAATTACCATAAGAGAGTTCACCAGGAAAGATCTCTCTTTTTAACTTTTTCTATTTCATTTATACAAATATCATGCCAAATATACAACAATATAACAACTTTCATTCAGTCAATTAATGTAGTTTTATGCTACGCATTCACTTTGAAAAAGGTTATCAAAATAATGGGAACTTTTTTAGGCTTTCTATGTCCAGAAGGATCAATTGGACAACCTACGATTATTATACATGGTGCTAATTAATATTCACGCCATTCCAGGTAAATTTTGCGAAAATTTCCTCCCCGGTGGGAAAAATGTCATACAATTTCAGCCACACTGGAAAATTGACTTTTCATCCCCATTTCAAATTCAATGGAAAATTGCACTCTAAAACCATCCCTAAGAACTGTAGATGTCAACATAGATGTATAACAATGATTTTTATCCCCAATGGGATTTCGATAAAAATCTTCATCGCAACTGTGGGAAGAAGTTCCACCGGAGCTGTGAGACAGAGAGCTGTAAAACTGGATGAGAGTTTGTCTCTGTTTGGAATCTCTTTTTTGTAACCAAATATTACTCCATAGATAGGAAGGACTGCCCATTCAATTAGAAATCAATTGATTTTAATGGACAAATACCTTGCAAAATTTTAATGAATCAGGAAATACAATGCAATTTGAATTGTCTATACTGTGTGGGATTTTGGTGATGACATATAGCCAATAATATTGACGCTTGAAAAATTAAAATTCGATTATTGAGGTCATAAGGAAAAACTTTTATCTATTGAAAAGGTGGGTAGTGTTTGCCATTAATTTGCCAAAAAAATGATTTGTGAAAAAGATATTAAGACTTCGTTTGGGTAATTTTAAGTAGCTTTCAAACCTACGCTATGTGTACTTTGAACTGGACATCGGAAAGACATTATTTAGTTTAAGGTAGGCCATAATCACCTCCAAAAAAGCACGTAGAAAATGGGTTCAAGGTGGTTCAACGAAAATTGTGTGATAAAACTGTACAAATTTATTGATTCCTGTATTTTCCGAAAGTTATAAAATTTCGACAACATCGAGATTGTAGGAGAATCTTTGTGAATGTGTGAGGAATGTGGTAATGTATTATTATACTCTCTTCCTAACACCCTATTTTAAGACTGAATTAAATATTTTCAAAATAGTTTCGGCCACGAGGTCTAATTACAGGAACATTTTTCTGGTCACTAATGTAAATATTATGAAGTCTATTGCAGACAGAATGGGTTTAGGTAATGAGATCAAGTCTCTATTTGAATTATCCATTTTGCATGTATTTCCTTGTAAAAATCTCTTTTTAATTGCTCTTAAATTCTTTATTACGTATGGGCAGGGAAAAAATAAGGGCATTTTGAAAATATGTTTTGCATTGGATTTCGGCATTGTGTGTGTAGTGCACAGTGGCAATTATCGAAGCCGCAGGCCACCAGCGAACTAAATGAAGCGGCTGCGGTAAGAATAAATCAAATTATTTATTATGGTGACACAACTCTTTGACATACATAGGCGGTTTTAGACGTTATCGAACTTATCAGATGAAGAGATTTGTAATTGTAATTTCGTTGTTTTTAACAAGCGTTGCACTCCTTCGCATGTTTCCGACGTACTTGCTTTATTGTCTTAAATCCGCAACTGCCCATATAAAGGGGTGAGAGGAATCATTGATGAATTACAAAATTTACTTTCTACGTTTCGTAAACTTACAAACCTCCATGTCAATTTATTCTTGTGGGGACTTCATAACTCAGAACTCTATATCTCGAATACCTAGCTAACCTTTGTATACACCATAAAATTGTGTAAATGTAGTCTGGCTTAAGCAGGCGAAAACACAAAGAAAACTTCAAAACCCTTACTTTATGTATTAGCGTTGGTAGGTCTCCATATATATATTTCCGTTTGAAGGATTATACACCACGTATATATTTCCTTGAAGAAGATAAAACACCAAGGCGTCTAGGTGTGGCAGTACATCGCCAATTATGCGGGTACTTTCATCATTTCCGAAAGTGAAAAAAAAGATTAGTAATTGAGGAGGTCATTAACCTTTCAACATTTGGTTACTATTTGGAATTCACCATGATAAACTTTTAATTATTACATTTGTCACGTGTCATATGCATTTTTTATAAGAACATTCAAAAGATTTGAAACCATCAGATGATCTTAATGTTTTCAAACTACTATTTTTGAGCAAATTCTTGAATAAATTGGGTGTTTTAGAGTCTGCAAACCCTAATTAATTTTCTTAACTAATTCATAATACCCGGTAAGGAATAAATCCTTGTACCCTCATGAGATATTTTAACGTTTATATCTGCAAGACTGTCTCCAAGAATATAGAGCCTTTGGTACAAATTTACTACACGTTTTTTTATAAGAACAAACTATATAAGAACACAAGGCTTCAGTGGCCAAAATCTTAAGAACAAGTTAATAAGATTTTAAGGCTTTGTGGGCTCTAAAACGACACCTGTTTTCTTAGGAAAATAGACAAAAATACCCAAAAAATGCTGAAAATAAGAACATGTTAAGAACACTTTTAGGCTTTTAGGCTTGAAACTAGAAAAGTTATAAACATCTGAAGGCTTCAAAACTTTTGAATGTTCTTATATAAAAAACGTGTACTCTTAAAAACGTTGATTAATTTGTTTAGATCTGATATAGCTTTATTGATACAGACGAAAATATTATCTTAGGGCCTTTTTTATTATCTAAAAATAAATTGAATTATTTCTCTCATTAAATTCTACCAGTTTCAAAATAAAGACTAGGGAGAGTAATTTATCTTGTTTATTTGAAAAAACTATACGTATATTATTTTCAATAACATGAAAATTGTTATGACAACTAAATCTTGATTCGATTGCGCAATCACCGCAGTGGTTATTCAGGGGGTTAACTTTTTGTGGTACAACATATTCAATGTCAGGAGTGTGACACAACATTTTCAAAGTCAGGAGTGTGGTACAACATTTTCAATGTCAGGAGTGTGGCAGAACATTTTCAATGTCAGGAGTGTGACACAACATTTTCAAAGTCAGGAGTGTGGTACAACATTTTCAATGTCAGGAGTGTGGCAGAACATATCAATGTCAGTGTGGTAAAACATTTTCAATGTCAAGAGTGTGACACAACATTTTCAATGTCAGGAGTGTGACACAACATTTTCAAAGTCAGGAGTGTGGTACAACATTTTCAATGTCAGGAGTGTGGCAGAACATTTTCAATGTCAGTGTGGTAAAACATTTTCAATTTCAAGAGTGTGGTACAACATTTTCAATGTCAGGAGTGTGGCAGAACATTTTCAATGTCAGGAGTGTGACACAACATTTTCAAAGTCAGGAGTGTGGTACAACATTTTCAATGTCAGGAGTGTGGCAGAACATATCAATGTCAGTGTGGTAAAACATTTTCAATGTCAAGAGTGTGACACAACATTTTCAATGTCAGGAGTGTGACACAACATTTTCAAAGTCAGGAGTGTGGTACAACATTTTCAATGTCAGGAGTGTGGCAGAACATTTTCAATGTCAGTGTGGTAAAACATTTTCAATTTCAAGAGTGTGGCACAACATTTTCAATATCAGAAGTGTGGTACAACATTTCAATTGTAGACCGTTTAAATTTTCCAAAATAATTTTAGTGATACAAAAGAAAGAGGGGAGGGGGTACTTAGGCAAGTGGAGGGTTTGGATATGTACCGCCCTTAAGAGTGCCTTTTTTGGAACTTCAAAGTTTCTTTAATGATCGTTTAAATTACAATATCTAATTTCAGTCTCCCTAAGGGTTACAAAAAACAACAAAAACTCTAATATTTATTCCTTAAACGGCTAAATTTTAGGGACAAATTCCCAGCAATGGTCCTAAGATTCAAAAAATTTCGGATTTTTACTCGATTTTTTATCCCAAATTTTCCAATTTTTGGGCATCAGCATCCCCGTATTTTCGCAAACCAGACTTTCATCACACCTTTGACACTATAAAACCAATTATTCCAAACACACAGAGGAAAACAACAATGTAACAATTTATTCTGACATCCTTAGGACTTTATAGGCTAACTAAGCAAAATATAGGTATAGCTATTTTTGTCTGGTATTCCGGTATGTATTTAATGACATGTAATTGATTCATTGTCTATTAAATGATGAAACTATTATTCTAAAGAACAGTATATAGACCACATTATAGGGTAATTAGGCATTTGTAGCCGGATAAAAGGCTGTGTGTTTTATGGTTGCAGTTTCAAAGTATATTGGCCAAAGTCGAAGAAGGTTGTGAACAAAAATCAAAAACTGGAAATTTTATGATTTTTGAATTGTGATACAGTTATAATTTATGTGATAAAAATATAAGATGGATAAATATTGGAAAACGTGTCTACTGCTCTGTCTATTGTCTCCAGTCAATCTTTGTGGACCAGGACGATCTCCTTCACACTCGAGGTTCAAACGCTTGAGAAAAGGTGATCATTTTCCTGAATATCTTCATAGTGAGGTAGATGTATACGATAAAAACATACCCCCAAAACATTGTTCAGAATTGGTCCAAATTATAACGACGGATATCATTTTTAAAGATTATCGATTTGAAAGTGATGCTAGAAAAACAACCAAGGTATTGTTTACTTTTATTGCTAACAATTAACGGAAAGTTTTTTTATGCTGATCTCATTTTTTTCGGAATTTGGTTGGTTAAGCTTTTGTCTTAAAAGATTATCTGATAAAGTAGTCTTTTTATTCGGACTATGGTTCATTGATTTCAAAGCCCCGAAGAGGCTAGATCTGAAACTTCTGACACGTGACTCGCTTGGCTTTCATGCAAAATTTCTAAATGCGGGGCGAATCTTAAGGCTTTATTTTTTCTTGCTTGCGAAAGATTGAAGATTCCTCTCAAACTCGATACTATTATTCTAGTTATTCATACAAGCTAGACAATGGAAAAGAGGTAAATATTCAAAAAATTTATTTCAAAAGTTTTATGTCTTTCAAAAAAAGTTTTAGCTTTTATTTTTTTTTTAGTCGGACCCTAAATTTTCGAAAAACTAACGAAACCTTATCAAAATAAAACAAAGCACTTGAAAATTCATTAATAAAGACCTAAGGAAACCGGGAACCCAACGGTCTACCAACAGGAAATGATTAAAATATAAATTTTCCTGGTGTTGGTGTGTTTACCACGGTTTTTGATTAGGTATAAATTGAAAAATTTAACCAAAAAAGGCAACGTTTTTTTTGACGAACACCTTTTGAGCGACGTGGTGATTTCTTTTTTTGACAGTTTTTAACGTGATCAAAGCGAAGAGCTTGCTCGACCAGAATTAAGTTTCGATCCTCTTAAGATTTTAAGCACGACCCCCCCCCCCGGGCAATATCAAGATGAAATAGGAAACTACAGGTGCGAGTGTCAAGCTAAATCTGTTTCACTCTAAAATTAATTGAAAGGATTAAGTTGATTCTTTTTCTTCTTCATTTTCAATCTTCATTTTCGCACAAAACCGCTATCTAATTCGAATTCTATAAAAAAATACGACTTCTTTTGTCTCCGCTGCAAATTATATTGAAACAGATTTTATGAAACGTTTCTCACATTACATTAAACTTCAAATAGTTCTTTATAGCCCCATTAAAAGCCATAAAATGAACAATTAGGCATATCATTGTGCATTTTAGAACCGGAAAAGCTAATGGTGCATAAAGAGTCTGCCGTTAAAAAGTCGTAAAACAAACAAATTTACAATATTAAATTGTTTTTTGATCGAAAACTTCAAACTGGCATAAAAGCTTGAGAGTTAGACCAGACAATGGTTAGACTAGAAAATGGTTTTAGCACAATCACAAAGGTATTTTTCATACTCCTTTAAAATACTTTCTGCTTATGCCCTTAAAACCATTGAGTTTAAAGCCCCAACGGCTAGAGTTCAATCTCTAACCTTTCTCAGGCAAGAAAAAGCAAAGCCTTAAAAAATGCGCCGCATTTTTGACGACAGATTGAATCTAGCAATTCCTTTGTTTACGATTGATAATTTTTTCGAAATTTAGCGGTAAATTTTAGTTTCAATCTGTTATTTGTGTAAAAACCAGGCGAGCCGCTCAAGGCCGCGCAACTTGGTAGGATTTGTTGGCTTCAAATTTTACCGAGGAGATTGACTTCTAGCCCTTCGGGCTTATACTTCATTGCTTAAAACCAAGTGGTCAGGAGCTACGACTAAAAGTCTCGGACTTAGCATTTTGACCTATGGTTTTAGAAGCATATACGCGTCTTTTGGCTTTAAGCTTACAAAAATAAACAAGAAGCCGGAGCGGCGTGAAGGTCCAGCTGACATGGCAATAACCGAATGTCGTTCGTACTGGGTTCCTTAAGTGACGCAAAAAAATTTCCTTCCCATCCTCCACTCTGAGCTTCTATTCTTTAAAACTTGCTTTGTATTGCAAAGTTCTGAAAGTTTTTGATGCATTTCACGAAATTTCGAAACTTTTGACGCTTAGGGGATTCGAACCCACTATATACAAATCACCTATGAATGGATCGCCAGCGCCTTAACCACTCGGCCATCGGGTCACAACTGCATTAAGGAGTTCAAAGTTCCTTATAAACATGGTATTTACTCCAAACTCTACCCGGGGGCTAAAACCCTTACCAGGGGTTAACTCCCATCCCCAACCCTACCTGAAACAACCCTTTAATCTAACCGGGAAATTTGACTCTACTACCAATTCAATACAAAACATAGGTCAAACAACGCGCGGGTAGGCGGGGCAAAAATTCTAGATCGGCGGTTGGTTTAGCCTGGACTTGTTAATTTATTGCGCGCACAGGCCCCGACAAAGACTAAATCTTTTCGATCAGTTGCTTTTTAAAGGTCCATTCTGCTGCGCGCTGGACCAACAAAAAATAGCAAAAATTAAAGTTTTGGATTTGGCATTGAATAAGGTAGAGCTAATTTTAATTTTTTGATTTTTTTACTTTTTTTTTGGATTTAGATTTGCCGTAAAGCGTTACTCAAGTTATCGAATATTGTAAAATCATATTGGAAAGGAACGTTGAAACTTCTTGTCATTCAAGGTTATATGTCATCACCAGAAAAAGAAGTGGAAAACGATAAACTACATATGCTAGGACGAGCATTTAATCTTGAATTAAAACTAAGTAAAAATCCAAGCAAGAATCACAAAGTAGCTGATCATGTCATTTCAAGACTAGGGGAACTTGCATATAGAAATACACAATTTCAATATGTTAGATTTGACGAAGGTGGATATCTTCATGTTTCCTGCCCATGCGAAGGTGATTTCATTTTTATTGAATCTCTTTCTTTATGATAGGAAATGTCTACATTCATTTTTAGGATAATACATTATTGTCCTTTCCCAGCTGGCACTCAAAGTTGTTTTAACGTTCAAATAACGTTATTTGGACGTTATGAATGTCAAATGGACGCTGTTTTGACGTTGTGTGCCGTCTGGGTTAGCATTCTTCTTGCATGAACCGGAAGAAGCTTCCTTTATCCTTCTTGGACAAGAAGCCAATGCCCAAAAGCAAAGGTTCGGTTACCGTCGTTTTAGATAAGATGGCCGGGTAGCTCAGTCGGTAGAGCATTCGCCTTACAATCTAAGGTTTGTGGGTTCGATCCCCGGTCACCGCTAACTCAGCGGATGAGTAGCTTAGATTGGGTAATCTGATCTAGGCGGTAAGTTACTGGGAGCTGAGAGTAGGTGTGGCGCTCCACCTCAGCATTCGATCTCCCAGATCTAGCGCGAATAGAAAAGGGGATAGACCCCTTCACTCCCCGCTCCGCCGACAGCCACTAGATGAATATACTTACTTATACTTACTTAGATAAGATTCTACCTCCAGGGATTTGATTCCACTGACCTTTCCGCTATCTTTTCCGGGATTGCCAGCTCAAGATTGAAAAAATATTTTTTCTCAATGTGGTACCGAAAAAAGATTGTGCTGATTTAGGAAACTGGTTAACTTTCCAAACCCTCATTTTTCAACTATCCAGAACTCTGTTCTTTTTCCTGCTAGAAAGTGACGGTAGAATCTTGGTATATGAAGTGGAATCTCACCCAAATCAACATCCGAAAGTGAATACTGGATACTCATCTCAATTAAATCATGACGTCATATCATGGGAAAATTCATCTCAAGAATATAGATCATTTTCGATTTGAAAACTTGCATTTGCGTCAAGGAAAAGACAATCTAAAATTAAAAGCATGTCAAATATGTGTCTACTTCAAGTGTGGATTTTAAACTGTGCACACATAATTACCCAATTAAATTTTACAAACGCGTTTCATCGAAATTGATTTAATTGTTGGGGTTTGGCAAAAAAAGTGCCTTAAAAGCAGACTTATATTTCATCACCAAGCTTTAATAATGCTTTAAATGGAGGATAAAGACAGCTTCCTGGCAACATTTTAGTGTCATTTATTTCTTTACAGTTTATTCTTATATCGTTAGCTTTTTATCCCTATTTGTCCTTATCCCGGGATGGGACTTGTAGATTTCCGTATGGATGGGGCCCAGTAGTGTGGTGACCGGGGGTTCAATGCGCCTTCGAGCGGCCAAGCTTTTTGGATGCTCTGAAAGTCTTTGGGGTGTTGAGAGTCAATGGATCCTAGAGGCGCCTCTGATTGCTTCTCTGCACCAAAAGATTAGCATCGGCATAAAAGAGGGAGGATATTCAACAAATTTCGTACCGACTTCGCGTAATTATTCCAAAGAAAATGGGCTCCCAAGTTTGCCTCAGTTCTGGTCGACCCACCAAACTACAGGTGGAGACGCCCTTACTTACTTCCATATCAAGTATTAAAATATTCAATATTTCTTTTTTTCGATTTCTTTTCAGTCGATAAAGTTGAAAGCAGATGTTTTCCATCAAACTCTGAAGTCAATCTTCAAAATGGCAGCCGAGCACTGATCAAAGATATTCGACCTGGTGACTCAGTACTCACAATGAACCAAAATGGAGAATTGAAATTCGATGAAGTTGTCATGCTGATGCATCAAAACAAAGGAACTCTCATTCAGAATTATGTACAAATTACAACAGATAATGACAAAAGTATCACAATCAGTAGACACCACTTGATTTTTGTTTCCAAAACTCAAACTAAATACGCTAAAGACGTTCTCACCGGTGATTTATTATTCACCTATGATTCATTAACCAAAAAAGCTGCCAAATCAATTGTAACACACATTGAGCATGATGTCACTCAAAAAGGTATGCATGCTCCTTTGACTAAAAGTGGAACTTTAATCGTCAATGATGTTTATGCATCTTGCTACGCTATGTTTCCGTCGCATCGTGTTTCGCATGCGGTGTTTTGGTTGTGGAGACAAGTTTATGATTTTTTGAAATACTTTGATTTCTCAATTGGAATACCTTCAGATGAAATACATTGGTACCCCGATGTTTTCCGAAAAACTTTGGTTTACTTCAACGTTTTATAAAAAATCTTTTGGAAGATGTTTGGAAAGTGGCGCTAACTGAAGAAGCTGGCTTAACATTTAAAGCATCCCTGTCTTAGTACTCGTTGGTATTTTTTCCACATCGGTGGAGTTAAAAAATTTTATATCAAAATCTCAATGGTGGGATGGAAATTTTATTGTTCCAAACGAAAAATCCAGTGGGGGATGGTTTTATGAAATTATTTCAATCAATTCCTACTAAAATTAACAATATAACTCCGATGAAATTGAGGACGAAATTCTTATTTTACCAGGAGCTACTCTGGGTCTGTGATATGGAAAAAGCAAAGTATATCATATTTAGAGAAGAACTGTTGCTGATGCTGAACTAGAGCTGAATTTTGTGATTAACTCCTGGGGGGAGACACTCAAGGTAAATGACTTACCATACGTGTGGCCCTTACGGGTATATTTTCCAAGCTCCCCAAAGTGCACTGTAAGGGTAGAAATCAGCGAAGATGAGAAAAATTGCACTCTAAGGGTGTAAAATTTCGAAAATTTGACCATATCTTGCCTGAAAATGGTCAAAAACTTTCAAGACCACCGTAAGGGTCGATTTTTCGCTCAAATTTACTCAAATTTTGCAAAATTTTCTCTGCACTGTAAGGGTCCGATTCCAAAGGCCTAATTTTAGGCCGCACGTATGGTCGTTTTTGAATCAAGTGCCCCCCCCCCGGGATTAACTTTGTTCATAAGTTTGTTTATTTTGATCTGTACATAAGGTATTTTATAATTTAAAATCATTTAGAGAATGAACTTAAGGAATGTAAATAGCTACACTATTAAGAGAGGTTTACTTTGACAGTAATATCTCCAATTAAATTCTCTTATTAAATCGGATAAATTCTTTTAATTATTTGGAATGTGAAGAAGGACAACCCAGTCATTTAATTATACTTGTTTAAGATTAAGGTGGGATTGACACGTGCCAAGGTTTTTGACGTTTCTTTTCCGCATGAGTTATAAAAAGTCTCAAATCTTCTTATGACTTGAAAATGTATAAAAATACCTGGAAATTTCAATTTACAAATCATGTCGTAAAAAAACGTAAAATCGGTCAATACGTCACTTGCAACCGATCAGCTGTTGGGTCCGTGGAAGACATTGCAATGGTGCATATCATGAATTAGTCCCCTCAGCTGGAAAGTAGTATAAAATAGTCTCTGTAATTCGAATCTTTCTTTAATTCGAAGAAAATTTTCCAATTAGGATAAAATCTCAGGATTACATTTCTCACAATGCAATAATTTTATATTGGGAAGGGTGCCTTACGCTGAGTCACACATTTTTTCGTTGATAAAGATATTTTTAAAAAAAATCACCCCTTCACTTCATTTTCGTGTTGTCAAAAAACTTCCGATTCTTAGTTCTGTGAAGGAGTTAGACGATGCTATCGTCCGTTTAAAAGTCAGTAAACGCGGGAAAGATTTATAGGGCATCAGGGCGGTTTACGGGGAAAAAGTGGTGGTAGAGTTTTGGAACACTGTAAAAATCTCCGCCACTGCTTACTCCACCCGAATTTATCACGCCTCTCCTAAACTAGTCCCTTTTTTAGTGATCTTGGTCAGACGATAGGATCGTCTATGTAGGAGTTAACAAACATCATTACACGTTTTTTTATAAGAACAAACTATATAAGGACTTCGATGAGAAAAATATTAAGAACAAGTTAAGAACAT
Organism: Clytia hemisphaerica; assembly: GCF_902728285.1. Lineage (NCBI taxonomy): Eukaryota > Metazoa > Cnidaria > Hydrozoa > Leptothecata > Clytiidae > Clytia > Clytia hemisphaerica. The sequence continues at coordinate 299,866 of NW_027104602.1, forward strand.
TTTAAGATACCTAATTTTTTAGGAAAATGCCCAAAAATGCTCACAAAATAACCCAGGGGGTACTAGGGCTTCGAGCTGACGGGGGGGGGTACCGCTCGACTTTCGAACTGTGGACCCTTACCGGGACTAAAAATGAGAAAATAAAGGAAGATTTTGACAAAGAGTCGGGACAAAGTCGACCAATTTTGACCAAATTTCGATCTTTCAAGGGGTAAAAAGTTGAAATTTTCCTACTTTTCCGACCCTTAGTGGGACTGAAATTTGATTTTCTGATCTTTTCGACCCTTAGCGGGACTTTGGAAGTCCAAAGAAGGTACCATTCGCCCCGACCGAAATTGACTGTACCACCGCTACGTATCTTCTGAGAATTGCTTCAAAAAAGGCTGAATTTCAAACCCGGTGTCCTTTTAAAGAGAATTCCTGCTAAGCTGAGCGCTACAAAAGCCCTGCAGAATGTCTCTCAATCCTGGCGAATCGTTGACCGGAGTTTTTTTGAAAGTGTTCTTATGATAGCGCTACCTAAAGCGATGTAAATGGATATATAAACCCTAAATCTACTTTTCCTTGAATACTTGTGATGATGTAGTGCCGTTCGATCGACTGCAATTGCTTCTTTGCGGGTACCTCTTCATTGGCTGATTTAAGACAATAGAGGAAGTACATCGGAAAGATGCGAAGGAGTACAACGCTCGTTAAAAGACAATGAAATTAGAATTACAAATATCTTTCTCTGATAAGTTCGACATGATCTAAAACCACTTATGCTCTTTCAAAGAAAACTCAGAAAACTCAAGATGGCGGATATAGCTTCGCCCAGGGTCTGTAAAGGTTAGTGGTTTCGTGAAGCAATATCACATAGACTTGAATTTCTATTATTGGTCGGCTTTTTGATTATTTAAAAAACAATCAATTTGCAAGAGTTTTAATTAATTCCTGGAGCCTTCATAAATATCAAATGAAAGATAATTGACAGGTCTACTGAGGTTTTCTGAAATTAGTTTTCGACACAAAAATGCCATCGCTCTGTTTATTTCTCTACATAAAGTGCCATAGAAACCAACATTCCAACAAACATCTACTCTTCCAAGCTTTGTATGTGTCAGACTAGACGATGCTATCGTCCGTTAGAGGGTCAGTAAATGCAAGAAAATATATAAGCACAGAGTTAAGGCGTCAGGACAGTTTACGGGAAAAAAGTGGCGGCAAAAAAAACTCCTTCAAAACTGTTTACTCCATTCCAAACTAAACTCACTCCGTTCTCTAGTTTATCTCGGCTCCTTAATTATTCCCTTTTTTCAGTGATCATGTGTAGACAATAGGATCGTCTCATATCAGACTCTTTCAAGTGCATCGGAATAAATCTGTAGATCAAAATATTTCAAGCGCCATGTACGCGTTTCAAAGCCAAACAATACGAGGGTATTATAGCGCTATCAGTCAGCATCAAAAACAGCTAAAAAAATACGTGAAGTAAAAACCGGCTTTCGAGATTATTGTGTTTAGATTCCTGAAGCTATTGAAGAGGACTTTAACTATTTCAGGGTGTGAATATAAGAGCGTTCGGGTCGCCTCTGAATGCGGTCGCAGACTACTTTGATCGTTCTAATTAAACAACCAGGTCACATCGTTCCATTTGTCATATTCCTTTTGAGCAGAACGTGATTTGCGCAGAATGGATGATCTGTTATGAGATTAGTAGCTTGACTACTTACTGATTTTCAAAATAAATCTTTCAAATCCGTATATTAAGTACTAGAAGCTTTTCGTAAAAGAGTGACCGGACGTTTCCCCGACAGACAAAAGTATTCATTAATTTTGAAGAAGTTAACTTCATGCCAGATTCATCTTCTTTTTGATCATCCAAGATACAAGAAATAAATTATTAAGTAAAAGCCAGAGATGACTGAAAATTTTCTCTTTTCAAATAAGATTCGTTTAAAAGAAGGAAGAAAGTTCACGGCGGATGTTTGTTTTTGCACAAATAGATAGATTACAATCGCTGTAAACTTAAATGATAATTTCCGACCACATTCTTTCTGTAAAAGGAAAAATACCTTTCACTTTCCCATGGCGAATTTTCTATTCAGTCAAATTTAGGAAAAATGAGCATTGCCAACACGTATAATTAAATCACGATTACTTTGTGTGTTGCAAAGTGCTATACTACGTATATGTCTGGTCTCAAGCACCGCCAAAGAAGCATGTTGAGACCCCTTTCTTAAAAGCATCTTTGTTTCTTCCGCTCAACCACTATAATGCTTTGTTAACCAGTTACTTTTTCAAAGCGGGCTACACGGCTTTTTGCGTAATGCAATTGGTTCTTTTCGCATGACGACGGGCCTACACTGTCCACTTGCAAGCTCGGTCGTTACTTGACGTCAGGCAATATTTCTCAGTACAGCCCTCACTAACCGGTCATTATTGTATTAATAATATTTAAGGTTTTAACAATCTCGCACCCAGAGCCATATGCACCATTTTTTATCCACATGTTACAATCGTCCTTTCGTGAGCGTTATCAGAATCATAAAAAAAACAAAGAGACTGAGTTTAAATTTGCTAAATCACTTTAATGTTTTCACTTTTTAAGAGCCCCCCCCCCCTCAGCGAACCTTTGAATTCACGTAATCACGCAAATCTTTTTCCCAAATTCACGCAATCACGCTTTTAAGAACATTTCAAGCACTTGATGTTATACTCAGCCAAGATAGAACAGCTCCCTCGAAATCAGACTATAATGCAGAAACGTTTTGGAGTGGGGTATAGAATTGAGTGGCCTTGTATTTACCAATTTTAACGTCAGCCAACTGAAAGAAAAACATTTTGCCGAAATTATTTGAAAACATCCGATCGAAAATTGTATCTGAGCAACAAGCAAACTATGATATTTTTTTCACACCCGTAAGAAAAAGGTGTGAGGTGTGTGAGTTATACTAAAATATATCCTTTCTTTTTTTGGGCGTGTCATATCAAATTAAAATGTTGAAAAGGCAACTGCCAGTAAACAAAATGGGTGTCAAAGTGCGACACCTCTAATCAAAGGAACCTACTTGAGATGAGAATATATAATCTCATGCAAGATTCCTGATAAATAACATTCTACATAGATTGAAAACTGAATATTTTGGTGAATGACCTTATCCGATACACACACTTCACCATGCTACCCACTATTAACCTTTTTGTTATACTTCTATGGTTACCTAGTCTTATCTATGGAATGACTGTTCCCGAAGGTATGTGTATTTTTTCTACAATGTGCAGTATAGCAAAAGTATTACATGCGGAATTGAACTAGTGATATGAGATTTATATGGCTCACGGATCCTGGCTAAATCGTTTTGTGCTAGTCTGGGTGCAGTACGTAGTGCCGATGAGTCCCAATAAAGACGAAATGTATACACCTAATACATCCCTATGTCACAGACCCGCTGACCCCAGCCCTACTGGAAAATTTGGCAAAAATTTCGTCCCCGGTGGGAAATGATTTCATCCCCATTCGAAATTCAATGTTTAAAAATTGCACTCCCAAACCATCTCCACTGGATTTTTTACCCTTGGGACAATAGATTTCTATCCCCCGCCGTGATTGAGAATTTCACCTCAGAGTTTAATAATGTTCAAACTTTCGACAAAACTAATCAGAAAAGTTCCATCTTTCCCTTTTTGTTAAAAAATAAGTTATTGGTGAATTTTGACCATTTTGTTTAGAATGATTTGCTATTCATATTTCTTTCTACAGAATGTACGGAAACAAAACCTTGTAGTATGGAACGAGCTCATTGCAACACTATGGGACACCCAATCGATAGATTCAACTGCTTTTCTGATCTTTGTGAAAAGAAGTGCAAACTTTGCAGACTTTGCAATGGTCTGATAGTCAAATTATCTTTTAATTGAAATAAAGACACGGTATTACTTAGCCCCCAGGCTCCTAAAGGGGAGGCTTTTATTTGAAGGGGGCGTTTATTTGAGAGGGATGTTTATTGAAAATTTTTACTTTAGGGAGGGGCAATTATTCGAGGGGGCGTTTAAAAGAAGGGGCGTTCATTCGAAGTAAACACGGTATGGTTATTTCAAATTAGGCATTGTTCTGAAAGTACAAGAAGAAGTTGAGTCTTTGGACTAAATTTATAAGTTAGCATTTTTTTTAACCTTGTATGGAATTTAGGTATAAGTGATACAGTTCACTTAACTTGCCATTTTAAGGTTTTCTTATCATCAGATTCGCATTGGATAAAATGTTGTTTTGTTTTGTTTTTGTTTTAGATGGAAAGAAATATGCTGAAAGGGCGCCAATGGCTGATAGAAGTAAGTTCATGTAATTACAAGTTCAGCGCTTGATAAATATGGAAGAGATAGTTAGAGGAAAATAATCCATTCGATATAAACAGAACAGGCCCTGTCCAGGACAGCATCCCCTACCCTAGGAGAGGGAAATCACTACGCTTACTTGACTCTGCCAACTCGTATTCGCGACAGATAGAGCTTTTGGTGTATAGCTACTGTACTCGAACGACTTGGGAAGAAAGTGCATTCTCACATGGTTGATCTTGAAAAGTAGTCAGACATATGGTCTTGTATCAGAGCATGGTACCCAATTCTCCTCACATGGCACGGGCGACCTACTTGCCAAATGAATAACAGCACCGAGTGGGAATCGAAACCCGCCCTCCTGCGCGGAAGTCAAGACTGATAACCAATACACTAGGTTCTGAACATCCCTGACAAAATAATCAGCCAAAGGGATGCTTCTTTATCAATATAGACGAAAACATTCTATCCCAGCTTGCACACAACGTTGTTTTTAACATTCATCCAATATTCACGACATCTATATAATGTTAGATGAACGTTGAAACAACTGTGTGTACCTGCTGGGTATAATAACGTTGTTTCATTTCCTCTTTTTAGTGAAATGTCTTGAAGAGCATAACAGACTTCGTGCCACACTAAAAGACACACCCAATCTGGAATGGGATGATGAATTGGCCGCTTATGCACAATCATATGCGGAAAAACTTGCGAACACGGTGGACTTCAGACATAGTAAGGTTGGTGAAAACATGTATATGAAGTATGGTGGAGATGGCTCTACATCAACCAGTTGTATATCTGCCAGTGATGAATGGTAAGATCAAGTCAAAATTAGTTTATATGATGCTTGAAATATTCAAATGCTTTTCATGCTTTGTTATGTTACGTAATTTCCGCAATTATGTAAGCAAAAATTTGATTCGCGTAAAGGATTGCCTCTACAAAATTACGAAAGTACGTAATTTAAAACTTAACATAAAAAACCTCTTTTCCTGGAATATAATTTTATGGATCTGTCAGTTACTAAGCTGGTAAAACGTCAAAACGATGTCAGTCTCCATAACTCCCGTATTACACGCTCGATAAAAGTTGTGTGTCTTCAGGGAACAGAAACCTCGATATTGTCGTCAGTAGATCTTATTTTACCGGGCTTTTTCTAAACTAAAATTCTTGTTATAAGATAATACCCTCGGTTAGATAAGAGGGTTTTTCTAATAAAGTGTTTCATACACCCACTTCTCACAGACCCACTCTGACCCCTTCCCACTGGAAAAATAGGCCAAAAATCGTCCCCAGTGGAAAATTATACTCCAATTTTTGTGTGCCCACGGAAGACAATCAAATAAACCAATCCTCACTGCAAAAAGTTTTGCTATTTTTTCCATCCCCACTGAATTTCCTTTCTTGAAAACAATGGAACTCGAAGCCCAACCATAAAAAATAAGGGAATATCAATCCCTATCAAGTTTTGGTCCGTTATTTTTACCTCCACTGGCTGAAAAAATCCTACCTGGTCTGTGGAGAATTGGGTGTTTCATATTATTCCTCTTAATAGTGACATCGATGTTATTGGTAAATAGCCCTTACTTATCAAGTTTTTCAGTTAACCAATACGTTGTAAATATACTTCCATAATGGTGGAAGTTAAGTTATTTTCTCATCATTATCCAGGTTCAAGGAGATCAATTACTATAGCTACTCAAACCATGGACCTATCAATCCTGATAAAGAAACTCGACATTTCCAACAAATGGCTTGGAGAAGTAACATTAAAGTTGGCTTTGGAATTGCAGTACATGCTATAACCAAAACAATTTACGTCATTGGGGAGTATAAAACCCCACCAATAGCTGGACAAGAAGAAGCAAACATTAAAACACCTAAATAAACTATTTCCAACTTCATGATAAAATTATTTCATCTTGGAATATATCCAAAACTTTCGATTTTAAATTTATTAGCCGATTTGGGGCACTAGGGTTGGCAGATGTCGGGCAGATACGGACGGGACCTACAAAAACCGACCCTTGGAGAGACTAATTTTTTGCTGAAAAGGTGACCCTTAGAGAGACTTTTTTACAATTTTTGCTCTCGAAATTACAAGAAAATCGTGAATTTTCCGACCTTTAGAGAGACTAATTTAAAAGTTTTTGATTTTCCTTACCCTCACCGTCCGCACATCTGGGGCATTTTTATTTATGTTTTCGTTGAACGTTTAATCGTGAATTTATATATATCTTGTATTTGTTACCAAAAGATCCTAAGAAAGTTAAGTCGGAGGCAACCCGATGGATCCTCTTTCGATTATTCACCCTAAAGTAGGGGAGGGTGCCACTCTTTCTCCCTGGGTACTGTCTTTCTTTCTTTTGCAGAGTCACCCAGCTGGCACATAACGTCGTTTCAACGTTTATCTAACAGTCGAGTACTATTGCAAATTAGGAGAAATGCGGGTATTTCGCTTAAATAGGATGAATTATCCTAAATAAGATAAAATCGATAGCTTAGTTAGGAGAAATAGAAGAAAAAGTTGATTTTCTGAACAAATTCAGAGATCCGCGTCTTTATTACTCTCTAATTCAACTGTGCTCATACAGAAGATCATTTTAAACCAGAAGTTTAGCTTCTTATCAGCGCGGAGTGAAAAAATATAAGCATTTATCCTATTTTGGATAAAATGTACTAAATAAGAGAAACAGTATTTTTGTTTACTCTCTTTCCCGTAATAAAAAAGATGAAAAATTAAAAAGGTTTGAGTGGACGAAAAGTGTCGAAAGCGTTCAATCGTGTCTGTTACAATTACTGTTTAATACATCTTAATTTCTATATCTTCAAAACATGAGTCAAGTTTTTACTAAAAGAATTAGATGTTTAACATCTGAAGTGTTTCAAGAAGCCGATTTGGAAGATATTGTTCAGCACAACCGATTCAGGTTCGAAATAATCTCCGTAAAAAGCCCTTTTTAGGGTTTTATTCTACAGTCATTGGGTATCATCACTTTCACGTGAGACCCTACTCATGCAGGATGACTTGTATGAGAGAACCAGAAAACAATTATGACCCAAAGGTGATCAAAATCCTGAAAGAAGATGGTACATGTGTTGGAAGGATGCCAGTTCATGCCGAGTCAGCAGAATTTCGGAATCAATTTCGCTTAGCTCAGCGGAATTCCAAGTATTTTTCTGAACTACGCATGCGTACTACTTAAAAGTTGAATAACTTCTGAACGCACGCTGACTGGTGGATCAGACTTCACAAGCATACTATGCTGGCTCCAAATTTCTTAAATTTATGCAAAACTTGACGCGGATCTCTGAATTTGTTCAGAAAATCAACTTTTTCTTTTATTTCTCCTAACTAAGCTATCGATTTTATCTTATTTAGGATAATTCATCCTATTTAAGCGAAATACCCGTATTTCTCCTAATTTGCAATAGTACTCGACTGTCTAATGTTCACAACGTCCATTATAACGTTAGATGAACGTTGTAACAACGTTGTGTGCCAGCTGGGCAAGCAGAAATACATTAAGAACCATTCTTGTACTTACTACAAAGTCTTTGGTATGACCCGGCCGGGGATCGAACCTTTTATCTTTCACACCTTAGCCAGATGCTCTACCTTTGCAACTACGATTGCGAGTTTATTATATATCTTGTACAGGCCCGGCGGAAGCGGGGAGCCTGGGGAGACTTCAGACACTTTTGAGCTTATGAGTTTTTTTCTTAAATTCCTAGCCGAATTTTATCTCATTTCGAGCCTTCAGACTCCCCACTTTTACGGTTTTTCCGCCGGGCCTGAAGATCCTAACCATGTGACAAGCACACTGTTTCAGATGAAAACCATTTACTGAGGCCATATCAAAAGATTTTTTAAAATTCTAAAATCATTAGAGATTTTGTTTTTAAATAAGAGTGACATCGTTTGCTTGCTCTTCAAATTTAATTTACAAGCTTTTTCGCATTGGATTGAAACGGATGTGGAGCAAGATTGGTCCGAAAAAGGAAAAGGAAAAATATTTTATGCTTAAATCAGCATAATATAACAATAGGCGCAGATATTGTTGACATGAAATATGTGTCTGGTATGAAACGGGAACACTTATGTAAAAATAAAACCTTTAAAAGCTAAATATAGTACTTGCTACATTTACTATATACTACTAGTAAGTAATACAAGAGAACATTGAAAGGGAGTTAACTTGTCGTAACGAAAGAAAAAATTCAATATTCTTGATCTTTCTAAAGACCGCTAAAAGATAGTCCACCACTATTTGCGGTTGACTGGTATTCCATAAAAATTTACAGAATTCTAACAATTTACTTTTTTTCTCTTTGGAAAAAAGCATATATCATTTTAAATCTTATAGAAGCTGTCAATGCTAAAACATATATAAAAAGAGTTTTTAAGTCTGAAATTAAAACTTCTTGAATAGCTTAGGCCACATGATATCATGAATGGTGAGAAAGTTATGCCTGAGCGCGTGATAAAGGAGAAATACTTCGGTGATTAGCTATCATCTAGACGATGCTATCGTCCGTTAAAAAAAAAAGAAATAGCAAAAAGCGGGAAATATATGAGCGGAGTTTAACAACCCGGTAAACGGAAAAAAAATATCGGCTGTAGAGTTTGGAACAAAGATACCGGCTGTAGACTCAATTCTTTCGGCAACAAAAACCTGTTTACGAGTTTTCTTCGGCCTAGGGCTTATTTCTATCCAACCGGGATATTAATACGGTAATACTCACGGCTCTGATCAATCTGTTTAACAAAGATCAAGTGCAACTGTAAGCGCTATCAGTAAAACAAAGCGAATACTAAGGTTCTCAGAGCCCAGCTGGCACACAACGTTGTTTCGACGTTCATCTAACGTTATATGGACGTTGTGAACGTTAGATAAACGTTGAAACAACGTTGTGTACCAGCTGGGAGGTGATCAGAGGTGACCTAAACTGAGGAAGCGTACGGGTTTTACGGTGTGACGGATTTAGCCCGTTGGTGTTTCGGTATGCCATATGGTAGCAAAATAAGAATTCATTTTTTTCGGTATTAACGGTGTTCCAAGAAAAATGCGTCGGTATTTCTGTGTTCGCAATCCCCAAGACCTAAATAGTGATGTTTTTTTTTCAGGGTTGAGTTTCAAAATAAACTGATCAGTGAAAAGTTTTGCTCATAGCATTACAAATTGAAATATCACATGATTTTGGAAGCAATTCTAATCCAATTTCAATTACTATCCGAATGCTGTCTAGGCGTTTTCGATCTCTGAAACGTAATTAGTAATGTCTATTTCAAATGAGGCTTTTTATTGGAATTTGCTGCTTTCTAAAGTCATATATCATATAATGACCCGGCTAAATTTGAAAGATTGTATGGTATGATTTATATAATTCTTTTCAGCTCAGTGCAGTTTTCACGGGTGGAAAAACCCTAGTACGCATGCTCCGCCTTTGGAGACTCAGTGTGAGTAACACATACACACAGCAAACACTATCAAAACTCTTAAGAAATAAACTATTGGTTGCTAGCCCGTTGGGGGGTTACTTAGGCAAAATGGATGCATATCCAGGCTCGGCCCTTATTTGAACACTCTAACAAAAGACGTGTACAGTATATGGCCCCCAAAACGGAGACGGCCCCCAAAATGGAGGTTTTCATTAAAATGAAGATTCTGACTTGTAGATTTATCAGAATTAAACGATTATTTTTTATTTTGAAAGAATGATGGTTATACTTAAAAATGAGCATGTTTTTGCTGGTTTGAGACTGATTCAAAATAACATATTTGCGTCTAAAGGAAATATTTTAACACCAAAATTAGATAAAAAATTGCAGATAACTCACTCTAGCTCCTTGGATATTGAAAATAAGTTATGAAAACGGGGTATAGGAAACTTTCTACACCCAATGCCGTTCAGAAAATGCAAATACATTTGTGACTTTAGAGGCTGGGTAAAAGATGTAGCATCTTGAAGGTCAACCAGTATTTTGGAGCCCTAGAATCAGCATTGACAAAACCGAAAATTCTAAATATGAGAAAAAGAAAAAATCTTGGAATTCTATTCCTATCACCTTGAGTTAATAGTTTATAACAAAAAATTAACATTATATATAAAAATTTTCGCTGAATCAGCAAAAATGGCAAATTCTGTCATTTTTTTGCAAAATATAGGAGAAAAATATCTTTCAGTTTCAGTTAGGCTTTTTTTCTAAAATTTTCACAGCTTATTCCATACATGAATGGAACTATTTTCAAAAGAGACTTGTTTTCAAAAACTTGATTAAGACGTTATTAAATCAAAATTGTCATTTTGAAAATTTCTAAATTTTCAGTTTGGACTTTGCAATATCGAAAATCTTGAAATATTTCATAAAAATCATAAATTTTACATCAATCGGGTCGTAAATTTAAGGGAAAACGCAAATATGTTCATAGTTTTTCCCCCTATTACCACTGGGCTTAATAATTTGATTTTAACTACACCTCCGTTTTGGGGGCCCCAAACCTGCATTTTGACAACCAGGGGTATACTGTAAAAGTTTTATCAAATAAATTTATGCCCAAAACCCTCTAAATCATATTTCAAAACTATGGTCAAAATTTTGTATTCATATCTTAAAGATATCTAGAGAAATCGCTAAAATTTCAAACCTCCGTTTTGGGGGCCATTAGAAAAAAGCTACATATCTTTAAGCGATTGAAAAATATTGTTGAAATTGAAAATTTTGAAAAAGAACTTCCAGGAAATAAAGTAGAGATGTTAAAGGTTTTCATACAGCAAAAACTTTTGTAAAATCTTTTTTCCTCTAGATTTGAGAGAAATTTCAAATTTGATCGCCGTTTTGGGGGCCACATACTGTATGTCATTTTGTGAATAGATACAAGTTTTTTTTTATTAGAACACCTAAAATTTGGCTGAGCCTTGATTTGCTTATTTTTTTAGAAATTTTCAGCCTAAAATGTTCTTAAAATGCGTTCTTAAGTTTTCAGACTACTCTAAATCGACAATATCATGCAGATTAAAGAGCACTTAAAATTGGTAATATTTGGACAATATTTGGCTCTCGATTTTAGAAAATCCATCCCTAAGTTCGGTTAAAACTGTTTGACAAGGGGAAAAATTGTAGTTTCTTGTCATTTTTTTTTTCTAAACTGAGGCTGGGCATATTCTTACGATGTTCTTAATTTTTCGACGAATTTCAGCCTCAATGTTCTTATAAACTGGGTTCTAATTAGAAAAACGTAAGCTTGTCTAGACGGACAGAAAGTAAAATGAGGACACACACCGACACTGCCCCCTGGATTCATAAATTGTTGTCTTTTATTTATGAATGAGATTTTAAATGATAGAGATAAGCTCATTTGACACGTGTCGATTTAAATCCATGCTTAATCCTCATTTGTAAAAAAAAACTAATGAATGAAAATAAATCCTAGCTGTTATTGCGGAATTCTTTTGCAATTTAAAATCATTACTCGTGCGTGTATGTGCTATGAGTAATAGCTTTAACATTCACTTATCCCATCCCACTACTCCGCTATACATATAGTACTTTGTATAGACAACCTCGTATTTAGTCTCATTGGTGCCTTTAGCTTTTTTTAAGGTCACGATACACGTTTTTTCACATAAAAACAAGCTATATAATAACATAAGGTTTTGATGGCCAAAATGTCAAGAACAAGTTAAAGAACATTTTAAGGATTTGCAGACTCTAAAATGGCCATATTTTTAAGAACATGGACACAAATGCTCACGAAATGGTAAGAGTAAGAACATGTTAAGAATATTGTTAGGCTTAAAACTCAAAAAGTTAAGAACATCCGAAGGCTTCAAAAATAAAAAAAAAACATTCTAAGGGTTCAAATTTTTGGATGTTCTTGTAAAAAAACGTGTCATGCTTATTCCACCAGTTCCACCAGTAATATAAATTTTGTCCTGGGTACGAGATTGTGTGCTGGGTTTAGTGAAAAGGAATGTTCTAGAACAAAATGACTGACATTTTTATCGTACGATTTCATAGTAGAATAGTACGATTGATAAAAAAAAAATTTTCATTCAAAATTTTCTACAAAAGTCACACCTTAGATAGATATGATGTAATAAGTCACACAATCGTCTGAAAAAATCTTTCACGGTATTTTTGCCGATTTTTCAATTTTCATAGTAAGTATAAAAATCAAGATTTGCTGATTTTTCTTCGTCTACCATCATAAGACAAAGGTGTGATAAGAAATTAAGTATATAAGGATAAGATATATTCATAATTTGAATGAGATGATACATGGATGGCTATGATTTTTGTTGACTGAACTATAAAGACAAACACACGACAGCAGCACCTTTTTTACGATTCTGTTCTAGACTACTACTACTAGTTCTAAGTGACTATCTTTTAATCTTTGATATGTCAATTAGTCAGTGATTTTAAAGTTTTTATGATAATTAAATTAAAAGTGGAAAACCGTTGACAAGATTTTCAGGGATTAAATAAATTCTTAGAATGTTCTACAAGAATATGATTTTAATCTAAATTTTTAAACCTTACTTTAGGATTTGCATGCAATAATATCTGTCATAATGAGTTTTAATCAAAATGTTATATAGGATGGGTGTTGAGTTAGGGGTGTTGATTTCTCTGATATGATATTCTTGCACCCTGTGTATTGACTCGGGTGAGTTGAGGAAAGTCCAAAACATATTTTGCGTGACGCCGATCGCTTTCTACTGTTTTTACCAAGGCATGTATAGCTTTAAAGAAGCGTAGTAACGAGAGGATTTCGAAAAGTGCTGGGTCAAGGTTTTATTTTTAACATTATTTGTGACATTTAAATTGTTTTACCGGATACACTTTTTTATAAGAATTTCATTATGGATATTCTTAACTTTTTTGGGAAAATCATTTTAAAAATATTCTTACAGCATTCTTAGGTTAGGATCCAAATTCAGACTAGGCTTAGCATTTAGTACATACGTCTCATGCATAAAATGGTATTTTTATGGAGGAGTGTAGCCTTACTTGGGGGCAATTGACATTTATAATTGAAAATGCTCTAAAATGGCATTCTTAGCTTCAGTAGCCAAATTCCATGATGGTGATATTCTTAGCACTATTCTAATTTTTTGGCCATTTTCATCATGGACATTCTTATAAAGTATATTCATATAAAAAAAGAGCGTGTAGGGTGCAGAGACGTGTCATTGATCAAGGTTCCTTTTCAGCCTCTGGAAATCTCTGACAGGTCGAAAATAACCAAATTTAAAATAGCATATCTGACAGGGTCAATTTTTGGCTATTTTCAAATTCATTTATCTTCCACTTGTTTCACTGAACCACTTTCAGGTGTATTTAGAAGTACAATCGAAATTCCGTACTCGATTTTTTGTTTTTCATGGTCTAATTTTTGAATAATCTTCAAAGCTAATTCACTGTCAAGACGTAATGTGAAATGCTTACAGATGGTCGATACCATATTACCTTAATAGAGGGCTAAAAGCTTTTACTTTGATTGATATACGTCTTAAACACGTCAATAGTAAGAAAGCGAACATCAAAGTATTATTTCTGATCGGCTAGGGGTTAAAACGATAACCATATAACACACGCTTTCCACTGGGAGGAAGAAAGATTAAAATGCTTAAAAGAAAAATACCAGAAAATTAAGAACGCACGTTTTTCAGCTTATGATGAATCATAATTTAGTTTATAATCTATGATAAGTACTAAAGTCTTCATACCGCCATCATTAAATGATAATCTAGAACACCCACGTTTAAAATCTTCGAATGCAAAATTTTAAAGCAGTGGCTTTACGTAGATAAGATTTTATTGAATTTTGGATGTGTATTATTAGCTAGACGATGCTATCGTCTGTTTAGAGATCAGTAAACGCAGGAAAATATACATGCCCAGAGTCAGGGCGTCAGGGCGGTTTACGCCTCTCTTAAACTATTCCCTTTTTCATTGATCTTGTGTAGACGATAGCTTAATGTTGCACAGAATCAAAATTGGCGGACTGTGGATTTTGGGTGTAATGAGAAACTTTTCGAGCTTTGAATGGGGCGTACGATATTTCGGAATTGCAGAAATCGACCCTTTTCTCTTCGGAACTTTGGAAACCGGGCAAATTTCCTTCGGTATTTCGGAATGATGAAATTGTTTCGGTATCGGAAATCCATAAATTTTTGCTTCAGAGTTTCGGTATCATAAATTTTTTATCCCCCTTTTTTGGAATTCCTACATGAAAAATCAAATTTGATGAAAAATTAGTCAAAACGAGGAGAAATACCAAAAAATCGGTATCGGAATTGCAAGTATTTTTTTACAGAATCTCGGAAATTTTAGCAAAATTTTTCCAAAAGTTTCCAAAGCTTAGCGAGTCTATTTGAGTGGAGAAGAGAAAGTTTGAGTGTCTTCTTTTCTAACAAAAGATTTGATACCCTGTTTTTTCGTCTTTTTTCGCTCTTTTTGAAAAAAGATTTTTTACTCTTTTTGTCCTAACTTTTGGTCTAATGAAGCAATTTTAAAGTTTGATATACCAAAATTTAAGTTAAACCCTCCTCTAAACGATTTCGAAAAAATCAAGCTAATATATTTTTTCACTTTTTCTCAATTTTGAATCAAACAGGGGGAAGTTTTTTCAGAGACACCCGGTATTTCCCGTTGGAGAAAAATCCTGGCAATCTTTCGAGACCATGTTATGAACGGTTTTCAATCGGGTTTTCAAATTAGTCGGGGTCCTAGCAGGGTTCTATAGAACACCCCTGTGTCACAGACCGGCTGGGACCCAAGCTCCACTGAAAAATCTGGTAAGGATTCCGTGGAATTTCAGCCCCACTGGGAAATTGACTTAGATTTCATCCCCACTATTTAAAAATGTTGCTTAAAAATTTCACTTCAAAACCATCCCACTGGAGTTTTTACCCTTTGAACAATAGAATTTCTATCCCCATTAGAATTTCGATGAGAATTTTTATCCACACTAGGGAAAAGAGTTCCACCGGGGCTGTGACACAGGGGTGTTATAGATGTATTATAAGCGTATAAAGTCCCGTAAGTCTTATGTGATGTAATATTATTGAAAATCGATCAAAATTTCGGTGCGTAGGGCTTGCAGCAACCATGTCTCATCAAGGTCACTGAGGAATTCTGTCAATGTAAACGAGCCAAGCAAATCAGATAACACCAGCTAATATGCTTAATATCTATTTGAGCCAGTTGAAAAATTTTCTCCTCATAAACTTAACTATTTTTCTTTCCCTATATTTTATTAGTTTGTTTAAAGTATTTAAAGAGATTACTTTTGGTCCTATATAGGACTCAGGAGTTCTTTATTTAAACTGTTTTTTCTTTTAGTTTTTTAATCCTTTTTCGAGTGCATCATTGACTTCAAGAGACCCTTACTACCATTAAATAGTCGGGTGCATACCGCAATTTATTACATTTCACGATGTAATACGTATATGATATGACTGTTACATCCTAAGAATACAATCAAATGTAATATAAATTCAAACCATTATGAGCTACGAAACTGATGAATGAAAGTTGTACACAGCAGTGCTGAGCGAGGCGTACATGATTGTTTTTTATAAGAATCAAAAGTCTCAAATTTGCAAAATTGTGAACATGTACTGAGCCTCAAAAGTTTATTCAGTTATTTATCATTTATTAATTCTAAAGCAACGCAAATTTTAAGGCTTTTTATCTTGCTTGAGAAAGATTGAATAATATTCCTTCTTCTAGCCCCTATCAGCACCCATATATACACCCCTGTGTCACAGACCCGCTGATCCCAGTGAGGCTGGACTGGAAAATTTGGCAAAAGTTTCGTCCCCAGTGGGAAAAATGCCCTAGAGTTTCAGCCCCACTGAGAAAATGACTTTGATTTCATCCTCATTCGAAATTCAATGTTTAAAAATTGCACTCCAAAACCATCTCCACTGGATTCTTTAACCTTGGAACAATAGAATCTCTATCCCCATTGAAATTTCATTCGAAATTTTTATCCCCGCTGTAGGAAAAGATTTCACCGGGGCTGTGAGATAGGGGTGTATAGAATTGTCCGATGATGCTAGATAGACTGGACATATCAACTTTCCAGGAGCGCACGATTACATCATGGATAGCCAATCAAGTTGACATTCTAAGCTTCAATCAAAATGCTCAATCGATTCACTTATAATTGTCATGGGGTCATTTTCCTATGATTGTATCATTTTGTTAAATTTTCATTGATGATAAAGCTTGAAAACTATTAACATTTTGACAATTAAAATGGACAACGGTTTTTTTGTTATGATTTTATGACTGTTGTGGGGGTCTCGTGATAACAATTGCATAAAAAACATAAAGAATGCTAGATATTGTCATTTAAAATGAATGAAAAATATCAAATAAAAAGAATTTATAATCTTTCATTCTGGTTTTTTAAACAAAGAAAACTTGACATGGGCTGATTTTCTGGTCTGATGTAATGAATGTCATTGAGAAGGTTTTTTTTTTCGTATATGATGAAATGAATGGATTTGTATGTTGGAAGAGGTGGGATTGACTGAGGTGTAGTTTTCTAAGTGTAGATTTATATCGATTGTGCACCGATTCCCTATCTGAAACTATTGTAGATGAATCTTATATTCAGCTAAATTTTCTTGGATTGTTAAGCTTGTATTCTGAATCTGAGTATTAATTAATAGCTCGAAAGAATTTCAGTATCATTAATTACGAGTTTAATTAGTGTTTCTTTTGTGCATACCTCTTCAAATGAAATCAATATTCGACCTCTCCCTTTAGATCGGTCTATGTTAATTACACTGTTCTTATCGCCAAAGGTTTTGAGTTTCTTAGGCGGAAATTTCTCGGAAATGTTCATTTTCAGCTAAAATGTTTTCATTTATTTTTTCCTTTTTGAGCAAAATCTTGAATATAGACTGATCTTGGTCACTAAGGGAAATCCACAATTTGTTTATTATATGCAACCCAAAATTCTTCATGGCAACTAAACTTGGAAAAAATAGAAATAAACTTGGAATGTGATAGAGATTTACAACTGTCACTCAATATATACCTTTCAAATTTAATTTCGAACACTTGATCCTTTGCACTAATCCTATTTCGTATCTGATGCTATCGAGAAATTATTATCCTCACATCCACGCGCCATTTTGATTCTCTCTACTCAGAATCTAAGCTATAATAGCTACGTGGGAGGTTAAAATCAAGTCATAATTTAACTAGTAGTAAAGTATGAGTAAGCTAGATTTTAATGAATGAAGTATTCTTTTTCAACTTAAGAAATGTAATCAAAGTTGTGTAATCAGAATTGTGCATGTATATCTCATGTAGATTTCGACATTGAGCTTTGGTGGATTTCAATAATCGATTTTTTAGTAATTTTAAACTATAATTGTGGTAGTTGTGTCATTGTTGTAATAACAAAGATTAGGTTAGAGAAGTTAGAGGTTAGGTTCTCAGGAAAAAAAACATTGTTTATAATGCCTTGAAAAGCTGGGAAAAGCTAATTATAATTGGAAGATTTAAGTCGAATCTCAAAAAGTTCATCTCGATGTTTGAAAATTTTGAACACCCCTGTCTCACAGCATCCCACTGGAACTTTTTTCTTCAGTGGAGATAAACATTCCTATTGAATTCCCGATGGGGATAGAAATTCTATGTTCCATGTTAAAAAATCCAGTGGGGATGGTTTCGGAGTACAATTTTTAAACATTCAATTTCGAATGGGAATGAAGTCAAAGTCATTTTCCCAGTTTGGCTGAAATTCCAGGGTATTTTCCTACCGGGGACGATTTTTTTGCCAAATTTTCCAATGGGGCTGGGTTCCCAGTGGGTCTGTGACACGTTTTTGACAATAGGTTAACCGAAAATAACGAAACGGATTTTTCAAAAAGTAAAATTGCAAAAACAATTGAAACACGACGTTAAATCAATAGACAAGAAATTGACAGGAATGGATCTTATCGGAGCTTTTGACTTTTCTAAAAAACGATGCATTGTGGGATTATTTCAGGGGTATTACAAAAGAAATCTCTTGGGAATTCCTCGAGGGAATTCTATTGTAATACCCCCGAAACAATCCCACAATGCATCGCTGTCTTAGAAAAACCAAAAACTCCAAACATCTATTCCTGTCAATTTCTTGAGTAATAAGGTCCATCCATATAAATTATAACTACTCTTAGGTATACAAATTCAGCTAACTTTTCGGACACACTGTATCATTTAATATTGATTAACGAGAACATTAGGAACATCAGATGGACGTTGTCATGACATTCTGTTGTCTTCTGTGACGAAAAATACACCCCTGCCTCACAGCCCTGGTGAAACTTTAACCCACAGTGGGATAAAAATTTCTATCAAAATCCCAATGGGGAAATTATATTGTTCCTGAGCTTAAAATATCCATTGGGGATGTTTTTGAATAGCAATTTGGATAAAATGGGGTTAAAATTCAATAAAAGTCAATTTCCCAGTGGGGCTGAAATTGTTGGGTATTTTGTCCACCGGGACGAAATTTTGGCCAAATTTTTCAGTGGGGCTGGGGTCCAAGCTGGTCCCATGGTACAGGGCAATAAATAATGTGCAAATAGTGAATGTGAGCATATTGATGTGCCTTGATTGACAAGTTAGATTTCAATTCTCTCATTAAAGAAATCAGTTTTCACGTCCTGAAAATTGGAATAAAAATGAAAATATTTTTCCATATATCAAAGCATTGTCCAAAACAAAATTTCTAAATGCGGGGCAAACTTAGGAATTTACTTTTTCTTGCTTGAAAAAGTCAAAGATTCCTCTCTAGCCCCTTTGGGGCTCAATATGATATCAAGGCTGTGTCGCATTTGTCTGGACACGCATTGTTACTAGAATGTTCTTGAAATTGACAAATCACTACAAAGGAAGCTTAAGCCATAAAAGGAAGTTAGCCTTAGCGTGTCCAAATTCTGGGGTGACTATCCCACAGTTCCTCCTTCTGCTCTTCGCTATAATCCGGTCTCTTGACGACTTCATTACAGTTCTATTACTGAACAGCTAAAGAATGCAGACGTTGAGAAGTAAAAAACACATAACAACAACGTAGCTAATGAAATTATGCGGAACTGTTTGGTCTAATTTGGAAAGCTAGACAATATTTTGCTAAAATAGAGAATTTTGGCATTCCTTTTCCTTTATGTATACCAAATGCGCCATGTGACTAATCTAATTTTTGAGCCGCAATGAATAACGGTATATCGGACTTTTTTTTAACATAATCAGTTTTTTTCGTTTAATTGTTTATTTCAATCGTTATTCGTGTTAATTTTTTTTCGTTGTTTTGTTTTTAACCGTTATTTTCATTTTTTCCTTCCTCTTTTCTCTTTATTACATTTAGTGAATAGTTGACGGATTAATTTAAGGTATATAAAGGCCCTCCATTCATTCATAACATACCTACACTGACAAGACTACAAATACAAAAAACCATTGATAACAAAACACACTCAATGAATTTAATAGTAATAGTATAGATTACAAAATAAAAACATGTACAAATCTGGTCAGTAAAATACACGAAAAACAACACAAAAAGTATTGTATTTAACCTATTTAACACGTTGTCTAGTGCTATTTTGTTTTATTATCATTACATACTTTTTTAGACGGTAGACAAAATTTCTGGCATTTTGATTTGAAGAGCTGGTTCGGTTGTTGCGAAAGGTGAATATGGCAAACCAATTTATTGGAACACTACTTCTTTGTTTACAATTATTCAAAGTACACCTTGCTTGTGGGCCTGGCTCTGGCACTTCACGAGGCCGACTTCGCGACCACAATATTAAAGGAAATCGTTTACCAGATGTACCAGAGTTTTCTACAGCTGCCAGTGGACCATTCCCGGGTGCTAAACACCGTACTGATCCAGGATTGGTCGATATTTTGTCTACTGATATTGTTTTTAAAGATAAATCGTACAATGCTAATGCAAGAAAATCGATAAAGGTATTCTTTTATAAAAAGGCTTTAAATCACAAAAATCTTTAGTAGGAAATAACTGATATTCGGAAATATTTCTTATTATTCTTAAAGAAATGTTGCAACTAGTATAGTACATTCTGGTGTTTTTTAAAGTTCTTATAGTTTGTATAGATAAGGCACGGTTAGTAAGACTTCCATTTCAACACAACCCCAGAGCCATTTTCACCACTGTTTGATTTTACTGATGGACGAGATACATTCAACACAATATGCCATTTCATGAAAGTTCAACGACTACCTCGTTTTGAAAGCATTGCCAAGGTATATTAATTACATCCCTTGAATATTCAACTGCTTCTTTAATAAAATTGAGGGGACTGGGTAAGAAATTGACCCCAACCATCAATTTCTTTCCATTTTTTTCCTTAGACTTGTCACAGTTCATTGAAAAAACTTGCTGGTGTTGTCAAACGCTTCTGGAAAAACAAATACAAAGTCTACGTCCTAGAGGGTTACTTACCCTACGGAAAAAAATCATTATATAAACATGGAAAACATTCTTTACATTATGCTGGCCAAGCTTTTGATATTTCACTGACCAACTCCCCTGAGAATACCAATGACCGGCTCGGCGAAGTCGTTCCTGAACATACCTTGAGGACCCTTGCTGGTTTGGCGTATTACAATGCACAATTTACGTTCGTTCAATTGAAGAAAAACCATCTGCATGTCTCTTGTGACTCAACAGGTAAAATGTCTTGCATTTGATTTTATTCAAGGCCGTTGTAGTGGAGGGACCGGAATACTGGTATTCTTTTCATGAATTACCGACCGGCCAAATATTTCTCTAATACCGGTTAAAAATGTTCTGAAGGGTACTATGATACTGGATTTCCGATCATTTTGCCGTGAATTACCAAAATATTGGCCAACGGAGACTCGAAACCCAATTTCATATCATTAATTTCGACTGAACGTTTCAATACGCAGGAAGGTCTAATAGAATCAACATGGAATTCATTCATCTAAATTACGGAGAGTTAGTGAAGACAGTAAAGATGAGAAATACAGACTGAGTCTACTGATAAAGATCTTCGTGTAGGAAATCACGAATCTCTCTCGTGATAGTTGAAATACTTTGAATTTCATAAGGAATGTGATGGATGGTGCTGTTTTTCAAATCGTACGAGCAACATACTTACAAATCAAGTTGAATTGAGTCCGTAATCTATTCGGTGCAGGCTTTTTTTACATAGTTGGCGCTCTCTAATTCGACGCTCTACTATTCGATAGGCTCATGAAAATCGTATTCCCTTGAAGATCGAATAAGATAGCGTCAACTGTACTTCAAAATGAAATTCCCCCAAAAAAAAGATCATTTCAAATTATTACTTTAAATTTCTGTGGGCGAATTAATTTCATTAAAAGTTTGTGCACCTACCGAAAGGCTAAACTAGATGCAAGTACATTAAAATTAAATACTTTCTATTGGGTTTGAAAGGTCACTCTCGATCTTCTTCAGTTTTTACAATATGGAAAAATTCTAAAAACAAGTTTATGAGGAGGTCATTGAAAATCAAGGGGTCAGTGAATCGAGGCAAAAAATTATGTTAGCGTACATGCATGTAAAAAGAATTTAGTCCAAAAAAATTGATTTAGTCTAAAAAATTGATTTAGTCTAAAAAATCCATAGAGTCTCGAAAATTCCTGGCTAAAAAACGGAATTCTTTTTGGAATAGCGGCGTCATGGTTTTTATTTTGACAACATTTTTGTCCTTTTTAATGGCACACTATCGCCACAGGGATAGTGTAAGAATTTTCGATCCCAGGACAGTAGCTATAGTCTCACTAAAGTGACAAAATTATATTTCAAGTTTTGCATTATGTAATACATTCTAAAAGAAAAGAGAAGAAAATCAGTCAGTCAAAGTCAGGACATTCAGGTTGCTTTTAGGCGTGTCCCTTTGTTAGGGTTAGGTTCGTTAGGTTCCCACCAAATTTTCTTTTTCAAAATATAATCATGTATTTATGCGCCAAATTTCATGACTTTCAACCAAATGCTGTATTTCTTATAAAATTAAGATATAACCGAGTAGACTACACACGTGTCAATTTTACGGAACATTATACCATTATGTAAGGCGTGCCAATTAAAGGATTAACATTTTGGTGTAAATTTACGGTTATTTAACGGTTCTCACGCCGTTAATTTAAAGTTAAATATAATCCTTTGAAATAGTACTCGAAATTACCACAAATATACTAAATTGCTAACACTGTGGTATTCATTTAGTTGCCGCCTATATAACCACTGAAAGCATATTAAGTATATTGACTCGTGTTTAAAGTTGTGCACTTAATGATAAATTAGCGGTCAAAGGATTATAGCAAATTTACTTGGATTAGATTGGTTGAAACAAAGAATTGTTCCCGTTAAAGGACAATATTTATCCTATCTCCTACCATTTGCTTACACAGCATTTCTTAAACAAAAGAGAGAACAACCTTCTCATCTGCCAGCGTCAGGCAAGCACAAAATTTTCTATTTTGCTTTATCACCATAGAGACGCGTATTCTTCCTATAACTGAAGGAAATATATCTTTAACTCGCGCGATTTGTAACATCTACAACACCCCTGCCTCTGTGACCCAGTAGGATCTTCCCTATTGGCTACACTAATGAGAAAACATCTCCCAAATAGCACATTTTTTCTTCCCACTGCAGAAATATCTTCACCCCTCAATTTTAAACAGAACAATTATGTTTGACTATGATCTAAATTAAGATTCACAAAAAATTAGGAGGATCTAACCCGAGTTCAATACCTCCAATAAAAGTTAAGACTCGACTGTTTTGAGTTTTAGACTATTTTACACTGCATCGATAATTAAACTATAAGTAATAATATTGATCAACAACAACAAGACTTAAAACTTATTTATAACTTTTAATGTTTTCTTTCATTCAGGACACGAAGTTTCAAGAGGGCGTTGTTTCAGTGGTGAAAGCTTTGTAAGAACTCCATCCAAAACCATCGCTATGAAAGATCTCAAAATTGGGGATTCTGTTTTAACAATGAACCCAAATGGTCAGCCAACGTTTAGTGAAGTTACCATGATGTTGCATAAAGATGGAACAAGATATGTCGAGGACTTTGTCAATATTGAAACCAATTCCGGAAAATCGATCACCTTGAGCCCGTATCATTTGATTCAAACATTAGAAACTGGATATGTTTTCAGTAAAGATGTTAAAATCAATCAAACATTACAAACTTATGATGATTCGAAGAATACATTCCAACTCAGTCAAGTTCGTAATATTTCTTTCGATACTGCAGGAGTTGGTATATACGCTCCGTTAACCAATGAAGGTACTATCATCGTTGACGATGTCTTCGCATCTTGTTATGCTCTGTTCCCTTCACATAGTGTCTCCCATGCTGTTTTCTGGGTCTGGAGACAGATATACCCATTCCTGGCAAACTCATCTGAAATTTCCTCCAAAACGACCCAACAAACTTACCATTGGTATGCCGACTTTCTAAGACAATCAATGAATTATTTAAATATCTTCCCCTATCTATTGTAATGAATTCAGAAAAAGAGTGTATCTAAAATATGACAGATGTAAATATTATAAATATAATATAAATACAGTGCACGATATTATTAGGATCCTAATTTTCACTAAACGCCGAAACAACATTCATCTTACGTTTGTGGTAGAACCTTACATGAACGTTAAAACAATGTTGTGTTCAAGTTAGGACTCCTACAGCTAAAAGTCACCAATACAGTGTGTCCGAAAAAATATTAAACAGGATTCACTCCTTTGAAATTCAAGCATAGCTTTAGTACCTTTTTCAAGGGTTTTATGGACCCTAATTTTTGCAAAATTTCGAATCATTGTGTCTATTCCCTCTGAATATACGTATTCTAGACATGCTTCTACAATCCGTGCCATAATATTTTTGCACTTTTGGCTAATTTACCATTTTTCGAAAATTGAAGTTCGAGCGAGAATGTCAATTTTAGGCCCTCAACTTGATTTCATCGATTATTTCGATCTGGGAGGGATTTATTGGTTTCTAGGCTATATTTCAGGCCCTACTGGACCATTTTTGAACTTTTGGATCCTCAGATCCTAAGGTCCTAAGTCTTAAGTCTAGCGTTAAAACTCAGAGTTAAAACTCTACCCTTCGAACCTACTTTAGAGCACTTACAAATCGATTGTGGTTTCAAAACACCCCGGTGAATTTCCCTTTGTGCCAAGTATTTTGTCCCTGATTGTAGATTGTAAATATCCCTAAATTATTCTCAATATTTACTTCGTATTTTCTTTTACGTTACTTTCTTTTGTATATATATAACGACTCTGGAAAACTTGCTTGTACCTGAACCTCCGAAAGGTTTTGTAACTTTGTAACTCTTGCCTGTAGAAAAAAAAACTGTAAATTTATAAATGTATTGTAATATTTTTTGCTACTTTTTAGTTATTTATATTCATGTTTAGTTTATTTATGCGAATTACGAATTTCTCCCAATTAGAAACTATCAGAGCAAAGAAAAAGTTTAAAATCATTGAATAACAACAAAAATTAGTAGACAATTTTCCCCAAACTTTCTTCGTCAATAAAATGTACACCTTTGCATTATTTACCCGATGAGGCCCTCTTCTCATCAGAAAAAAGTAGTCAAAAAATCTTACCAGGGGAAAAGATAATTCCATAACTCCCTGAATTTCTATTCCCACTGGAAATTATTCTTTTAATACCCCCTGAAAAATCGTCCCTAACACACCCAAACAACAACCCTTTTGGTCAGCTCCGCTGAATTATGTTTTGATACACTCCTGTCAGTCCTGGTGAAATTTTTCCTACAGTGGCGATGAAAATTTCTAATGAAAACTATTGTTCCTAAGTCGAGAAACCTAGTGGGGGATGGTTTTGTAGTGCATAATTTTTTGCTTGAATTCAAATGGGAACGAAATCAATTTCAATTTTCCCACCTAGACAAAATTTTGGCCAGTGGGGCAGAGCGCAGTGGTCTGCGACACTTGGGTGTTTTAATAGGCTACTAAAATAATTGGTACGTATCCTTAAGTTAAGAAAATAGAAAAAATATTCCCCATCCCCTATTGGTATTTAGCCCTTTTCTTTAATTTTTTATTCAGTGCTGAGAAAAATTTCACCTATTCACAAACTCAGACCCAGTTTTTTTATGATTATGATGATAGCACTCACGAAAGTACCGATCGTATCACGTCCACCAGTAAATCAAACAGCAGTGCGAGTGTCTCTGGGTACGAGGTTGACCGGATCAGTGAAAATGGGTGTGTTCAAATCATTTGTGATGAACTTTGTACTTTGCCACCTACTTTGACAGACAATCTCTTAACCTTATAACCTTTAGAAAGTAAAGGGATCCATATTTTACCGGAAATTTGTTTTTCTATGCGTAATTTGGAAGGAGGAAAAAGCTTTCCAAATATACAGTAAAAAGGTCATTAAATCCCTTTCAACTGTCAAACTATTCCATAACGTTCTGTCATGTTAAAATGCCATTACCTTTTAACTATTACATACAGAGATATTTTTAGACTCGAATCCATGAAGAAACAGCCACAGATGTATAAAGCCCGAAGGACTAGATGTCGTGCTTTAAGCCATCGCAGGCAAAAATAAGTGAATATCGGAAAAAATATTGTTGCTATGGTTTTCGAAAACCCGCGAAAGCTTCTGATTGGTTGAGCGCTGAAATTCTATTGTAATGTCGCGTGAGCTAGGTAGGATTTCCCACCTAGCCACTGTACACTTTTCAGCCGAAGCACGACATCTAGCTCTTCGGGCTTTATAAATCTATGGAGTGAGGATGGTTTTTGAGTACAATTTTTAAATATTAAATT
Organism: Clytia hemisphaerica; assembly: GCF_902728285.1. Lineage (NCBI taxonomy): Eukaryota > Metazoa > Cnidaria > Hydrozoa > Leptothecata > Clytiidae > Clytia > Clytia hemisphaerica. Next base: position 326,064 of record NW_027104602.1, read on the forward strand.
TCGAATTGAAATAAAAGTCATTTTCCCCAGTGCGGCTGAAATTCCAGGGTATTTTCCCACCGGGGACGGAATTTTTGCCAAATTTTCCAGTGGGGCTGGGGTTCAGTGGGTCTGTGACACAGGGGTGTTGCAGTGAAATAAATTAAGGTTAATAAAGTATCTTTGTTGTAAAAAACACATAAACCCATAACTTAGCACCATACAATAGTAACTAACCTTAAACCAATCGATTTTTTCGTCACTTTGTGTCAACGAATTTTCTACCGATAAGGAGTAAGTAAGATGAACCTTCCTAGGAGCAGAATAGGCCATATCCAGGACATTATTCAATATTCTAGGATAATTCAATTGTGTAATCTCTAGGTTCGAAAAACTTGATTTTTTGAAGGGATTTCTAATAAGATTTTGAATAACTTCGAATTTACGACACTTTGCAATAATTGGGATTCTCGAAAATAGGTATTTTATGAAAGTACATTTATAAGAGGTTGTATAATAGTGAATTATTCAGTATTAAATTAAGTTTGGTGGCTCTAAGAGAGCCCAAAGTGCAACTTTTTGGGTTTTAAGGGGTATCCACTGGTATACTCAAACGATTTGGAAGGATAGTGCATATGGTCAAACCTGACAGGAAAAGTACTGCAACAACACCACAAAGCCAGGCTTATCTCCCCACACTCTTGTATCATAGCGTGGTACCCAATTCCCATACACATGGGATAGGTTGACCTGGGTGAAGGTACATTAACTTGCGAAGTGAATTCGAACCCCAACCTCCTGTACGGAAGTCAAAACTACACTAGCCGTGAAAAATGATAACATTAAACGCCTGTATTAATTTAAAATACACAGCTGCTTTTAGCGTTGTAACCTTTCAGCTTTAAATCTACCACATGCCAAAATATCGTCAATAAGGACTAGTATAAAAAGGGCCAATAAGAAAATCATGTTTTATATTTAGTAAAACAAGTCATAGAAGAAAAAATATCTCAAAAATATTATCATATTTCAAAAATAATTGACCAGTCTATAAAAACATTTTGAATGATTGTTTAAACCGTAGGCGTGCCATTTAAAAGTAAATCGAATTCAAAAACCATTATTTGAATATTAAGGGTCATTATCAGTGAGCGGTGCGGCAGATCTAATTACGGCATATGTTTCCAGAAAAAGTTTGAATTATTTCGAAATGGTAATAATCTGTAGTCTCATTGGCTTTCTATGTGGCGGCTTAATATTGTCATTTTTCGGCAAAGCTCAAACAGCAGCCTAATTTCTGGAATTGGGTACTTAATTATATCATATAGACTAGAGTCATTTTATATTGCACAATAAAGTTTTGTTTCGCGAATACTTCTGTTCTTACAATTAAAATTGGATTATGAATTATTTCTTCCCAAAAATTTTCTTACTCGTCATTAGGATGAGAAAATTACTTTAATTGACTTTTTAACGGAAAACAAGGTTGAGCTTTACACGTTTTTTAGAACAAACTATATAAGAACATAAGGCTTCGATGGCCAAAATATTAAGAACAAGTTAAGAACATTTTAAGGCTTTGCAGACTTTAGAACACCGAATTTCATAGGAAAATGGACAAAAATTCTCAAAAATGGCGAAAATAAGAGCATGTTAAGGGCATTTTTAGGCTTAAAAGTAAAAAAGTTAAGAACATCCCAAGGCTTCAAAACTTTTGGATGTTCTTATAAAAAGCGTGTACCCTTTCTACCCCTCTTCAAGGTTTTGTAGGAGTTGCAAATACTGTTTTTTATTTACTATTTGTTGGTTTAGAAGAATCTTAAATTATACACTCCTGATGATAAATAGGGTTACTGTTCGTTTCGAAAAAAAAGATTCCTGAACCTTTCAAAAAAAAAACACCCCTGTGTCACAGACCCGCTGGGACCCCAGCCCCACTGGAAAATTTGGCCAAAATTTCGTCCCCAGTACTAAAAATACCCCAAAATTTCAGCCCCACTAGGAAATTGACTTTGATTACATCCCCATTCAAACTCCATTGTAAAAACTTGTACTCCAAAACCATCCCCACTGGATTTTTTAAGCTTGGAACAATAAAATCTCTATCCCAAATGGGATTACAATGGAAAATTTCATCCCCGCTGTGGGAAAAAGTTTTACCGGGGCTGTGAGACAGGGGATTAAAAAAGTAGGCATCTATAGAAAAATGTTGTTCGTGTGAAGTTTAAACAGAATGCACCTAGGTTGGTGAGGGATCAGAGATCAGAGTAAAGCTGCTTTCATGTCCGATAAGACAGCTCCGAAAGCTCGGTTGGTGATATTTACAGCAAAAGCGATACGAAAACCAAGTATACACTATACTAGTCCGACAATCCCTAGTCCGGCTACAAATCAGTTCATAATGGAATCAACGTGGGAGTATGTCCGAAAAAAGTCCCATGATCAAGATGTCGAAAACCATTCACATCGTATCATCGTATCAATGTTAAGTATAGACGATAAAGGTATGCTGTTTGCCAGCTAAGAAGAGACGATCAACCACAGATTAATAAAGCCCGAAGGGCTAGATGTCAAACTTTAGCTGAAAAGTGTGCCGAGGTTAGGTAGGAAATCCTACCTAGGTCACGTGATAATACAATAGAATTTCAGTACTTGACTAATAAAAGCTTCGCAGATTTTCGAAAACAATAGCAGCAATATTTTTTGCGATATTAATTTTATTTTTTGCTTGTAAGAGCTGAAATCTAGCGCGACATCTAGCCCTTCGGACTTTACAGAAATCTGTACGATCAACTAGTAGTATTTTGTGCTCTTGGAAATTGATGATTTCTGATTGCTTCTTCATCATAAAGAGAGAAACGATGTTTCAGAATGTCAAACATATCTTCCGTTTTATAATTGACTGAAGCTGTCGATGGTTTACGGTTAAAATGACCATTAAACATCGATGTTAAACTCCTGAATCGACCACCGGTTGGTTTCCTCATCTTTGGATCAACTTTACTGGATCTTTTGTGACATTTGAGACCGAATTTCTTGTGGATAAAGCATATCAAAGTGAAAACAAGCATTAAAGCAAATAATGCCATGATGAATGATGTTACTCCCATTGCTGAACCACTTGATTCGTTACCTGTGAAAAACAATAAAGATTTCAGGTCCACTTATCTTTATAAATTAAAATGGCCAAAAAGTGGGCAGTCTCAAAAAATGTATTGCTCTATTTTTATGTCAAAGAAAATATTTTAATTGCCAAATTTCTGCCCATTTTTTGCCTGCTCTAACAGTTAGACTAGACAACAGAATAGGCCAGCTGTCTACTAGAGCTATAACACCTGTTATCGATCTCAACTGGGTCGAGTTTACAGAGAGGAATGACAGAAAAATGCCTTTGTCTATGTAAAATCATCAATGCAATGAAAGTCTCCTTCATAATTTCAGGGTTGAGGTGCATACATGAGTTTTGTTTGTACCTTACTTGACCAAAAAATAACAAATTAGCTAGCTCCAGAAAATTCTGAGTTCTATGCCACAGTGAACATTCAATGCATTGATTTTTATTCAAATTATTAATAGACCCAATTGCAGCAAAAAGGTAGTGCCCACCCAGAACCCAAAAATCAAAATTTTTGAAAAATGCAAAAATATATTCATCCAAGGAACAAGTGATCCAAATCCGACCATTTTGAAGTCCGCCGGCTGCCTTAAAGTTTTGTGACAGACTGACAAACACATGGACACACATTGTCAGTAGATTCTAGCTCAACTGAAGTTGAGAATGAATTATTGATATTGACATGACCGTAAATTTAAGACGGAAAAATCAACGCCAACCGGGCAAAGATATCCCCTGCGGAAAAGGAATTCGAAATTCATTTACTGGGTAACTATGCTACTAAGGAAAATTCTTGCAGACGATTTTCAATGACTAGTGGAGGATACAAACCTTTTAACTTTCCGGTAATTTGTTTCCCTTTAGGAGGATCAATATTTAATTCATTTTGTACGTCTATGGAAATACCATCTTTTTCAGAATCGACTGTTTCAGTTGTCTTCATAGGATACTTAGAACTTGTAACCAGTTCTGGTGAACAATATGAACCATTGCCAATGAATCCAATACTACAAACACATTTTGTTTCATATGTTTCTTTGTCTATGGAGCAGGTAGCGTTCTGGTGACATGCTGCACATCTTTGAGTAGCTGATGAAAATAAAAGTAAAATCTTTGGTATATTTTAATATTTGTGAAAATTTTACATCCCGCAAAGAAATCAAGAAAAAGAAGGCTTAAGCTAGCCTATACCACCCAATAAGTTATCCGAAGGCTAGAGCCGAATCTCCTTTGTAGGATTTGAAGCCACTTATTTCCTTTATAATTTGCGCACGCCCGTGTGGTTTTCATACAAACAGTGGATTGAAAATAGCTGGGCGGTAAATGCTGTTTACCTCCAACATTTGAAAGATGTAAAGCGTGAAAAAAGAAAGTGCTAAATTCAATCCGTTATCCGAAATACACGGCGCAAATCTTAAGCGTACAGTTTTTCTTTTTGGGAGGGTTGGAGATTATCGTCTCTAGCCTTCGGTTTAAGACTCAATGGTATCACGAAAAATACGGGAACTATTTTGACTGCAAAGTAGAACTAGGGATATGTGTAAGTGTTTTATTTAAATTGGACACTTTAGCTTAGGTCTAAATGGTGGTAACAGAAACGTTTCCATAAAATCTTTGAAAAAGGTTATAGTCGTGTGTAGAAAAATCTTTGGAAAGTAATACTAATAGGGGATTGCCGGTGCAGATTCTTTTGCATCTCTTGGCTCTTCTGATCAGTTTGATAATTAGGGTTAAACAAATTTTTTTAATAAGAACAAACTATATAAGAACACAAGGCTTCGACAGCCAAAATCTTAAGAACAAGTTAAGAACACTTTAAGGCTTTGCGAACACCGAGTTCATAGGAAAATGGACAAAAGTACTCTTAAAATGGCGAAAATAAGAACATGTTAAGAACATTTTTAGGCTTAAAACTCTAAAAGTTGAGAACATCTCAAGGCTTCAAAAATTTTGGATGTTCTTATAAAAAAACGTGTAAATCACAAAGCATTCTTTGTTAGCCTTGTGACGGGTATGTAATGGGTGTGAGAAAGGTGAGAACAAACAAGCTATTTGTCCATCAGAAATATGTGTTTTTTACTGATTTTGTTTATGATTAACAAAACAGAAGAAACAATTGACAAACCAGATGCATGTTAGCATGGCACACAACATAAAAGTATTTTGTTTACGTCTTGGTTATTAAAATTCTCACAATGTCAATTTTAAAGGAAATGGGAAATATTGCTTTCTCACTGCATGGGCACTGCACCATCCCAGAGTTCTTATTCGACTGCTTTAAAGGAGAGACATTTTTCTCAAACAATTACAGTAAAAACATTATTAAGTTATCCTTATCACACCCCTTCTCACAGACCCACTGGGGCCCCTGCCCACCGGAAAAATTGGTCAATTATGCTAAAAAATTTGTCCCCGCTGAAAATAATCAGGTAAGCAAATCCTCACTGCAGAATGTTGTGCTATTTTTTCCATCCCCACTGAACTTTTTGGCTAGAAAACAATGAAACTCAAATTCCCAAAATTTGCCATATCTAACCTGGATATGCTTATAAGTGCAATGCTCATAAAGAAAAAATGTATGTTTATTGCGAATGTGAGATTTTAGTCCCACAAAGTTCGTCTGAGATGTGTTTGTAGTCCAACTCACCTGCAACAGAGCGATTCTGAATGGTTCTTAACAGATCCTCTATTTGTTCTTGTTCTTCTGTTCGTAGTTTTTGCTCTTGTTGTTCAAACATCTTCTTGACATGTTCGTCAATAAAATCTGCAATCAGGCTCCAAGCAACAGTACTACTTTTGACAAGTTTGCATTGAATACCATCACCATGGAAACCAGAATCACAGAAACACTTGTAAGAACCAAACGCGTTTACACAGGTTGCGTTTTGATGACATTTGCTTTCACCGGTTACGCATTCATTTTTATCTGGAAAAGAAAATAGTCAGGTATTATTACAACGAATTTTAAAGCTATTCAACATTGAGCTGTGTTTGAAAAGCCAGATTTGATACATTTCTTAAATTACTTCGTAACAGTGAGAGCAGGCGCCGCAGCAGACCTGTTTAAGGCGATCTAGAAGGACTAATCTTCCAAAAATTCCGCCCGTCGGCGCCAACCGGTGGCGCCTGTAACGGCTATATTTGTAAAGCCCGAATTGCTAGATAGGCAACTTTAAGCATTCTCCAGCAAAAAAAGCAGTGAAGCAAAAATTTGACTTTTTAAATTTCGTGCCGATGGATAGGATCTAGCATTTTAATTTTTTTCGGAGCATGAGATCAAAAAAGGTAGGCAGCAAACGCTATTTCACATCTCTCAAACCAGTGAAATTGCTTGTTGTTCCGTGATTTCTTCGGTAGGAAATCCTACTAAATCTTGCTTCACTTTTCGATAAAGGTTTTCGGGCTTTACAGATCTGTGAGTATACCTAAAGAGTATATAAATACTTCATCATGAGAACTTTCCAAAAGAAAAAGGTTGCTCACCGGGATTCGGCAATAGATGGCATTGGAAACTATATGAGTATCAAAAATCTTTCATAATAAACTTTTTTGTTAGATGATAAGCAGTTTCGAATGTAAGTTAACAACCTTCGGCACTCTCAAGTAAGCTAACAGAGAGTTTATGTATGGTACTTTTCCAACGACAGAGATGTTTAGTTTTTCATTTGTCTAGATCCTGGCATACTACATTCTTACCGCCCTCGATTTCCAGGCATTTCAGTCAGATACATCGAATTTTCTAATATCTAACCTTGACAAAATCCATTTTTCATTTCAAACCCAGAATAACAATGACATGTATACGATCCTACGGTATTGATGCATTTCCCGAAAAAACAATGGTGTAGATTCACATCTAAACATTCGTTTAAATCTTGGCAAAATGTTCCATTGCTTTTATACCCAGATTTGCATTGACATTTAAAACTTCCGATTGTATTGAGACATTCTGCGTTTGGATGACAAGAGGATGGTGATTCTAAACATTCATTTTTATCGAAGCATATTTCACCGTTCCCTGTGAACCCTTGTTGACATTTACAGCTGTAACCTAAAAAATGATAAAAAATAGATTTTGGATAGGACTGAAATACTGATCCAATTAAAGTCATTTAACACCCGAGAGTAGCATAATAACGACCGGTGAAGAAGGGTGGATACATATAATGTAAACTCTCTTCTCCTCCAATACTAAAGTATCGAATACCGGTATTTTGTTGGTCAATAACGAAACAACTAATTCTAAAAATTTCTGGAACCACCCAAAATAGTGAAGAGAACAAAAACGTACTCCAGAACCCAACATATTCTACTTTTTGGGTTGTTTCCGATAGGAATATCAGGAATCTTGAGATGAATAACGAGTGAGTGAATTGGCTATTCCAGAAAAAATTTTTACCCGCTATGTTGAGGAGGTCTTTTTACCTCCCTGGATTTTTTCCCAATTTAGGACCTGGTTGGATTTTTTTCTTATTCTTTTTAACCACCCTGGACTTTTGACCTCGTTTTACTGACCACCCTGGATATTTACAGTTGAAAAAGCCAGACCCCCTGAATTTTTTATCATGCAGAACACCCTGGACGTCACATCTCCTCAACATATGGGGTACATACTATTTCTGTAATAGCCCAATACTAACCTCCAATATTATCAACACATTCAGCATTCGGATGACATTTATTGTTTCCAAGCTGGCATTCATTTACATTGTCACATTTAAAACCATCACCAGTAAACCCTTCATGGCATTTGCAAGAATATGAACCGAAATTGTTGGTGCATGTTGCATTCTGGTGACACTGGTTAGTTGACGAACATTCATTGATATCGATGCATGTGGTGTCATTAGCTGTATAGACGAAACATTACAAATATTACATATTTTCAAAATAGGAAGCTTTCTGAGTTCGGTCAATTCTCCTGTTTCCACACTCTAGGGAATATTATATTTTCTTGAGTTTTCAAGGAGTGAAATTATCATTTTCATTAACAGAATTTTTGATGAATATTCTCTTTCCGGGAGTTCGATAAACGGGACCCTTCGTGGGTTTCATTTTTGAATTTTCACCGAAATGTGAAAAATGACCTTGAATTTGATTCAAAATGCAGCCTACAGTGGCTGATTTTTTAATTATGTAGTTTGGGAACCTCGTTCAGCTTTTGTTAGGGTTTTCCATTAGATATGTACAAAAAATATTGGCAAACGAATTTTCATTGAATCTCCACCATAACATCTAACGAAGCCATTTAAAAAACGTCATGTGTCAGCTTAGAGCATTCTTCCAACACATGATAAAAACAAAAAAACTTACCAGTTTTTATAAAGCCATTCCTACATTGGCATGTATAAGAACCGATGTTGTTGACACAATTAGAATGTTGATGACAATTATGAGTTGTTGGAGAATAACATTCATTGAAATCAAAACATTTTCTTCCATTCCCGTAGAAACCTTTCTGACAATAACATTGATAGGAGCCTGAAGAAAAAGTTATTATTTGAATCTTTAACGCTTGGAACTAGGATCGAAGAAGCAAAACCTAAAAATTACTAATATTTTGTTAACACCCTTGTACGATGAAAGTACTATCCGATAGAGATCGTCCAATCAAAGCGAGGGCAAGAACAGTTTGCACTCTACTACTTATTGCGGGAAATAGAAATAAAAGAGATTCTAAAATTAATGCTCTGAAAACCTTTTTTCTGAACTTTGACGAGATTTCTGTATCATTTATTGTCATAGGCACTAAACTTTACTTCGATTCGCTATAACAGTCTAGATTTATACATTGTGATACTCACCACTCACGGTAGACAGAAATACCCGCTGGTACCCCCAGCCACACTGGAAAATTTGGCAAATATTTTGCACCCGGTGGGAAAATACCCTGGAAATTTAGTCACACTGAGAAATTGACTTTGATTTCATTCCCACTCAAAATTCAATGTTTAAAATATGCACTCCAACACCACCCCCACTGGATTTTGGAACAATAGAATTTCTATCCCCATCGGGATTTCAAGAGGAATTTTTATCCCAACTCTGGAAAAAATTCCACCAGGGCTGTGAGACAGGGGTGTTACCTTCAGTATTCAAACAAAGAGCATTTTGATGACAATTATTCATCGAGTTGTTGCTGCATTCATTGAGATCTCCACATTGGTATCCATCACCTAGAAAGGAGAAAACCCGATACAGTTTGTTGTGACATAATTAAAGCCCAAAGGAGCTAGGGATAAAACTCTTGGATGGTCACTTATTTCCTATCCTAAATGCGCATTGATATCCATCACCTAGTAAGGAGAAAATAAACAAATACAGTTCGTTGTACTTTATATACAAGAGTGTATTTCGCGTATAACATAGCTTAGTACGTCAATGAATTTAGAAATTTTTGTAGATATCAGGTCTAATTCGTTGTGGCATACTTTAATCCCGTTACTTTTCGCACAGAAAATGATACAATATCTGCTAGCTGAGTATAAAGTGTTGTCTATTAAGTTCAAAGCCCTGAAGGAGCTAGAGATGAAACTTTTAAATGGAAAATGAGGTCACTTATTTACCATCGGAAACGTGTGTGAAATCAAAGAAAGCGCTAGATTCAATCCACTATTCTAAGTGCTGAATAAATCTTAAGGCTTCGCTTTTTTTGCTTGGGAATGGTTGGAGATTCCAATCTACCCCTTCCAGTTTTAAACTGCATGGTGTTACTAATCAATCCTCTTCATTCTTAAAATGATACAACATCTGCTAGCTGAGTATAAAGTGTTGTCTATTAAGTTCAAAGCCCTGAAGGAGCTAGAGATGAAACTTTTAAATGGAAAATGAGGTCACTTATTTTCCATCGAAAATGTGCGTGAAATCAAAGAAAGCGCTAGATTCAATCAGTGATTCTAAGTGAAGGGTAAATACACCCTGTCTCACAAGCCCCGGTGGATCTATTTCCCGCAAGCGGAGATAAAGATTTCTTACTGAAATCCCAATCGGGATGAAAAGTCTATTGTACCAAGGTTAAAAAATCCAGCAGGACGGTTTTGGAGTGCAACATTTAATTTCAAATGGGGGTGAAATTAAAGAAATTTTCTCAGCGGGGCTAAAATTCTAGGGTATTTTCCCCACCGGGGACGGAATTTCTACCAAATTTTCTAACTAAATAGTGTTACCAAATAATCATGTTATTCTTTCTCCCATGCTCCTCGCTAATATGGGTGCAAAAGATAACGTTGGATCGGTTTACAGAATTGACTAAATCACGTCATTGGATAGCGATTACGCCACGATTACGTTATCAAAAGGATTTTTTATTCCGTTTTTTGAGTGAGTTACACTATAAGTCTTTTCGAAAGCCTGTCTTCAGGTGTTTTGATTCATATTCGATTTTTTCGCTACTATGAGGACTTAAAAAGCTTAAAGTGACGTCAAACAATCGAATATTCAGAGCCCGAAAACCTTACCCTGAGTATCAGAGGTCAAGTTTTCAAAGAGAAAATATTAATTATCGAATTTATTCGAGCTGTGATACTCACGGTACGAAAACCTGGGCTCCAAACATTCGAAAAAATCGTAAAGTGGAACAGACGTGCGTTACTGTGTAAGAAAAAAAGCTGTGATGTATAGGCTAATCTTTCGTAAAAGTAAGCTTATAACTTCACCTTGGTATCTGGGGGGGGTTACCATTGTTCATTGAGCATTACAATTTTTTTTATAAGAACGTCAAAGGTTTTCGAAACCTTCAGATTTTCTTATCTTTTTTAGTTTTAACCTTTCCGCCCCGAAAGACGTATCTGATACGTTCGCCATACGTTCCGAAAGACGTATCTGATACGTTTTTAAGGTGACCTTTATATTTGGTCGGATTACGCCCCAACCGTCAGAGGTACGGTAAAACCGATTAAAAAATCGGAATCAGCGTGAAATTTCCGATAAGAAACAATCGGGGTTTGTTTTGGTATGACGCAACATTTTTCAAAAATAGAAATGGTAGACCAAGCTGTGTTGCGTGATTTTGGAGGAGGCAGAAAGTTAGCTATGAAAGTAAGGGTTTATAAAAGTGTTTTAGAGTTTAATTTGGCTTTTCAAAAGTATGGAATTGTATTACCTAACTATAAAGAAACCTTCTAAAAAAGTTTTTTTTTTTAAAAAAGTAAGTGTTTTTATCAATTTTTCAGTTCTCTATAATTTTTTGAAGTTTTGCACCAAAAAATGACTTTGTCGCGACATTGTTTTTTCATATACCTTTTGTCTGGCTTCATAATTTCTGTCCAAAATTGTTTGAAGTACTCAGTTAAACATATTTAGAAAGGGGAAAGGTAGGGCTTTCCAAAAATATAAGGGTTTTTTTCTGAAGTTAATTTTTCAAAAAGTTATAACGGTTATCGTGAAAATTGTATTTTCATCAAAAAACGTTGCGCGCAGACGGGCTGAAGATATAAAAATGTTGCGCGCTGGAAAGGTTAAGCCTAAATATGCTCTTAAAACGTTTTAAGTATTTTGTGATCATTTTTTACGATTTTCTAAAAAATTGTGGTGTTTTAGAGTCCAAAAGGCTAAAAATGCTCTAGATTTGTCCTTAATATAAGCTGTTTATTCTTATACAATTGTTCTTATAAAAAGACATGTTCTGCCCAATACCTGAATATCCCTTTTGGCAGAAACACATGTAAGATCCAATAGTGTTTTCACACTTCGCCTTTGCATGACATCTATTGAGGTCTGGGTCCGAACATTCATCGACATCTTTGCACGTGTTTTCACACTTCTGGTAACCAGAGTTGCAAAAACAATCGAATGATCCAATAAGGTTGACACATGTCGAATTCGTAGGGCAATGAGCAACCTCAGCTTTGCATTCATCAAAATCTATGGTCAAATGATCAAAGAAAAACTAGCAATACAACACCCCTGTCTCACAGCCCCGGTGGAACTTTTTTCCTCAGTGGGGATAAAACTTCCTATTGAAATCCCGATGGGGATAGAAATTATATTGTTCCAAAGTTAAAAAATCCAGTGGGGATGGTTTTGGAGTGCAATTTTTAAAACATCGGATTTCGAGTGGGGAAGAAATCAAACTCAATTCCCCAGTGGGTCTGTGACACAGGGGTGTAATACAGTTGACGCTCTTTTATTCGGCGTTCTACTATTCGACACGCTCCACTATGCAATAATATTGAAAGTCGACGTCAACTAGAAACTCTCATGAACGATGTTCTACTATTCGATGCAGTCATATCCCTTGTTCGATGAAAATCCGATTCCCTTGAAAACCGAATAAAAGAGTGTCAGATGTACTTAAATCACTCACATACTGGGTGTACCCAGAAAAAGTATAAAGGTTTGATAGCTAACTGTGTCCGAAATAATGTGAACTTTTAACCCTTTAAGTACAAATTACGAGTATACTAGACATGGGCTATGTAGGAGGACGAAGCCCTCCTGTAATGTCCAGTTTGAGTTAGAAATCGTCATTTTTTGTCTAACTCGTAGAAATTGGATTGGGTTTCATGGTCAAGCAAAAAAAATCAAAAGTGAGTCTTTCCAGCAAGATTTTGAGCCAAAAAGTCAACGAGTGATCCAAGAACCTCCTAAATTGGTCCTGCATTACTTGATTCTGTCCTCTAGCGAATTAGTTTGAAGTTTTACTATTGGGCACCGTTCTATCATTCAGGCAGGTCCGCGCAGAAGGAAGACATACATTCGCTCGAACGTGTCCCCACACCATTTATAAATTCTAAGAAAGACGAAAACGTGTGAAACTCATGAACTATCCACACTTACCTTCACAAATCGTTCCATTCCCAATGAACCCATCTTTGCAAGAACATTGATAATGTTCATGAGTATCGATACAAGTCGCATTCGCATGACAAGTGTGTAAATTAAGTTTGCATTCGTTGATTTCTGAGAGGAATAAAAAATGAAATCAATTGTCTTATATAATCGATAATCTTGCTGTTGAACGAAATAGAAAATTGTGGCTATTATCCCCGTCAAATTTCGTTAATTTCAGGCCCGTTGGAAGCGGGGAGACTGGGGAGACTTCAGCCTCCCAACTTTTGAGCAAATGAGGTTTCTTTCTCAAATTTCTAGCGAATTTCATTTCATTTTGAGCCTTCAGCCTCCCCACCTTTACGGCTGTTCCACCGGGCCTGAACTTTAAGGTTTAAAGAAAATTTAAAGTGTTTGGCCTGGTTCCAAAAGCTGTCAATAAATTAAATAAAAAATCGGTAAAATTGTCAAAAATTGTCAAGCTTAATTTTAGGGCCAAATTGTTAAAAGAGGTTCAAACCAGGCGTCTATTTCGTGAAAAGAAATACATTCCAAAACACATGCTCGACTTGCCATTAATCTTGCAACTTTCACCATTTCCAATATATCCTTGTTTGCATTGACATGAGGAATTTTCGTCATCTAATATGCATAGTGCTTTTTCGTGACATTTAGTATAATTTTCACCACAAATAAATTCATCTAAAATACACAAGTGAAAATGGAAATCGTGGTGGAAATGTACAATGTTCATGTCAGCATCTATGGTTGACAGCAATGAAGTATGTATAAGCCCGAAGGGCTAGAAGTCAATCTCTTTGGTAGGATTTGAAGCCAACAAATCCTACCAAAGTTGCGCGGCCTTGAGCGGCTCGCCTGGTTTTTACACAAATGACAGATTGAAACTAAAATTTACCGCTAAATTTCGAAAAAAATATCAATTGTAAACAAAGGAATTGCTAGATTAAATCTGTCGTCAAAAATGCGGCGCATTTTTTAAGGCTTCACTTTTTCTTGCCTGAGAAAGGTTAGAGATTGAACTCTAGCCCTTCGGGCTTTAAACTCAATGGTTGACAGCCTTTCAAGGGCACTGGACCGACCCGGTGTAATGGCTTGATTGATTGGCTAAAAATAATCCCCAAAAAGGACATTGACTTTGCACATCCATTGGCATTTAATTTGTGAAACTGCACAATGGAGAAAACATCATCTACCTTGCTCGATGAAGGGAGAAGAATGTCTCTAAACGTAGCCAAACGTAAATCTCGTGCTCCAAGCCACGAAAGACTTTCAATATGGAATTTCACTGGGTCAATGAACTCAAACTTATCTAGATTTATTCATTGACAAAAGATTACTCATCGTGTCACAATATCAAATAACTAAATGTTTACTGGCATTGCGTATTTCGACGACCAACATGCATAATTTGGCCCAAAATTAAGTCCCCGTGAAATCTTAAAATTTTGCGGATAAGTTCAACCGCTAAATTTAATCCCCGCAAAAATTTATCCCATTAAAGTAATTTACCTTACCATATTTTGATTGGACCAAGTAAACGTATTGGCTTTTATCCTCTCCGGTGCAATCTAAATCACTTGTATCTTGGCAATTCCCATATTTACTATCAAAACAAATAGATCGTCGATTGGTTGGCTCCTTTAGAAATGCAGTGAGTCTTTGGCGATCCTTCGTACCATAACATTCACCGTAAAATGTGATCGAGATTGCGATGAATTCTTGCTCCATTGCTTTCTTGTAGCAGTGACAGAGTAAACTGTAAAATAAATTGATGTAAATTAGTCTAGAGCTAGACTACTAATTAACATCAGTTTTACTCAAAAACTTCTTTAAATTAGTCTAGAGCTAGACTACTAATTAACATCAGTTTTACTCAAAAACTTCTTTTACAGTAGTAGAAAAAACCTACGAGTGTTTGAATTAGTGTCACTATTTCAACTTCCCGTACGGCTTTTTTTCTTCTTTTTGACTTTGAGGCAGGATTGCTCCTACGTTTTGTGTTAAAAGAATAGTTGTCTGGAAATCGAGACTAGATCTACTTGGAAACCACATGACTAGTCAGGGTCATAAATACTGTGGTTTTTAGGATGTTTATATCTTGAAAACGTTTTGAAGGGACTAGAATAGGGATAATCAAATAAGTCTGGATATGTGCTAAATTCCAAGCAAATTAACAAATCTTGCATGTCTGTCCAGTTCTCCAGGTATTGAAAGATTTTCGAGCTAGACTCATATTCACAAGATCAAAATAACCAGGTGGCTAGACTGCCACTATTATGAGTATGAGTGAGTGTAGTTCTAGTTCAATTCAATAATTCAGTCTAGAACAATATCGGAGCTTCGATAAAAGCAAAACAAATCATGGATCTCACGTTGAATAATAGTGGTAAGATCAAAACTTTAAATATTGCTTGACCTAAGGACAAAAGCTAAAGAAAATATTTGTGAGTTTTGCTTAGGACCTTGGAAGAAATCTGCAGTTTGATTATCCTTATTTTTTGTTCCATAATTCACAGTACCTTCTCAAGTGTTTCGGATAATCTCCCCATTCTAAAGTGGTGCCAGTATATGATGGATTGGTGTGATCGCGGTTGTTGGCTAGTTGAATGTTGAATATTGAAGTATCTTTTTTGAGACAACCAAGCTTCTTCGTTGGTAGTTCACATGTAGAGATATCTGAGAATATAAAAAGAGTGAAGATACATGAATGAATAATAATAATAATAATAACAATAATAACGATGCTTTACAAGTTCGCAGGCCACCGTGCAAGCACATGGGCCTCTATGAACCGCTCTTTTTCAACAATTTTCTTAAGATAGAGTTTTTTCCTAGGGCTCCCCCTGACTTTGAATTTAAAGTTTGCGTCCTTTATTGAAGTATTCATTTCTTGGGCTTTCATACACCACTCTTTGATTGTCTTCCTTTCACTTTTCGTAAGATCTTCTGTCACCCGGAAGGGCAATTTTTCTCCTTTAGTGATTGCTCTTATTTTTGTCTTCTTCGTTTGTAAATCGGACTTTCATTGGTCAATAGCGTTTTTCATCTTCCTTTTCCTTCGAAAATTTTCAGATTCTTTGAGTTTCTTCAATCCTTAAATTCATTTAGATATTCTTTGTCGTAGATTTTGGTTGACTCCTTTGAATCTTCAGTGGATTCGTCAACACCATGAAGAATTAGCAGATTGCATGCCGTGGATCGAATCTGTCGTTCCTCCTGTTTTTCCCTTCGCAGTACGTTTTCTATGTTCTTCTCAATTTGCCTCGACGCGACTGCTGCGTATATTTGTGATCTATTTTGTCCTTTCTTCTCAATGATGTCTTCCATCTTCTTTTCGATCGTTGCCATTCTGGTCTCAAAGCTATCCTTTATTTCGCTGATCATTGTATTAACGTCTTTGGACTTTAGTTGAGTGATTTCTACGTCCTGGGCTTTCATTATATTTTCGCAAGCTTTTATCTCCTTTCGGAATCCTGAAACTGTTGATGTTTCACATGAATTGACCCGTTCCAATAGATCAGGAGTGATCACGACACAATTTTGACAAATAAAAGCTCTCGATTTGTATGTTAGACATAACTGGATTTGATAGACGGGGAGCTTTGAAAAAATGTAGTGTACGATTCGATTGCACTTTTTACATTCAAGTGTGTCATTGGATCTTCCTTCTTCACTTGTAACACATTCAGATGGGCTGCAAAGGTCGTAAATTGATGCTGAATTCGGTTGTTTTCGTAGATTTTCCTGAATTTTCTCCACCATATTTACATCTTTTAACAACACATCCGTTCAGTGAATGATTCTGAAATATTCAGCTGTTCCTCTCAGAGTTTATGTATCGGAGGATATCGAGGGCGACGGTAAGTGAAATCGATACAAAACAAAGTCGATAGTTGTCTATATCGCCTTTTCTCACCTAAACAGACGACGGTGTTTTTACCGTCGTCGAGCAAAGTGGACGGTGATTTTGGAGACATGTTAACTTCCCTGGTCAAAAATCTTTCAAAGATCTTTCAAGAACTTTAATGATCTTCAAAGATCATTAAAGCTAAAGATTCTTCAAAGATCTTTTTAAGATTCTTTCATGTTTCTTTAAAGATCTTCATCTTAAAAAGATCTTTAAAGAAACTTTTATATTCTTTATAAGATTCGGAATATGATTTAATTTCTAAGAATCTTTAAAGATCTTTTACAGAATCTTTAAAGATCTTTGAAAGTTTCTGTAAAGATCTTTCAAAGTTTCTTTGAATATCTTTCAAAGTTTCTGTGAAGATTTTCTCGATTCTGGTTAAAAAATTATACGAGTGGATACTTGAAAAATTCACGTGGAAAACCCCCATTGCAGCAAAACACTGGTAAAAATATAAAAATTTCAACTAGTTTCCAATTTACGAAACTTTCACATTTCAACTAGTTTCCAGATTTCAAAATTTTTACAACGAGTTTCCTATAATTTCCAACATACGGAAATCTTACACTTGAAGTTTCAAAAGGAAATTTTTGGAAACTATTGGAAACTTTTTAATTTTGACAAACGAAGGTTTATATACACGGATTAATAATTACAATCAATTATAATCAATGTTGTAAAAAGGTAAAAGAATTATAAAAGTTGGTCGAGAACCCGGTTTACACGGCGCGCTTTATCAATTTGCCGTACGACTTGCTTGAGCTCTCAGCAGACTTAGAAATTTTTGAGAAAAATTAAAGGGTGTCGATCGAGGGCGCTTATACCGACTGCAGAGTACCGCCCGTTATCAAGATTCCAAAACTCGTCCCAGTTTCCCTTTCATTCTCTGGCTTGGCGCCAAACAAGATGGCGATGGTTGATGCATATCTCTTGAAATGAAGGGAAGAATCACACAGTTAAGTACAAGTTTTTTGTCTGTTTAGAGCAATTCTCTTTGTCCATGTTCTGTTTAATCCTATTTCTTTGAAGTAATATTTTAATACAGTAGAAACGTCTTGGTCTATATAGAAAATACTGGTGTCCTGTCTCTAGTGATTTATTTTTCTGAAGTTTATTTTCTATACATTTGATTTTAACTCGCTTTCAACACACAGGGTACAAGTTGAGCTGAAAAAACAAAAATTTCTTTCAACAGGTTTCTTTAAACAATAAAGCTTGGGTTTCAAGTGAATAAATTTTTGAGTAAAAATGTAATTTTCATTGTTTATAACTGTATAAGTCAGATGATGATGGCTAGTATATATTAGGGTTTACGACGAATGAATTTGTGGAATAAAGAATTGATTTTAAACCACTTAGTCAGATACGTGTAAGTTTTAATTTTTCTCTGGGTCTACACATTTGTTGTGTATGTGGCATCTTTTGATAAAACTTGAGACCTGTTTTCATAAAAAACTTTACTAATGGCTAGTTTATGAGTTTACGACAAATGAATTTGTGGAATAAAGAATTGATTTTAAACCGCTTAGTCAGATACGTGTAAGTTTTAATTGTTCTCTGGGTCTACACATTTGTTGTGTATGTGGCATCTTTTGATGAAACTTGAGACCTGCTTTCATAAAAAACTTTACATATGGCTAGTTTATGAGTTTTACAACAAATGAATTTGTGGAATAAAGAATTGATTTTAAACCGCTTAACCGCATACGTGTAAGTTTTAATTGTTCCCTGGGTCTACACATTTGTTGTGTATGTGGCATCTTTTGATGAAACTTGAGACCCGCTTTCATAAAAAACTTTACTAATGGCTAGTTTATGAGTTTACAACAAATGAATTTGTGGAATAAAGAATTGATTTTAAACCGCTTAGTCAGGTACGTGTAAGTTTTAATTGTTCCCTGGGTCTACACATTTGGTGTGTATGTGGCATCTTTTGATGAAACTTGAGACCCGCTTTCATAAAAAACTTTACGTATGGCTAGTTTATGAGTTTACAACAAATGAATTTGTGGAATAAAGAATTGATTTTAAACCGCTTAGTCAGGTACGTGTAAGTTTTAATTGTTGTTCCTGGGTCTACTTTGTTGTGTATGTGGCATCTTTTGATGAAACTTGAGACCCGCTTTCATAAAAAACTTTTACGTATGGCTAGTTTATGAGTTTACAACAAATGAATTTGTAGATAAATGAATATTTTGAAACTATTAATTCAATAAATATTTTCATGTTTTATTGGACTTCTTTTTTGCAAATACATCTTATGACAAAACTTGAAATAGCATGGGGGTTTGAAGATAGATCATTTTGAAGAAGGACAATTGATGTAGGTGTTGGGCTATTTCTACCATTATAAAGTTTTTTGCATTGTCTGATGCTGAAAGACTTTGCTTTCTAAAGTGACTTATAATTTTTTTTACCCATTTTCAGCACTTCAATTGGATGGTACATTCACTTTGCTGGCTCAGAATTAGAGCTGTAATTCCTAAAAAGTAAGACTTTTTTAATTTTTGTCTTTTCACAATAAAATCTTATATTCCTTTCGAGAACATTGCTGTTTTTCTTTCTAATGTTTAATTTGATGTCTATTTCTTTTACTGTTTAAGTCTTTAAAGAAAGTTTTTGTATGATTTGGATAGCTATTTTATTTTCCAAGTATATAGATGGTAATCAAACTTATTAATTTTTTTATAGGAGCTCCTTTGACGATGCTTGGGTGAATTGATCAGACAATATGGAACTCAAAATGGATGAATGCAATACTACAAATGGAATAACAAACTAACAAAGTTGGTGGACTATCATCTTTTTCGAAATCTTGACGAACGCCAAAAACTCAGAAAGTTTTTCAAGCCACAACCAAAAGAAATCTTTTTTTTAAATGACAATGAATTTTATCCAATTCGAAGAAGTCTTATTTTATTACCTTTTTTGCATTCCACAATATTTCTACTTAACCTTTCCCACTCTTTTGTGACTTTTTTCAGAACGAACTTCTGAATGAGATGTTGGCAACTCAAAGGCGAACCAACATTCTCCTGGGCCAATTGATTGCAAAGGTAATTTTTTTTCAATTTCTCAAAACAACTGGACAACTTTTTTACGCAATGATTTAACACAACTACAAGCACATCCACGCTTTTCTAACTTGAACCTAGATAAATTTAAAACATGCATTATTTGTCTGTTTTTTGTAAATTTTGCGGCAAGATAGAACATTGGTGTCACCATTCTTTTTTAGGTTTCAGAGCAACCATTACCTAATGCAAACCCAAACCTAAACCAAACACAAATGGCTCCTTTAGATGAAAATGACTTTGTAAGTATCATTTTAACTTCTTTGTTTTTAACTTCATATCCACTGAGTTTTGAATACTTAAAAGAAAACTTTTTGGATTAAATTCCCGTCAAATTTTGTTTTCATCATCAGAAGAAACTGCTAAAATTCTAAAGCTCTGTTACAAACTGACTTGATAATTTTGAAAAAACTCTTGAGAAGGAAAGAAAGACTTAATTTGTTTTGAGCGGGAGAAAATTATAATTGTAAAATTTACATTTTTTTTAGTTTGAATAATTTTTTGAGAGAGACAATTGTATCCTTTATCCTATCCTTTATTTACTCTCTATTTACTTTATGTATTTTAACCATTATTATTCTAAACCAAATTACCGAATTACGAAATCAAAAACAAACACTTTTTTCGAACATGTATATAATTTTTTCATTCACACAGCAACGCAATTTTAATATGCAACTTTTAGCTTACACAAAGGTTTCTAGATAACTAAAATGTTCCTTTTCGTTGCTTTCATTACTTTTTGCTTTATTTCCAATGTCTGAGTGTCGCCGTGCTAGATTACATTTAAGTACTGTAGTGCGGTTGTACGGTTGTCTAAAGCAATAAAATTGTATTTTTAGGTTCTGGCAGATGGCTCCAACTTGTTAGATGTGCCGAGACATAACACTCCTACAATATATGCCATTGCCTTGGCTAAGGCGATGTTTACGACGGAAGAACTTGAAAATGGCATGGTCTCGCCTAAAGCAGGCAAAAGGAAATCGAGGACTGCATTAGATCCTAATCAAGTCAAGAAAATAAAGCGTAAATTGAATTATTTCATCCACCATGGGTTGACAAATACGATTTAACTTATTTTCAAGGTTTTTTGCTGTTTTATACAAATAAGCCATGTTAAGCCTGGGAGCTCCTCAAAAAGTTATGCCTTGTTTTTGTTTTTTTGCCATAACTTTCAACTAGTTGTGATATAAAAAATTTAAACTTTGTTTCAAAAAATTGGCAGTCCGCACAATTTTGGTTCATTGCTCTTGAAGGGAAAAAGACAAAACCAAAGGTAGCAATACCTTATTGAAAAGACAATTTTGAATGGTAAAATCTAAGCTTTAAATACTTTTTTAAAGAATTCGAAAATGAAAATAAAAACTTCGAGAGCAATCAACTAAAATGTGTGGACTGTCAATTTTTTTGAAATTCGTTCATATAATTTTTTTATACTTTTTTTACAGGATTGATTCAACACCAATATAAACTAGACGAACCAAAGTTCAAAAAAATTTGGCCTCATTGCCGGAGGTCCATCAACCAGGGTGGAAATGACGCCAAAAGAAAAGCTGACGTTGAAGCTGACGTTGAAGATGAGATTCGAGAGAATAATTAATTTAAAATTAAAATTGGTGCAAAGAAAAATTGTTTAATACAATCTATATTGTGATATTTTTTTTGTTGATCCGTTCCTCAAAATTGGATATACCTGAAACAACAGCTCTAATTATTATTTTCGCTAACCCATCTCGGACAAGGTGCTTAAAAACAACTACTAGTCTTCCAGGATATTCAAAACACCGAATGATTTTAAAAGAAGCTTCAAGATTTGTTAAGAATCTTTAAAGTCTCAAATATTGAATTTTCTTTCAAGATCTTTAAAGTATCTTAGCTGATCTTTAAAGATCTTCAAAGATCATTAAAGATCAATGCTGATTCAGTAAAGATTCATAAAAAGAGACTTTAAAGATTCTTTGAAAGATCTTCGAAAGTATCAGTAAAGATCTTTGAAAGATCCTATAAGGAATCATCGATGTTCATTAAAGAAACATTGAAAGTTTTTTGACCAGGGTTTGCTTTATTCCGTCCCCCTCGGTTTATCTCGAATGCATAAACTCGCTAATATCCAAATATGGGGAAGAGCGTACGCGATTGACAGTGTGACGACATAAGCCCTTTTTTCATCAGTGTTTCGGTGTTCGAAGAAAAAATTGACGCTGTTTTAGTGGCAAACATTCCATGCGGTGACAAAATGAGGATTTTAGCAATTTTGTTGTCGACAATTGACGGCGTTGTTGACAATGGTCTTTAGAAAAATGTGTTGGTATTTCGGTGTTTCTTACCCCCCCCCTCCCATGCCATACAGGGGATGGTCGAATATTTCCAAGGAACATCCTCATGATTGAGATTAGCTATAGACAAAAAGGCTCTAGGAAGAGCTTTCATTTTATTAGTTCGATTGCTTTTGTTTTGAAGTATAAAGTTAAACTTTTAGAAGGATATATGAATTTTTTTTCAGGGGGTTGTACATAGACATTTGTAGGGTGTTTAGGGGAAAGTTCAATTTATTATTAAGATGAAGTGCCACTCGAGGGTGTAAAGTCTCATTGGATCATTATCATTAGGCAAATTATTCGAGGTTGTTGGAGGATATAATAAAATTCTCTGGTGGAAATGCCCTTGACGCCTTGGAAAAAACTAAGAGGAAATATTAACATACCTGATTTACCCAGTTGAAAGAAAAGCAAAGCGTTGACGATGAAAATGACTACAAACCTTCCCATCGTAAATGAAGAAGAATTGTACATATGCAAAGCCTTATCAATTTGAGAAAACACAATCATTTAAATCCATTCCTCGACGGTTAAATTCATTCCATATATAGTGTATCGTAAAATTAGCAACTATTTACTACAAAGGAGATATTTGATTTCTTTTTGAGCAGCAATATAACATAAATATTCTGACGTTTGGTATGTGGAAAACTTTTGAAACGGAAGCATTGGCTATTTAAAATGGCCCCTAGGGTAACTAATTGACGCATCATTTTTGTTTTTATAATTTCACATGTTAATTAATGCTAATCTACGTATGGGTAATCTAAATTTCTATTTTTATTTTTTTATTTTTTTTGTTATTATATGGTTTGGTATGTTATATTATATTAAATCTATTAAAAAGATATTTCAATTAAAAACTTGAAAACAAAATCTGTAAAACTACACAAATTTACACTAAAAATAACAAAGATTCAAACCAAAAAATATCTAAAAAATTAAACTTGAAACAATTCAGATCAAATATAGACATTTTTATTTAAATACATCAAGGTAACTTGTGTGAAAAGGGGTTGGATTCGAGTCGAATATAATAATAGCGAGATTATGTATCGGAGATATTCTACGGCTACGGTTGCGGGGCTGCCCGTCACTGCCCGTAGCCGTAGAGAATTCCAGATACATAATCTCGCTAATATTATGGTATTGACGCATTTACAAATATAAACATTTGACGTCACTCGCACCCTTTTTAACTCGATCCCAACCCCCTTTGCGACTTCGTTGTTAATTGATAATCTAATATCGAGATTTTGATTTATAAAGTAACTTAGGAATGCAAATCGTTACGTTTCATAACTTCCTTTGATCACTTTGAATATATTTTTACTTTCAACATAAAAGTTTCCAATAGCTGAAGAAACAGTAATGCACATGATTGCCAATAGTCCAAATTTCTTCCACAGTGCAAGCTGACCTTCTTTGAGTTTATTATAAAATATAATAGGGAACACAACGCTTAGGAGCGTGAAAAATGAGCCACCAAGAAGACTGAGGACTGGTCCAAAGTTGGGAATTGCCACCGCTGTTATAAGAATCACCATTACGCAAATTGTTCGTAGGACAACACGTTGCCAACAAAATTCTATGAGCAGAACATAAGAAAAACATGTTGTTAAGAATACTAGAAAAATTAAATCAGTTGATGAACATGTCGTAATTTTTTAACGGAAACATCCCGGTTTTTGATAGAGGCAAATTTTGAACAGTTTTTCTATAGTTTCAATTTGCCACTACTGGTGAAAACCGGGGTTGGTCCCGTAGAAAACATTACATCATAAATATCATGAATTAGCGTGGTAAGTGCCGCTTAAGTGAGATTGTTATTTATTCAGTATTTTACTTAAGTGGCACTAACCACGTTAACCGGCACTTGATCCAAAATCTTTAAGAATTTCCTTCTGAGATACTAGATATACTGAATTCAATAACTGGGTTATTGAGAAAAATGAATAAAAACCGAGGGTAAGACAATATTTTGCAGTGAGGATTTTTTCACTTGATTTTTCAGACAAAAATTGGAGCAGAATTTTTCAAACTGAAACTCGATGAGGATCGATTTTGCCACGTTATTTTATGGCCGGGAATTTAAATTCCATTACTTTTAAGTTAGGAAATTCAGTGGGGATAGAAAAATAACACAATGTTGAAGATGAAACAATGAAGATTTAATCATTTGTTTACCATTCCCAGCAGGGACAAAAATTAGAGTAAAATTTGCTACTGATAACGATATTTTGGCCATTTTTTCCAGTGGGAGGGGGTCCCACCGGGTTTGTGAGAAAGGGGTGAATATGATTAGTTAGTTACTTACCAACAGGAGATTTGAGTATATATTCAACTTGTTGGTTCACCGGATTGATGATTATTACAAAAGCTGCTAACAGGTGCCCACAAATAGATATTTGAGCCAACATGGTATACACACGAAAGTATATACATTTGTCATGAATTTCAGATCTGGCGAATGAAGTTAGTAAATCTTCCTCAATCCTGGTGTCGAAAACTAAAAATGCACCAATACTGACTCCAGTGTATAAAACCAGGACCACACAATATCCAAATACAACAGCTCTAGGAAACTTGTGTGGTTCTCTTAGATCATTTTGTATAGTTGGGAATATGGCGTTTCCACCAAATGTAAAAGATATTGTTCCAAATACAGCCAGTGCTGTTTCCGGATTGATTCGATATCGATGTGGTACTGTATATCCATATCGCGAACTGGTAATGGCTAGATTTAAACATATCATAACACCTGCGATTGCACTACATATAGATGCTAATAAACCAATCCCCCAAAAGTCTTTCGGTGTTCCAAACATGGTTAACGGGATCAAAACAAAACTGGATACTACAAACCAGATTCTCATTTGGTTACGATGTGATAGTCCATGTATTGGTGCAAATTCACTGAATATTTCACCCAGGAGTAACAAAAAAACAACACAGACGAATAACAAGGATAAATTCAACATTATTATGATACAATGTTTTGCTGGTTTGCCGTATGCTTTCTCAGCGATCTGTGGGTATGGGTCACGTATCTCTTCTCTATTTTTAACATCTCTGAACGCTAATACATAAGAATGTGATAACAGTACACCACACAGGCTCATTAT
The DNA here is from genome assembly GCF_902728285.1 of Clytia hemisphaerica. Lineage (NCBI taxonomy): Eukaryota > Metazoa > Cnidaria > Hydrozoa > Leptothecata > Clytiidae > Clytia > Clytia hemisphaerica. The sequence continues at coordinate 351,374 of NW_027104602.1, forward strand.
AAATGCACCAAGAAAAAACAAAGGAATCCCCCACCAACTGACCAGTTTCATTGTATATGGTAAGGCCACGATACCGGCACCAACGACTTCACCGACTACAAAACAGGTGCCAGTGACCACTGAGATACCATTTAGCCTTGGAAAAGGCATCTCTTCAGCGTCCATATTGGTTAATTTTTTGAGAGATTGAATCTCTTTTTCTTAAGTTATGAACGATTAGCTGTCTGTCAGTTTTTATTGTTGTCTAAAATCTAGAATCTAAAGATGATAACAGATTAATTTTTCATTAGGGGAGATATCAATTTATTTGAAGAATTTCGATTTCATGCTTGTCCTAACAATACTACCTTTCAATTATCTGCTCTACTACCAAGTTTGACTGTTGCCATTGCTCAGTTCTCCCCCAAAATAACCCTACGATCTCTGGCAACTGACACGAAGTTGCACTCAGCATAATTTCATAATAGCTGCTTTAAACTCACAGAGCGGCACAATATTGATTTGCAGTTTTGAAATCCCTGAATATGCGACTAACTAACTAATTTTGTTCGAAGATGATATGCGCAAAAATGTTTAATGTAGCGAACCGTTACTGTTTACACATTTAAGCACAACAAACAATAGTGGGTGTGAAAACAAAAGAAACATTGTTTAGCTTTTGTTTAAAGTGCACCTTTTATGAAACAATGGACAGGGGTAGAATTCTACACTTTCTTTCTTTTATAAGAACAATTTTATAAGAACAATTAGGCACAAAATCGCCAAAAAGATAAGAACAATTTAAGAACAAGAGTAAATTACTTAACTTCAAGCAATTTAGGGGTCAAAGTAGTAAAAATTTAGTATAACTAAAATACATCAATTACATCCTATAAATAAGAACAGGATAAGAACGATTTGAGGCTCAAAGTGCTGAAAAAATAAGAAGAACCATAAGCCTCAGCAAAAGTTTACTGGTTCTTATAAAAAAAGTGTAGAATACTAAGGTTTCGTTCAACAGTGCTCGGTCGGATCCAATTATTCCCTGATTAGCAAAACTTTGTCATTCAAACTGTCAGAATCTACCCTTTCAATTCGACTTGAGAAAGTTGATACCATGGAAATTATGCAATTTTGTCTCTATTATAGTATATCTAATTTTGATGCATCATAATTCATCTCGGATCTTGACTTCGTCATCTTTCCAAATCTGTTTTGAAATGCACCCTGAAAATTAATCATTATGGTTTAGATTTCGAATCTTAAGACTGTAAACGTATTTAAAATACTACAATCAAGGTCATAATATTTGAGAAAAAAGGGAAATCCACCGGGAAGTTTTTGAACCACAATCGATTTGTAAGTGCTCTAAAGTAGGTTGGAAGTGTAGAGTTTTAACTCTGAGTTTTAACATGAGACTTAAGACTTAGGACCTTAGGATCTCAGGATCCAAAAGTTCAAAACTAGTCCAATAAGACTCAGAATATAGCCTGGAAGTCTGCCAACCCCTCCCAAATTGAAATATTCGATTAAATTAAAAAGATAGCCAAAAATCGACTTTCTCGCCAGAACTTTAAATCTTGAAAAACGTTAAAATAGCCAAAATTCTCAATATATTATGACCTTGATTGTCTTTGGAAATCAAAAATGCCAAATTCTGCTCTGCTGGGGGTCTAATTTCAAACTTAAGTCATATTTCCCGGTTAAAAATATCCCTTTCTTCGGTTTAACAGCCAAAAACTTTTAAAAAATTGAAAATTTTCTCAAATATTGGCATTTTTAGATTTCTGTAAACGGGACCTTATCAAAAAGTGAAATATTTCACCAAAAACTGATTTTGACCTATTGAAAATGCTTCAAAATGGTCGGAAAACGGTAATTTTCAAATTTTTGGGGTTTTCTCCTAATTTTAGACCCCCCGCAGAGCAGAAATCGGCATTTTTAATTTTCAAAGACAATCAAGGTCATAATATTTGAGAAAAAAGGGAAATCCACCGGGAAGTTTTTGAACCACAATCGATTTGTAAGTGCTCTAAAGTAGGTTGGAAGTGTAGAGTTTTAACTCTGAGTTTTAACATGAGACTTAAGACTTAGGACCTTAGGATCTGAGGATCCAAAAGTTCAAAAATAGTCCAATAAGACTCAGAATATAGCCTGGAAGTCTGCCAACCCCTCCCAAATTGAAATATTCGATTAAATTAAAAAGATAGCCAAAAATCGACTTTCTCGCCAGAACTTTAAATCTTGAAAAACGTTAAAATAGCCAAAATTCTCAATATATTATGACCTTGATTGTCTTTGGAAATCAAAAATGCCAAATTCTGCTCTGCTGGGGGTCTAATTTCAAACTTAAGTCATATTTCCCGGTTAAAAATATCCCTTTCTTCGGTTTAACAGCCAAAAACTTTTAAAAAATTGAAAATTTTCTCAAATATTGGCATTTTTAGATTTCTGTAAACGGGACCTTATCAAAAAGTGAAATATTTCACCAAAAACTGATTTTGACCTATTGAAAATGCTTCAAAATGGTCGGAAAAGGGTTATTTTTCAAATTTTTGGGGTTTTCTCCTAATTTTAGACCCCCCGCAGAGCAGAAATCGGCATTTTTAATTTTCAAAGACAATCAAGGTCATAATATTTGAGAAAAAAGGGAAATCCACCGGGAAGTTTTTGAACCACAATCGATTTGTAAGTGCTCTAAAGTAGGTTGGAAGTGTAGAGTTTTAACTCTGAGTTTTAACATGAGACTTAAGACTTAGGACCTTAGGATCTGAGGATCCAAAAGTTCAAAAATAGTCCAATAAGACTCAGAATATAGCCTGGAAGTCTGCCAACCCCTCCCAAATTGAAATATTCGATTAAATTAAAAAGATAGCCAAAAATCGACTTTCTCGCCAGAACTTTAAATCTTGAAAAACGTTAAAATAGCCAAAATTCTCAATATATTATGACCTTGATTGTAGTTCTGAAATAGGAAACTTTGCATTTTTATAAAGAAAAGTGTTGTTTTCATTACAACTTATGAAAAATTCAACACTTGTCGTCAACGATCTTGGAGCTTTATAATTTTCAGACGAAAATTTGTAATCACTTTCTTTCATGATCTAATTCTTAAGTCTCAATTCAGTCAGAGTTTGATGAATCAACTATCAAAATAGTACGATGATAACATTTTTAGCGCTTAAGCATACTCTGGTGATATAACTAGTTTGTGCTCGCTTACCCAAACCACACTCACGAGTCCTGAAAGGGACGAAACACATATCTGCGAATAGATAAAGAAATCTGTATCGAGAATCAAACTATGTGAACTTACCTTTTTTATTATTTTTTAGATAAATATCTTCGCAAAACCAATTCAATATGTTTTCATTTTGATGTTTTTTCAACCAACGTTGCAAGTTCTTTTGTCCGTGGTATTCAGTCAATCTCCAACACTGTTTTCGCAAGAGCAAAAAAATATTTAAATATTGTTGCTAGGGCAACACCCCTGTATCACATACCAAATAGGACACTCCCCTCTAGAAAAAAGGGAAAAATTCCCCTAGACTATTCTCACTTTCTTGAGCTGAATTAATCGATTTTTTATCCATTGCAAAATTCATTAGAAAGATTTATCTCCACTGGGTGAAAAAATAGGGTTCGCAAAATTCAAAGCCCTGAAGAGGCTAGAGATGAAATTCTATATATATCAGTATCACCAGATTTCGAAAAATAGTGGCGTGAAAACAAAATAGCGCTAGATTCAATCTGTTATTCTGAATACCTTGTCAATCTTTTAGGCGTCACTTTTTATTGCTTGGGAAACAGTTGAAGATCCCACTCTAGCCTTTTGTGCTTTGATTTCGATGGTTCAAAATGAGACATGGGTGGACAACTACAGGAACAGAGTTATAAAGATGAGGAAGCTTGAAGCCGGGGCCTGAACAACTCATTAACAAGAGAGAAAATAGAAAAGAACAATCTATCTAACCTTCTCTTTGAGTCTTTGTATCTCACCAGTAGGGTCGTCAATCTTATCAGATGGCGTGGTATAAGACCAATGTTTGATCTTGGAATCCTTTTGAGCTTCTTCGAACGTTTTTCGCAGTAGTGAGGCTGAAAAATTGAAAATTATTCTTAACATAAGTGAAAAACTGTGGAGACTGTGTCAAAATAAATGTGAGACGTGACATCTAACTTATTCGATATTATTTTAGGTACTAACTGCCGGAGTTACATTCGTCAACTCTGACGTCGAATTGATTAAACCTAAAACGTTTCGGTGAGCCAAACGACTAACCAACCAATAGCCTTGCCTACTGACTGCTTCACATAGAAGATAGTTTGTTTACCCTATTGAGCAGACACTTTAACTCTTGAAGTACTGTCCTGCAAAATTTTGTCACTTTGAACAATCTTTTTTAGTGGCAGTCATTTTTATTAGACGGAAAAGCCTCTTTTTGTATCTCGCTAAGACCGAATAGCTTTCCCACAAGGCTGGGAGAATAATATTCTTGACGCAGAGTTATTCGTTAAATATTTCAGTTTAGCACCGTATTAAATGAATGAAATAAGTTTCATACTGATCTCACAACAGATCATTCATTCTGCGCATACCACGCTTTGCCCTTAAGGGATATGGTGAATTTGACGATCTGACCTGTTTTTTTAGTAAAAATATTCAAAACCGCGTTGCGTCTTGCTTGAAAACGAGAGCGAAAACGACTAGGTTCTAACGTTTATTTTTTAATTGACGCTTGTGTGGGTGCCATTTATTTTGCTCTTTATCCAATCACCGCGCCCAAAAGCTGATTTAATACTCATCCTAAATCTGAACAAAAAGGACAAAAAGGTGCGTCAACCTGGGCAGATTCTCTTAAGGAGCCATGACCTATAAAGTGCATGCGTCTCAGTGGGGAGTAATCAGTTTCCTACCTCCTTTTTTGTAACGAAACGAATTGACTCGCGTCACTGTGTACTTGTCCATGTTTTCACATGTTTCATCCATGGCATCATAAAACTCAAGTGTCCTAAAAATAAGAGCAAGACCTCTATAAGTATAATAAAGAAACAGAAGCTGAGCATGTTAAAAAATTTTTTAGGGACATTCACGTTAAAAATTATTAAAAAAATAATCTTCAAAAGAAAAAATAACAATAGCCTAGTATAGTGTCATTGAAAATTACTTTAATCTGTTGAACTATTCCAAACTTAACCGAAGAATCTATTTTTTGAATATTTAGGGATAATCTAGGAATCATGGTCTATGTACTTAAAATATTATCAGATGGTATATTTTGTAGACCATGGTCTCACTTACGTAATTGGAAATTCTCCACTTTTTGATTTGGTGAAATTTCTTTCCAAGACTTCGGTTAGTTCTTCGACAAAGATTTTACAAACTGAAAAGAAGAACAAATTGTCAAGGCCAAGAATCAATCTAATTAGGCCATGGTTGAACGTGTGGAGCTTCATAATGTCACTTTCACATATTTTTACACCCCTGTATCAGTCCAGGGGGAGGACTCAAGGTAAACGAACTACCTTAAGCGAATTAATTTTTGCGGCAACTAATTTTGGCGAGACAGCTTCCCTCGTGAAATAATTTAATTTTCGCGGGACTTATTTTCGCGACTAACTTCGACTCTAAATTTTCGCGAGGATTCAATTTCGCGAAATGGCGAAATTTTTTCAGATTTTCACATTTTTCGTTAGTTTGATTACGAGATTTTGTGTGTACAGAGTCTCCATGACTCGAACGGCTACGAAGAATGAAAATTTATTCGAATTATAGAGACATTCGACTAATGGAGACTCGTTTAGGAGAGTTTCCTAGATGAAAGAATTTTTAGCGTAAAAAAGTTAATTTTCGTGAGGATTAAATTTCGCGAATTTAGCGAGAGATGAGAGTTTGAAAATTTTCACGAGGGATTATATTTCGCGAAAAAGGCAAAATTTGCGAAAATTCGCGAAATATAATCCCCGTGAAAATTTATTCCCTTAAGGTACCGTACGTAGCCCTTAAGGGTCCTTTTTCCAAGCTTCCAAAAGTGCACTGCAAGGGTCGAAATGAGCAAAGATGAGAAAAATTGCACTCTAAGGGTGTAAACTTTGGAAAATCTGACCATATTTTGCCTTGAAATGGTCAAAAATTTTCAAGAAAACGCACCGTAAGGATCGATTTTTTGCCCCCGGATCAAGGCCTGGAATATTAGGTTTTCTGTTACAAAGCATACCATGGCATCTTTTAGGGAATCTTTTGGCATATTCTTCACTTTCTTCTTCTTGTAAACGATATTCTTTGGTCATCAAATCTTCTTTTGCTTTTTTCAACGCATCCTGTACCTTCTTCTTTTCTTCAGCGCGTGAAAAAGCTTCGTAATCTGCACGTAAAACTTTGATACCGTCTACTATAACGTACTTTGAATCGACATCCGTCGTTCGAATTTCATTGATAAAAATACTTATTATTGTTGTAGCTACGAGGACGGCATCAAGCCCCATTTTTGAAACTATTATTTTCTGGTGAAAACGCATCCACACACGAATAGGTGTATTTTCAACTGATCCGGTCAAAAAAAAATTAACAAACTAATTTTTCGATATTTTCATAATTTGTGAATCTTTTTTATATAATAGTTTTATTTTTTCGTTTTAGTTTTCATAATTTTTCTTATTTATTCAGATGTGCAATCAAGATATTTATTACCCTAAGCAAATATATTGGCTCTAGGTCATTTAGTAGACTTTTATATTATTAAATAAAACTTCATGGGAAATCTTCACTTGGAAATTGATTTTTAGTTAATATTCTCTGATGGCCTCTGATGAAATTTGCAAGATTTCATGCTTTGAGTTTGACTATAGGTTACTGTAGGGTAAACTTGTTTTCTGTTTACGAAAGTTGAAATTGTTACTGCTGCAAACTCTATTCAGAAATTTTCAAATATTTTTCTTTGTGCTTTAAAACATGGTTTCATCAGATAAACGATCAAATTTCAAAATCTTTGTATAATGGGATTCTGTTTTATTATGTTTTCAAAAACTTTTATGAAGTCGGGTGAAAAAATTTTCGAATTTTAAAACTTTAAGACTTTTTATTTTTAGTACCTTGCATTCCTTTTCTTTGACAAAGCATCGGGTCTTGCATGTCGCTGTCCATGGTAGAAGGACAATTCAAGTTAATTTTGGAAGAAACGGAGAGCATTACGAATAAACATTCGGCAATTTCTATGTCGCTATAGGTCTTCATACCACTTCGGCTTCTTGTTGCTTATCGTTTTCAGTCAAGGTTTTTGTATTAATTTTCAGATAAAATAAAGTTTTAAAGATGTTGGCGTTGAGAAGTTTGTTGGCAATTTTGACGATCACAACAAATTTGTTTTCTACATCCTTTTCATCTATCATCGATGAAGAAGCACAGAAGATAAAGAAAGCAGACAATCAAAAAACTCACCCAAAGATATTGGAATTCAACAAAAACAGTCAAAACAGACCAACAAAATGCCAAGGTCAGTATAGAATTCAGAATGTAAAAAAAAACTTTCTACGCTACAGCCATAAAAATAAGGATACAATGCACTCTCGCTTATTCGAAATTTTATTATTCGAACCTTTCTTTAATTCGAACTTGTTTCCAGTCCCCACCAAGGAGAAAGCCTCTTAAAATACTTACGAACTTATTTGAATTTCTCTTTAATAAAACACACAAGATTCTCCGTTCGAGTTCGAAATAGCGAGAGTCAACTGAACTCCATTAAAGACCCATAAACTTTGTTAGACGCTTGTGGGTTTTAGTTTAAGTTCAAAATTTTCCGAACGCACCCTCAATACAAGGTGGTCCCAATCTAAATACTTACGCTGGACACTTAAGAAAAGCGACCTACCTAAGGTGCAGCCCTTAAAGGTACTTCTTTGCAGTGTAAGAATTGAATTTAAAAGCCCACCTCGGGTTTTTACCCACCTACTTCCGATACCTAAAATATCTTTATCAACGGAATCTCTTGCTAAGACTATTGGAAATAAAATCAAATTGTAAACAATAGATTGGGCTATCCCAGAAATAGTCTGTATCCCCCATGTCGAGGAAGTGTGACGTCCAGTGTGGTCTGGAAAATAAAAAAACCTAAGGGGTCTGGTTTTTCGAGTGTAAAAATCCAGTGTGGTCAGTAAAATGAGTTGGAAAATCCAGGGTGGTCAGTAAAATGAGTTAGAAAATCCAGGGTGGTCATTAAAATGAGTTAGAAAATCCAGCGTGGTCAGTAAAACGAGTTGGAAAATCCAGGGTGGTCAGTAAAATGAGTTAGAAAATCCAGGGTGGTCAGTAAAATGAGTTGGAAAATCCAGGGTGGTCAGTAAAAAGAGGTAGAAAGTCCAGGGTGGCCCAAAAAAGAGAGGAGAAAAAATCCAAGGGGTCTTGAAAAATTGAAATAAAATCCAGTGGGTCCAAAAGAGACCTCTTCAACATAGGGGTACAAGTTTTTTCTGAAATAGCCTTACTGGTTTTGGACTGATGAGCTGACTCGAAATTGCTTGTTTTCATTTAGTATGCCGTATTATGGTACACGAAATAGAACTGGAGTTGAATAAGACGAAGAATAGCAAACAAAAAATTCGTTTCAGTAATAGCTTGGATGGAAGAAAGAAAGAAAACTTATCTTACAAAACTTCGTAAGTTTGTTTGCTTGTCATATTCTACATCTACGGTGCCATTTTGGAGAACGACCACCCAGCTTTCTGGTGTCAGCTTCAATGGATACATCAATAATGTCTTGTGATGCCATTAATAGGATCTAGAATAAAAATAATCATTGAAATTATCCTGTTTTAGTAACTCGGTGAAAATTTTACAGTCCGAAGAAGTAAAATTACGGAGCTGAAAGCTTGAACCAATGGGGATTTCCAAAATAATTTTGTCTTTTCTAGTGAGGAAGAGAGTTAAATGTAATTTGAACTATAATGGGTAAAATTTTAGTTATTTTTCCATTTTTTCCAAGTGTATAAGACTTAAGGTGGTCAATTCATCTTGGCTTTTCAAAAAAAACTCTTTAAAACTTTTTACCCCCTAGAGAGTTGAGACTCATGGATGTTTTGGACATGGTATGTGGAAATGTGGATTACTATCGAGTCATTGCTGGTCCACAATTCCCTTATCTAAGGAACGGTAAGTCATGCAATAATTTAATACCTAAATTTTTAATATCTAGAATGAGGCTTTGTGTTGCGAGAATCTCAGTAATTCGACAATAAGACCATTCACGTTCATGTCATTCATAAGACATATTCAGACGTTACGGTTTCGTATGACTCCGGTATGGTTTCCGTGATTGAGTGTGTTCTTATTAGTTTTGGAACGTTTCGGAGCAAGAAAATGGAGCAGTTCCATTCCGATGAAAATTTGTAACGTCTTCGTTTCTAAACGTTTCGAGTTTGACGTTCACACTTGCGATACGGAACTATAACGTCTGAACATATAGTCTAAGAGAATGGTCCTCTCTCCGTGTAATTGGCACCTCAAAGATCGAAATAGAGAGAAAAGGTTGATAAGTCATTGGCGCCTTGAAGAGTGAAGTGGAAAGAAAGGCTTAAAAAATGTATCCTTTTGACATCCCACGTATTTCAGAATGGATATGAAGGCATAACATTTTCCAGTTTAAATCCTTCAGTACTTTAGAAAACTAAAATTTAAGGACTTCTTCAAAATCACGGTGCGTCAACTTCAAATACAATTTTGGGTCAAGTTTGGGTGCGGTGGAAAGCTCTTTTCAAGATCTATCAGCGTGCTGCTTTATGTATTAGGTCCTAAATCAAAATTACAGGTAGCCGGAAGAATCATTCAAAATGAAAGAAATCTTTTCTTTTGATGGCTGACTACGAGTAAATGTTGTTTTTTTTTCAGTGAAAAGTATGTATAGAATCGAACTTGAAAAGGCGATGAAAGAAAGTGGTGTTGGTTTAACTTTGGACGCTCCTCCCCAGACTGTTGATGACCCGACCGCTGAAATAAAACGATTGCATTTCGAGGTATTTGATATTCACCATATAATCTTGAATCTCTTCATGTCTCGTCATAATTTTTTATCCAAATACGACGAATTAATTTTAAGTGAGCTCGCCAGCCAAGAAAAATCAACCAAAGATTAGATAAGCATTATTGATATGTTACTTTGCTGGAAAACCAAGTTCAGTTGACGCTCTATAATTCGATTTGCGAGGGGAATCTGATTTTCATCGAATAAGAGAGCATATCGAATAGTAGAACGTCGTATTTGAGAGTTTCTTGTTAACAGGGACTTTCGATTTTCATCGAATAGTAGAACGAGAAATTAGAGAGCGTCAACTGTAATATTATATTACTTTAGACAGTCTACGATTATCGATTGTTTTTTATGTTATTACAATAACCGCGAAAACCGGCAGTTATCTGTGAACAGAACAGAACAAACGAATAAGGAGGGGGTATTCAAAGGGATAATCAGATGGTTTGAGATATTTAGATTACAGAAACCCTCTGTGGTCCTTAGTAAAAAGTATTTTTGTGTAACAATTTTTCATTTTGAAAATGGGTTCTGACACGGTTCTTACGTTGAAATTCTGTTGTTTTCATCCTAAAAGCCAAAAACTTGTAACTTAAATATCTCGACTTGAGGAAAAAGTTAGGCAAAAATATTTTGAGATTTTTCTCAGGACAATAGAAGGATCCCACATGCCAAATTAAAAACCATCTGATTATCCCTTTAAAGCATTTGAACCAAGATATGGCATTTATTCAAGATATTGTTACAGTTAGGCTTGAAAACGAAAATTGGTTAACAAAATTGACTTTTTGAAATCCCCATCGCATTTTCTTCATCACAGTGTGTTCAAATGGTAGAAGAATATGAAGAAGAAATATTAGAATGGTTCAAAACTAATCAAGATATCCCACCAATCGATTACATATGTAGAGAACGAGTGTTGCAACATGGCACGAAAGGTATGTTGAGAAAGTTCGGTTGGGACAAATTTTCCCCAAAACTTACTATTCGAGGATTAGCCATAAATTTATGCCAAACTTATATCTACCAACTCACACTTACGTCCGACTACCTGATTGGTTTCTACCCCTAATCTAGGCCATAGGCAAATGGAAAGCTAAATTGATTACATATGTAGAGAACGAGTGTTGCAACATGGCACGAAAGGTATGTTGACAATAAGTTATGGGTCTTTAGATCTTATACTCTCTCCAGCCCACTGGTTGGTCCTTTCCAGACCCAACCATTAACCTTTCATAACTTCGAGGCTAGCGCCTAGGAGTTTTTGTATTACATATTAAGAGTACATTTTTTCAGTTCAGAAAGTGCAAATCCATGGATAAGTGATAATGATAAAGTCAATTTTACTGATTAGTCTTAAAAGAAAGACGTCTTTTACTAATTGTGAAAAAAGATTTAAGTATTTATCTAACTAATCAAATGAAGTCTTTCATAAAAATTCAAACATGGAATGTTCAGTGATTACACGTTTTTATTCTTTATTAGAACCCAGTTTATATGACGAACATTCGTTGAAAAATTAAGAACATCGTAAGAGCATGCCCAGTCTCAGTTTGGAAAAAAATGACAAGAAACTACAATTTTTTCCTCTTTTCAAGCAGTTTTAACCGAACTTAGGGATGAATTTTCTAACATCGAGAGTCTAATATTGTCCAAATTTTACCAATTTTAAGTGCTCTTTATTTTGCATGATATTGTCAATTTAGAGTAGTCTGAAAAATTAAGAACACGTTTAAGAACATTTTAGGCTGAAAACTGCCAAAAAAATAAGCATATCCAGGCTCAGCCAAATTTTAGATGTTCTAATAAAAAAAAAAACGTGCAGCAGAATCAACACTTTCTCAACTTTTTTATTATTTTTATAGATTGTCTGGATGCGACAACAGAGAGTCCCGAATGGGGAAGTCAAATCGTTAAAACCACTACTGATCAAGGAATATATAATCTTCTAAAGCATAGTAGGAGTGAGCTGTAAATTTTATCATTAACTATTGTAACTTTAGAATTCCGATACATTTTTTTTATCATAAGAACGATTTTTAAGGACAATGAGGCTCATAATACTAAAATGATTAGAATACATTTTTAGAACAAATAATATAATGCTGACCATTGCATTTCAGACAATTTGAAGTATTAAAACTTGGGTAAAAACTTAAAATACCTCAATTTTTGCCCTTAACATAAGAGCAGAATAAAGACAAATTGAGGCTCGAAATGTCAATAATTAAAAATATCCAAGCCTCAATAATAATCTACTGATTCTTATAAAAAAATGAGTGAAATTTTTGGAAATCGAATTTTATTTTGATAGGTAAATTTTCAAAAAATAAAATAAAATTTGATTACAATGTCGATCATGGTGTTTCTAATAATATGTACACGGTAAAAGGTTAATCATAAAACATTAGTGGAACAGATTTGAGAACTCTTTCGAGACAAAGGAAGTTTTTCAAAAACACAAGTTGGGGGAGGTTGTTTGATCTAAGTTCAGAAGAAAAAATCTTTATTTTGATCGAAGAGACTAGGTTATCGATAATTTGGTTTGGGTCCAATACATCATTAAACGGAGAATTCTTTTTGTATATTAGCTAAATTTATTTCATGATTGGACGATTACTTCATCGGCTATGCAAATTTTTTTCCGTAGACGGGCGGAAATATCATTTGATGGTCGGAAATATCTTTTGATGGTCGGAAATATCGAAAACTCTAAAAATTTCCGACCATTAAATTTTCAAATTTTCAGAGTTTTGGATATTTCCGACCATCAAAAGATGTTTCCGACCATCAAATGATATTTCCGACCATTACGCTATGATATTTCCGACCATTAAAGATATTTCCGCCCGTCTACGGAAAAAAAATTTGCATCGGCTATCGACAATTTTGAAAATATTTTCAAACGATTTGAAACTTTGTGAGTTTTAGTAAAGTCTTAAAAAGTGTGCAGTTTATTGGGGGCTTTATAGGTCGTGTAAATCACCTATGACTTGTTGTTATTTTATTCATTTTCAGCATTGATAACTGTAAATCTTCAATGTAAACACAAAAAGAAAAATTATGCAATTTATTATTATTCAGAATCTTCAAACAGAATTTTAAATATTTTTAATTGTTTCAACTTAGGAGACTCTTCTTTTCAGTGGGTTCGACTGACAATTCCTGCATTACTAACACGCATGCGTAATTTGTGAAATATGAAATTTGTCGTTCTTTTTGTCTATTTTTCATAATGCAGGATTTGTTAGATAAACCCCCTCTTTTTAATAGATACCCCCCCCCCCCCCCCAAAGAAGCTTGGAATTAATAGGTTTAATAGCTTGACAACTCGAACTCGACTTTATCTGGAAAAAGGATCGAGAAGGCAAAGAAGGGTATGAAGGTTATGTTTGGAAGTTTACTTCTACTTCACCACGTTGATCTGCTTTGAATATCAATTCACGCTTTTTTTAGTAAGAGCAAACTATATAAGAACAAAACGCGTCGATGGCCAAAATGTTAAGAACAAGTTAAGAAAATTTCTTATATGGGGAAATGGACAAAAATGTTCAAACAATGTTGAAAATAAGAACATGTTAAGAACATTTTTAGACTAAAAAAGTTTAAAGAACATACGAAGACTTCAAAAGTTTTGGATGCTCTTATAAAAAAAACTTGTATCGACTTATTAACGTTTGCCATTTGTAAACAAGCTTGCTGTCATGATAAAATAAGCAGATCACCCACAAAAGGAGAAAATGGCCAAAAAATTAGCGAAGTGCAAAATGACGTCAGCTTTGCTCAAATACCACAACATGCAATCACCACCATTATAATTGTGAAAGAGAAGTTAAACTAGTTAATATTTTTTTATAAGAACATCCGAAATTTTTGAGGCCTTCGGATGTTCTTAGCTGTTTCAGTTTTAAGCCTAAAAATGTTCTTAACATGTTCTTATTTTTACCATTTCGTGAATATTTTTGACCATTTTCCTAAGAAAAAGGGTGCTTTTGAGTCGACAAAGCCTTTAAATGTTTTAACTTGTTCATAACGTTTTGATCATCGAAGCCTTTATATTTTTATACAGTATGTTCTCATAAAAAAACGTGTATTGATATCAAACATGAGTCCAATATTTTTTTTAAGAGCTAGTAAATTTTTTTGTCGAGTCAAGACTGTTCTTATTTCTTAAACACTTCAAGTCTTTAAATTAATTTAGCCCTGTTCTAATTTTGGGGCAAAAGTATGGTACTTAAGGCTTTGTACTCCAAATTTTCTACTTTGAATCTTGATTTTATTGAAGTCCAGCAATGCCAGGTTCAGCATTGTTCTTAAAATGTTCTTGTATTTTTTAACGATTATGAGATTATGTTGTTCTTATAAAATTATTCTAATTTAAAAAGAGATATTTCTTATTCATACAACAGAACAAAAGATAATTATACCAAACAAAACGACAATTTTTTGATTAAGAAAAATATAATCCTTGTTGTGTGAGAAAATGCACTGCACGCAAGAAATTATGTGATGTGATTTTGTGAGTAAATTAAAAAGACAGAAAGCGGAACATATTTCTGGATTAGTAAGTTTTGTCGACTAAATTACGGTAGGGCAAGAAGGAAACTAATTTTGTGTCAGGCAAATTTAACAATGTTCCGCTATGTAACTTGTTACATGTGGTTAATTCTAATGACAAATACATTGAAAATATGTGCCCGTACAGAGTTCCCGCTTATTGAATTCTACAAATCGGTATGGAAGAATATTACAGTACCAGATGATTTAACCAATCTGAAAATCAATATGTTATGTAGTGTTGGTAGAAGTGATGATGGGTGTTGCCAGTGTGGTGATGGTTGTTTTAAAAATGGGAATTGCTGTATTGATAAATTATGGGATACATCTAACCCGATACCTTTATCAGAATATATGACTAAATTTCGTACGAGATATCGAGAAGAGAATACACAATGTCTTCCAGTCATGCCTTTTGCGAAAAAATATAAACAGACTTATTATTCAATGATTAACAGTTGCAATATGGAGTTAGCAGATCAAAATGATATTAACCGTTGTTTTCATGATGGGGGACTTGAAGAGTTTGAAAGAGTCCCTGTTTATGGTGTCGATAGCAAGCTATACAAAAATCGATATTGTGCTCGCTGTAATTTAGTTACTGGTTATAAAACTGTCAATATAAAACTGTTTTGTCAAGCAGGACCAGGAAACGAGTTTGCGGTTCGACCAGCACCAGAACCACAACCAGGGCCTGTTTTACCTGGTGTAACAACCACAACCACCACTACCACCACTACCACCACTACACCTCCACCACAAGTTTTGAATCAATTCTCAAGTTGTACTGTCAGCATTGAAGGAATGGGAAGTTGTTCATCTTCAGATAATGCTGAATCAGCATATGCTTGTACTGATTCTAAATACTCTGAAGACTGTAACATGTATCGTGGGAGATCAAATTCGGACAGAAATATACATTGTTATCTTTGTAATCAAAAGACACCTAGTATTGATATTGTACAAGCTATGGCTGAGAACGGTTATTGTGAAAGAAGTGCCCCTAGTGGACGTTTTACATGGTCTGTGACAATTTCTTTCTCAGCTGGAGCTACAAAAATTGAAACTAGTGGTAGCAGAAACGGTGGTAGCAGTTATGAATATTGCAAATCAGGAGAAATATATAGCATCAGTAAGGAACAATGTGTAGAGTTCTCATGTGCTCCTGGCTACAGAATCGAAGGCACAGAGTGTGTGCAAGAAATCAATTTTCGTAAAAGTATCAATGTATTGAATCCTGGTTATGGATCATGCTTGACTGGATCTAACGCATCCTTGTATGTCATTTTCAACCAACAAGGAAGCATCGACTTAGAAAACTTTACGAGAGATTTTCAGAGGGATTTCAAAAACGAAAGAGCAAGTTTCAACAATACTCAAATCAGGGTATGGAAAATATTTTAGATTTTGCATTTGGCTGGATCTATATTTTTCTTGTTAGGCTCAAAATTTCACTAGTTAAAAGTAAATCTTCGCTAAATATTGTTTTCTGACAGGGTCCATTTTTTAAGCTCTGTGCGTCGTGTGATCTGAATCGTCAATTTTCTAATACTAGACATGTTAATTATTTCATTTTAGGTTTTGAAATGGGAAACACCCATAACTCCTTCATCATTCCCAGAGATTGAGGCAGTTCTAAAGAACACTTCACTTCAAATCTGGAAACACAACATTAACATCACAATATCAACGACCAACATCGAGACATTAAATGCGTTCGTTGGATTCGATTTATCCAAATACTCAAATCAAGGAAAACTATGTGCTTCAAGTAGCGAGTATGATTTAAGCACTGGTAATTTTACCAAAACCTGCAGGTTTAAAATATCGAAAAATGGACCAGTTTTAGATAGACACGATTTAACCTTGATATCACATTTCACTCGAAACAATATCCATGAACAAATATATCATTGCAATTCGTATTACTTGTCACAATCGTGCCCACGAATAACAGTTACCAAAAATATCACCACATTCGATCCAATGACCAACCAACTTGAACTCAAAACTGTTCAGAACGAAACCAAAATCTTGAATCACACTGAATTCATTCCAAAAGATCACCAGTCATTTTATATCTGTGCTTCTGAACAAAATCCTTCCCCGACATCACAACTGAGTACCGGATTTCGGTATAATTGGCAGAAACCATTAAACGAAGCTGAATATTATATCAGTATAATGTTGGTGGTCATAAGCATAATTTTCGAACTCATTTTCATTCTCACAATGGCTTTATTCAGAGAACGTCGTAACACAGGTAGCATTAACGTCTTATGCATGGTTTGCATAATCCTAATAGTAGATGTTACTTATCTTCTAGCTGTTACGTTGGGTGAACACTATTCGTCCGCGTGTGAAGTTTTAGGAATCCTTCTACACTTAGGTCTTGTTTTGATTGGTTTATGGGCGACCGGTTTGGCTTTAGATATCGTGAGTACATTTTTACGGAAACATAAAAGTAGAGGAAGTCGGTTTGTGGGGAGAGTTTTCTTTGGAAGATTATTGACATGTTTTTTAATCGCAATCATTCTTGTCGGTACCTGTGTCACATTGAATGAAAAAGATATCATTGATTTTAAGTATGGTATTAATAATATTTGCTGGATAGGAGGATACTACCCGAGATTATACTTTTATTTAATCCCGACAATTGTATTTTTTACAATCGGTGTCGTGTCTTTATCCTGTGTGTTGTGTCATTTGTATCGCCAAGAGCAGGAGCAAAGGAAAAGTCTTAAAGATAGCGGTAGAACAAACGTCGATTTAGTTGCAATCAGTATCAAACTATTAGTCTTACTGGGACTTGCTGAAATACTTGGACTCGTACAAATTTTCAAAACAAACTTAACTGAAGATGAACTTATTGTAAATTCGATTTTTGGTTTCTTGTATACAATCGTTAGAAGTGTCCGTGGTACTTTAGTATTTTGGCTTTACCTTGGCAACAAGAAAACATTGGATTTATATAAGAAAACAATGAAGACCAGCCAACATAGTGACTCAGATGGACCTTATAAATTAACACAAATTACACGCTTAGGTGGTGGAAATTCAGCAACTAGTTCTCCAGCTTTATCTTCGTTTGGAAGAGACTGACAATTATATTTTTAAATCAGTGATAGTATTGAAGGTAACCCTTCTCACAGACCCACTGAGACCCCTTTCCACTGGAAGAATTGGCCAAAATATCATCCCCGGTGAAATATTAATTTACTCCTATTTTCGTCCCCACTGGAAATAATCAAATAAACCAATCCTCACTGCAAAATATTATGCTATTTTCACTTCCCCACTGAATTTTCTTGACTTGAAAAGTCACAAAAACTATGGGAATATTTATCCCCATCGAGTTTCAGTTCACTTTCACTATCTGAAAAAATCCTACCGAGTCTGTGAGAAGGGGGTGTAAGGTATGAAGGTATTGAAATTGTATATTAATGATTTTAGGGAAAAAAAATACGCAAACATTTATATTACCCTAAATAGGTTTTCAAACTCATCGTCGGTTAGTCACACTTCCAAAAATTGTAAATTTTTCGGTTATTTGAGTAACATGGCTTTTCCTTTGTATCGATTATATTCGATTCAGGAGACAAAATCTTCCCTAGTTAATTGAAATCTCAGACATTCAAAGTGGTTTCTAATCCTTGTAAAACTTTGAGACATTCCCCTGTTATTGGAAGTTATTTTGTAAACGGTTTCCGGAACGGAGGGGGGAAGCAAGTAAAGAATAAGTTTGTTTTTTCGTGAAATTCACGGGGTTTCCTATTTTCTCCTCTTTAGCCCCGCTTTAGTCCCATACCCCCCCCCCATCTTGAAAGTACAAATCCCCTAAAATCTTGATAATGAATGATAGGTTTACCATTAAAAGGCAGTCTAATTTCTTCAAACAAAGCAAGTGTCCAGTTCACATAAAAACAGTATGGCAAAGAAAAAAACTTTGGTTGGTAAGAAGGATAAACCTGATTTCACTCCTTATTTTGAGCATTCAATTCAAAAACGAACGTATGTTTCTTGAAATTTTCAGGCAAAATATGGTCAGATTAATTCCAAATTTTACACTCTTAGGTGCACTTTTTCTCATGTTTGCTCAATTCGACCCTGGTTACAGTGCACTTTGGGAAGCTTGGAAAAAGGACCCACATGTAAGGGCCGCATATACGGTAGGTCGTTAACCCTGAGCCCCCCGGGGGTGAGGTTAAGCACACTAGTCCAGTTCTTCATAGAGAATACGACCCTGTCTCACAGCGCCAGTGGAACTTTGTTCCTCAGTGGGGATAAAGATTCCTATTGAAATCCCAATGGGGATAAAAATTATTTTGTTTCAAAGTTAAAAAATCCAGTTCCCAGTGGGAATGGTTTTGGAGTGCAATTTTTAAACATGGAATTTCGAATGGGGACGAAATCAAAGTCAATTTCCCAGTGGGACTGAAATTACAGGTTTTTTTCCCACCGGGGACGAAATCTTTCCCAGACTTTCCAGTGGGGCTTGGGTCCCAGTGGGTCTGTAACACATGGGTATGAGAATAATCTACCAGGGTTATAGATTTTCCGATTCTTACTTTTCTCTGACAACTTCATAGCCTTTTTTATAACTATTCTTCTTTGCTTTTCAGTCCATCTAATTTAAAGGGACTATCAGATGATTTTTAATATTTGGCTTAGAGATACCTTTTATGGGGGGGGGGGGGCACTTTATGGTCCTCTAAGAAACACCTCCAAAGTTTTTGACCCAATCATTTTCCAAAGCTGAGATATTCAACTTTGAATTTTCAAATTTTTACTTGAAAACAATAGAAATTCAATGTAAAGACTGTGTAAAGACTCGTTTTTAGAGATTTCAAAGTCAAATATCTCAGCTTTAGAAAAAAATTGGGTCAAAAGATTTAGAGAGGTGTCTTTCTGTCCGGACCATAAGAGGTATCTCTAAGCCAAATATCAAAAATCATTTGATAATCCCTTTAAGCAACAGTGTAAAAACAAAAAAATCAAAAACTGAAAAAAAACTCACCGCCATTTATTGTATTTGTGTATTTGTTCTGATTTGTTTTTGAAGCATTGTCGTTGAGGTCTGAAGGATTTGAATCGCCATATATTTCTTTGTTCTTTCCCCATTTGTTTATTGTTTTCTGACATACATAGCTCTCATTGGACATTTGTCAACCAAAATTGCTTATTAATTTATATATGTGTAGTTCTAAATAAAATGGAAAATATTATATAAATTTGCATCTGTTCAGTTTTACATCAGTTCGCGCAGCATTAGCCTGTTAGCAAGTGAAGCAGAGTGAAACTCTATTTTTGTTTTGTTTATATTTTTTTATATTTTCCCGCTCGGAAATTCCGATTTTCGAATGCCAAATTCGAATGTTTTCACATGGAAAAGAAAACATTCCAAATTGGCGACGGGGGTTCATTACATACATCAAGTGCTAGTTTTTTAGTCTTTTACGCGAAACTTTTCAATATGAAGCAATACCGAGGACAAGAATATCAATAGAACTTAATTGAGAAAAACCAAAATTTGCTTTCTTTAGCTAAGAAATTTAAAAGCATTTTACATTAAGGTGGGAGTCACATGAAGCTTTGAGATTTGGTGAAAAAATTATCGATTTCGAGATTTTGCGCGTTTCATGACCCTATACCCTTTCTGAACACACCTTGAAAATTTTAAGGTCGTAGCATTTATATTTCCTGAGATATAAGGTTTTTTCTAGACCCTGATCTGAAGTATTTTCCTTAGCAACGAAAAATCATACCTGTTGCTAGGACCCAATTTCTTTATCGCTGATCTAAACATAGGATCATGGCATACCAAACGAAAGATCTTTTTACGCTCTTTTTGGGCGTCTAAGTCAATACCGCCTTTTTTCCGCGGGATTTCCTAATATGACGTAATTAAAGATGGTAACCAAAAAAGTAAAATATTTTTAAAAAACACACAAATTTGTAGGCTGTCAGCAGTGTTTTTGACTATGAAAGCTGTTTTAATTTGGAAATGTTGGACTGACTGATGACATTTTTAGCTCTTTAATGTCATTCTTCTTAACTAAGGAAGCTTGAGCTAGGTGAAACCAAAGACTTGATTCCCAAACTCAACGTTTCTGATGAACACCGAAAAACTTTGAAGAACAAACTTTAATGGACCGAAGGCATATTTAATGATGTATCTATTCAAAGATCCAAGTGTTAAAGATATTGAAAGCCTGGAGGCTGGTTTAACAATTGTGTGTGATGAATTATTGAAGGTCTGGGACACCCTCCGGATTATTTACAGTTACATTCACGAGGAGAAATTGTGGACTCGAAATTGTGCACGGCGTGATGTCCAACGTCCAAGTGGATTCTTGTATTACTACAGATAAACTTTAAATTAACTTATAACTGACAGAAGCAGTGAGGAAAATATACTAGGATGATCTATTACATTGAAAATGTGGTTTTTGTTGTGAAAACACATTAAAATTGACTTAAATCGATGTTGACGTGGAGTTTGGCGCAAAATTTTAAGGATTGGCGCGCATCACGTGAAAGTGATAATTTGGAATTTCTGGACTATTTTGGTATTTCAGAGCCCTTTCTAAAGTATATAAAGTAGTTCTTTATTCCATTTTAGTCAAACACGGAAAGAATTTTGTAAAACGGTTGATTTATTACAGAGAAATAGAGATATATTTCTCACTTCTGACTTTACGGACTATTTTCTCAAAATAGGTTTCAGGGGGTTTTCTCACACCTTGGCAACGTTTTTTCAGGATTGGAAAGAGCTATGATCATGAAATTTTCAGGAGTTGCTCCGTTTATGGTTTGCTATGGAATGAATGGAGTAGATTTTTCTGGACTTTTGAAAAAATCACTTTTCAATTTCAAAACTTGAAAAAACTTAAATTTTCCATTTTTTAGGTTCCAGACCCCCTGGAATGAAATTTTGAAAAAAATTTCCATTCATTCCACAGCTTATCCAAATACTAGCAATCTCCAAAAAAAATTTTTGGAATAGCTTTCATAGATTTTTCTAAAAGGCTGCCATAGTATTTTGATAGTGCATTACCCCCTGGCTGATATTACCCCCGTCTTGGCTATTTTTAGAATTTTTTTTTAATTTTTCACATTCTCTATAGTTATATTACATTTCTGGAAAGTTTCATATAGAAATCTTTTCTGCTTCAAAAGATATGATGAAAAATGTAAAATTTCAATTTTCTCAATCCTTCATGTGACTCCCACCTTAATCTCTAGTAGTACCTTTTATATAACTCCCCTAAAAATCGACAAAAGATTTTAGAAGAGAAAGAAAGGAAAATGCGCGGGAAATTAAAGCATTTGCATTCGAATTGCAATGTATTAGCATCTGTTTACATTTTTAAAAGGACACAATCCAAGAAGCATCGATTTTATAATTTGAGATTAACGTTTAAAGGCAGGTTTGGTTTTTAAATAAGAGTGATATCATTTTCTTTCGTTATTTTTAATTTACAAGCTTTTTCACATTGAATTGACACGGATGTGGAGCAAGATCAGAAAGAGGAAAAGAAAAACATTTTTTGCTTATATCAGCACAATATAACAATAGGGAGGGATATCAAAAAAATGAAATAAAATACTTTTAAGGCGTACAAACTTTCGCGATTTCGTGAAAGTAAATGTCTTTGAAAATTCTTAACAGGGCAATTATTTTTTTCCTCGTCGCGATAGTAAATATCGTAAAGATGGCGATTTTTCGACCTCGCGAAAGTTTATACTCTCAAAAGTTTGTACATCTAAAGTACTTGTCTGCTTTGGGAAAAAAAATTCATTTTTGCTTTAGGCCCCTGTTTTACAGCTCGACGATACTTTTAGAACAATGTGATTTCAAAAGAAGTTTGGATACCCCTTCCCCCATCAGTGACTCTCTTTTACATGGGCTTCGTAAAACTAAAACTATACTCTCATTTTAGCAGGGGACCAATCCTTAGGATCCGTGACATCTTTTATGCGACGCAACCGCATGTGGTTAGTTCGAAAGTAGGAAGGTTTTTAAGACTTTTTTGAAAGGGGGCCCGCGAATTAGGCCCGGCAAAAGTTTTTATGACTAAAAGACTGACGTTTAAAGACAAAACTGTAAGGGTAAAAAATGGGTAAAAAATTGACGTTTTTTAAAAGTCGAATTTGAAATAAATAAATGGGACCATCGGAAAGAGCATGAAATTCTGAGCAAAAAAGTATACTCATACTCGAACACACGAAGAAATACGGCCATCTAAAGTTTGAAATTCTGTCAGATAGAGTACGATTGACGTCAAATTTTGTCTAAACCGTACGGAGTCTGACAGAATTTTGAACTTTAAGTGGCCGTATTTCTTCCTACTTTCGAATTAACTACATGCGGTTGCGTCGCATAAAAGATGTCACGGATCCTAAGGATTGGTCCCCTACTATTTAGCACTGTCTTGATTTAGTAGTGTTCTTGTCTTCTTTTCTCAAATCATTTTCGACAAATATTAGAGATAAAAGGACCCATGTCTGAATTAAGCTTTTTCAATCTCCAACGAAGCAGTGACAAGTGGGAGGAAATCATCGAATCTTCAAAGACCCATGGAAAAGCATTACAAACAATTAAACAAGCTTACGACAATTACGTGAATGCTCTACTGGATTTACAGCTTGACAGCGGAAGATCAGCTAAAACTGAAGGCTACAACTTCTTGCAACGTTCAAATACATCGCTGCCTGGAGCTTGTAGCTCAAAATCACTGACCTCTGAAGAAGACATGGTCAAAGTTAAGGAACGTGAAATCGAGAATCTGGAAATTGAAATACAAGATGCTTTCAGCAGAAATGAAAGGTTAAGAATCCTGCTTGAAGAGCAGAAATCAATTCAGATCGAACATTCAATGAGTCCAGAGGATATTGCCAGAGCTGAGATGGAGCAAAATGATGAGATTCGGAAAAATGAGATTAAGGTTGAGACATTGCAAACGAAAATTGAACGAAAAGTGACAGGTTTACAAGCACTTGTTGAGTATCGGAAAAAGTTTTTTGTCCCTATATCAATGTATAAACGATTGCAAGATTGTGTTAAGGAGACAGAAGTGGATATTCAAAAGCTTTGTAAACAGAATGAGTTCCTGGAGAAAAATATGGATGATCTTGAGGAGCGATTGGATGATGTTCTGGTTGAAACTGGAATGAGATCAAAGAAAACTAAAACATTATGGAGAAAGGTTGACACTACTAAAGTTAATGACACTCTTTCAATGCCCTAGAAAACAATTTTGGTAGTTTTTGTTTGTAGCGATACAATTCCACACAGTTCATCATATAATTGTTATGTTCCATTCTTTAAAATTTTCACTTACGGTAAAATGCTAATTTCGAATATGTTGACCTCAATGATTCTAAAATACAGTCTTCTCTACCTAAATTTAAGTACATTACGGGGACTTATTTTGGCGAAAACTAATTTTGGCGATTTTAGACGAAATTCGCAAAAATAATTTTTTTCTGCATATTGGCCCAAAATAACTCCTAAGATTCATCAACTTGCTCAAAATAAGGCAAAGTAGGACAGATTTAGCCTGTCATTCGCCAAAATTAAAATAGGTTGACCATTTGCCAAAACGGTCAAGATTTTGTTGCTCGCCAAAATAAGTTCCCTTTACTATGTATATCCAGAAAATTTTCAAGATCGCAAAACTAGCTCGGAAAACCTGAAAATAAGATACACAGTCGCAAAAACCTGATTCAAAAAATTAGAAACGATTTTTTAGTATTCCAAGAGAAAATAAAATTATTCTTTTATTCTGAGAAAAGATAACAGAAAAAAATAAAACAACGAATAAGTTGAGAAAAATTAAAACTGCTAACACCCCAAAGCCCCACTTAAAAATGTTCTAAATAAGATAAAATATTTCAATTTTTTTTTCAGTTCATAAACGATTTATTGACCAAAGACCATATCGTAGAGTCTTTCAGTAATGCTTCGCTTCCTGCGTGCTTTACTGACAACTGGCTCGTTGGAGATATCATCCGGGTTGATGGCATCTCCCTGGGTCGGGTGTTGAGTCGGAATAACAGCTTCACTGTCACATCTTGAGCAGATGCATTTAGCGATTTTCTTTATGATCATTGATGTTGGACGTGTTCGCATACAAGTCATTGGGACCTGCACGTCAATGAATTCCGTAGGTTTACAACAAGTACAGTCTTGACTAAAGAAGGGTGGCTCCGCACTGAAGGTAGCAGAGGATTGACATGATCCAGAGCATGATGCAACCGTGATTTCTTCCTTCGAAATACATTCTTGGTGTTTGATTTTGATTTTTGTTTCTTTAACCGTGCATTCTTTAGGTTTGGGTGTTGTTGATCCTGCTGATAAAAAGTTGGAGAATATGTTTGAGATAATCTGTTTCCTTTTGTTAGTTCAAACACAATCGCAGAACTGTGAGAATAAATTGAAAGAGCCTTTTGACTAACTAGAAAACCAATAGAACACATTTTTCTCAATATGCAGCAGAGGCAAGTATAACTTTTGATAGCGGATTGATTCAAAAAGCCTCTTTTGGTTTGATAGATTCATAAGAGAACTAAATTGTATTTAGTTTTGTTGAAAATTTTTCGAAACGGAGTTAGTGCCACTCAATGCTTCCGATACAAATTATATTGAGACAGACTTAATAATGAGTATGAGTGGACACTTTCAAGGTTTTATACCTTCGGTAGGAGATTCTGTTGTTGATTGTGATTCTGTTGTTGTTTTTGATGGAGTTGTTGAGCCTTCTGATGTTGTTTGCGATTGAGTTGTTGAAGATTCTGTTGTCGTTTGAGATGGAGTTGTTGAAGATTCTTCTGTCGTTTGCGATTGAGTTGTTGAAGATTGTCGTGTAGTCACTGGAGGAGCTGGTGTTGTCGAACATGGTGGACAAACATAAAATTCAACCCTCATTGCAACTAGAGGTTCACCAATAGATTCATCATTACCTGGTACAATACGAATGGCTTTAGCTTTGATGTTCAGTTTGTTGACTTTGATTCCATTGTTGTTAGTATTTCCTTCGAAGACAGGTGATCCATCAGCCTAAGGAATGTTGAGCAAAAATATAGCTTGCGAAGGACAAATATGAAGATGCATTAAAATTTCAAATTCAAAAAAGTTTAATTCAAATTACCATTTAAATTTACATTGGTGGCAAATTCGAAATAAACAATGATTGAGAGATAACCAATGACTTTTGTACGATAAAAAAAACTAATGCTTTAGGATCCTCTAATTCGATAGTACTTTTTAACAGAAGGAAGATTAAAAGATATACCGATATCAATGGCTCTTGCTCGAAGTTTACACCATTAAGAGAATAGAAAACAAAGTAACGTGTAGCGAATCGATTATGTCTAGGCGATCCTTGTGTTCTGATTTCTCTAACATCTTCCATTTTGTTGAAAATGATATCAAGATGAGCTTCTTTGTCTTTTGGTTCCCAGGCTCCTGATCCAGACGAGGTTAATTTGTTGTTCAAACGAGCCTCTGCCGGTCCAGTGTAGACTTGTCCAGGATTGCTGACTTTGATCGAATTAGATTTCATTTGAGAATCTGGAATTCGTCCATCGGAGACTCCAACTGGCAATAGATTTTTACAATCACAAGTTGGTGTTGTCGGTGACATTGTTGAAGATTTTGTTGTCGAGGATTCAGTTGTTTGTGATTTTGTTGTTTGCGAAGAAGTTGTTGAGGATTTTGTTGTTTTTGATTTAGTTGTCGAGGCCTCTGTTGTTGAGAATTCTGCTGTTGTTTGTGATTGAGTTGTTGAGGCTTCTGTTGTTTGCGATTTAGTTGTTGAAGCTTCTGTTGTTTGGGATTGAGTTGTTGAAGCTTCTGTTGTTTGTGATGGAGTTGTTGAAGCTTCTGTTGTTGATTGCGACTGAGTTGTTGAGGATTTTGTTGTTGAGGATTTTGTTGTTAAATCTTCTGTTGTTGAAGCTTCTGTTGTTTGTGATTGAGTTGTTGAGGCTTCTGCTGTTGTTTGCGATTGAGTTGTTGAGGCTTTTGTTGATTGCGATGGAGTTGTCGAGGATTCTTTTGTTGATTGTGACTGAGTTGTTGAAGCCTTTGTTGTAGTTTCTAAAGTTTGAAAGATTTAAAATAACCAAATTTCCTTTGAAAATATCCATTCTAGGACAATTGCTCCCGGGGGTCAATTTCTCTCGAGCGATTGCACTTCCTGCCCAGTGGCCGACAGTTTCCTTAATTGGAACTTAACTTGAAGGTTTTTGACGAAAATACAGAATTTTTCAAGGTTATGAATTTCTTTTGAAAATTAGCGCAACAATTATTTACCTCCAACTTGCGGTTCAGTGGATTGTGGTGGTTCAGTGTAAATGTTCGTTGCTGAAAAAAAAAATTACATTTTTAATACCGAGGTATTTTAAAGTCACTAGGGAAAGAAAAAATAAAAAGCAGGGAGCTACGTGAAAAATCTTTGTTATAAACAAAAAAGGAGGCTTCATACATTTTCCTACTGTTGTCGTAGATTGTGGCGTGGTCACTGGTGGTAATGGTGTGGTGAAGCATGGTGGACAAACATAAAATTCAACTCTCATTGCAACTTTAGGTTCACCAATAGATTCATCATTAGCTGGCACAATACGAATGGCTTTGGCTTTGATGTTCAGTTTGTTAACTTTGATTCCATTGTTGTCAGTATTTCCTTCGAAGATAGGTGAGCCATCAGGCTAGTTGATGAGAAATAAATTCAACTTGAAAGCATCAGTATTGCTTTAAAAGCTTCTTTTAATCTTAGAACCATAAAATTTGAACGAGGCTGTCAGCACTTTACCCCGATACGATAGGTCTATAATTATCTATTGCATATTTACAGCGGATAACGAGATTCACTGGATACCTAAATGGTATTGAATTAGATTAGTTTCTTTGGGGCTGCAGTTTCTTCATCCAATTCCCCGTCTCCTTCGATTGTTGCTTCTTAAATTTGAAAACAAAAATCAAATGATGTTCAATTTATACATACCGATGGCAATGGCTCTTGCTCGAAGTTTTCACCATCAAGGGAATAGAAAACAAAGAAACGTTTAGCGAATCGATTAATTCTAGGTGATCCTTGTGTTCTGATTTCTCTAACATCTTCCATTTTGTTGAAAATGATATCAAGATGAGCTTCTTTGTCTTTTGGTTCCCAGGCTCCTGATCCAGACGAGGTTAATTTGTTGTTCAAACGAGCCTGAGCTGGACCAGTGTTGAATGGTCCTGGGCTAGTAACTCTGACAGAATTGGATTTCATTTGAGAATCTGGGATTCGTCCATCGGAGACTCCAACTGGCAATAGATTCTTACAATCACAAGTTGGTGTTGTCGGTAACATTGTTGAAGATTTCGTTGTCGAGGATTCAGTTGTTTGTGATTCTGTTGTTTGTGAAGATGTTGTCAAAGATTTTGTTGTTTGGGATGGAGTTGTAGGGGATTCTGTTGTCGAAGATTCAGTTGTTGATTTAGATTCAACTGTAGAGGATTTTGTTGTAGAAGCTTCTGTTGTTTGCGATTGAGTTGTTGAGGATTCTGTTGTTTGCAATGGAGTTGTTGCAGCCTCTGTTGTTTGGGATTGAGTTGTTGAAGATTTTGTTGTTGGTGATTCTGTTGTTGATTGTGATTGAGTTGTTGAGGATTCTGTTGTTTGGGATCGAGTTGTTGAAGATTTTGTTGTTGGTGATTCTGTTGTTGTTTGTGATTGAGTTGTTGATGATTTTGTTGTTGTTTGTGATTGAGTTGTTGATAATTTTGTTGTTGTTTGCGATTGAGTTGTTGAGGATCCTGTTGTTTGCGATGGAGTTGTTGAGGATTCTGTTGTTTGTGATGGAGTTGTTGCAGCCTCTGTGGTTGATTGTGATTGAGTTGTTGAGGATTCTGTTGTTGATTGTGATTTTGTTGTCGAGGATTCTATTGTTGTTGAAGCTTCTGTTGTCGAAGGAGTTGTCGACACTTGCGTTGTTGGTTCTGAGATAAAACAATCAATGAAACTCTAAAAATGAGCTTGATCGAATTTTATTTTTATGCCAATTTCTTTTGAGAATGGTGAAAATTATCACTTAGGCTGTCTCGAAATAGTGTGCAGCGGACACAAAAAAGTCTGTTACTTTTGATAGAGCTCGAATCAAATAGCGGTGAGAGTGATATTCAGGAATGGAATATTATCAGATTATGTTATTTAGTAACAGCTATCACACGGTACAAGAGTACAATATGGGATATATTTTAGAACGAGAAAAAAAGTTTTAAACCCCCTCTAAAGTGTCATCTGTGCCAAATTGTGTGCTTTTATCACTATCTGAAGTGTTCGTACGTTTTTATGTGCTAACAGACCTTGCTACAAATAGATTTCGGTATTGATTAATAAATTAGTATACAATCGACTCTCGCTACTTCGAAATTACATTATTCGAATCTTTCTATACCTTAAGGGGAGAAATTTTCGGTTCGCGGAATTTAATTTCGGTTTTTTTTGACAAATCCGTGAAATTAAATTCCGCGAAACAAGAATATTGTCATGATTTAAAAAATCACCTATAGAATTGGTGGTTTGGGGGCAAAAAAAGCCATATAACAAAAATTCCTCTCAACCGCAAAATTAAATTCCGCGAAAATTTCTTCCCTTAAGTTGGAACCAATTCTCAGTTCCCAGTATGAGGAAACCCTCTAAAAATACTCTCTATAATTAGAACAAATTAGACGTTCGAGTTTGAATTGAATCATGAATTTATTATATACACTGGATGAACAACGCATGAAACGGTGGAGAGCGAAGTATTGTCTTTCCATTGTTTAAGGAAACAACCGTAGATCGAGCTATGTCTGCAAAGGACAACTGTCATGGCGGCTTGGAATTCTCTGATTTTGAAAAATGATTAATAATCTCATTTATTAACTCGCCAAGATTCTGTAAAATACATCGAATTAAAAAAACCTGAAACCGGAAAGCGGTTGGTAGACCATTAAGCAGACCTATACTACCTGGGGTTTTGTAGAGGTCTGCAATTCAGACTAAGCTAGAGCATAAGAACTCAATGAAAACTTAGCTTGTTGTTTATCCAGTGTATATAATAAATTCATGATTGAGTGTACCGCAAACAGATGTTTTTGTATAGGTAAATAATCTTACCACAATCACAACAAGTTCCATTTGTGCTTCGTTTCATATCCTAAAAGAAAGTCGGAAAAATAAAACTTCCTTTCTGATGAATTGCAAATCGTGACAGTTGGGGTCAGAGAGCTTTACCGTAGGAATCGGTCAAACTTTTCTGTACGCACGGCCATCTGTAACCAGATTAATAGGATTCAAAATTTTTGGTTTTGAGAATAATTACTCCCTTTTTCTTTTATCCTTTGAAAAGCATAGAACACATTTTCTCAAAATTTAAAGTTTCTATCTAGCTTTTTCCAATCCGGAAATTATCTTGATTTCGATTTAGAGAGAGGCCACCCGGGATGAGGAAGGGATAGAGGGATCTCTCGAAAACAAAAGTGTCCTGGTACCTATGATCTGGGGGATGTATCAAAAACTTCTTTCTTCTACTTTTGACTTGTTATGAGGTAACTTTGTGTGCAAAACTTCATCTCCATATGGACACTAATTTTGGGGATTCAGGGAAAACTAGCCGAAATTATCCCGATTTTTTAAAAGTTCCACAGAAAGATCACCGTGAATTAGTCTGCTGGCATCCACTACCGGATTTATGCTCCTTATACTACCTGCGGTTTTGTAGAGGTCTGCGATTCAGACTAAATTTCTGAAGATTAGAAAAATTTTCGAAGGATATCTCCATCAATTACAATACGTTAAAGTGACAATTTCTATAAAAAAATGTGGTTCAACGTGGTTATAAACTATCAAACCTTTGGACATGGTTTTTCACAGATAATTTGATCTTTTTCCAAAATGGCGCATTCACCATCCTCATCCAACAAACATTGTCCCTCGACACACGAATTCTCATCACGGCTGATACTCCACTTCTCTCCAATCTACAATAAGATGGCATACGTTTATCATATTCGCTGGCGGCTACGAGTATACCCGTGACTGAGGGATCAACAAAACCTATAGTGCTTCAAAAAAGGGCCATAACTTTTGATATAGAAACTTTTATTGAATTTTTGAAATCTACGTGAAATTTTGCGTCGACTGGTGTACAGTTTGAAAGCTTTAATTGAAGGAAACTGTTAAAATCTAGTGGCTTTAGGTACTTCCTTGGTAATCGATCTTCAGATTATATAACATAGGCATTTAAGAAAGTTTTAGGTTCCAAAATCAAATACATATAAAAGATCTGGTTATGACTAATTTCTCCGATTGAATATTTTGAAAATGTAATTATTGAAGAAAGTGGAAAATTGGCTTACAGGAACGTATTTGTGAGAGCCAATCTTACAATCTGAAAATAAAAGAGAGCAGATAGAACTAAGTGATGCAGAATCGACACGATATACGCTTTTTTATAAGAACAAACTATATAAGAACATAAGGCTTCGCTGGCCAAAATGTTAGGAACAAGTTAAGAACATTTTGAGACTTTGTAGACTCAAAAACACCCTATTTCTTAGGAAAAAAAATCGATGAAAATATTCACAAAATGGTCAAAATAAGAACATATCGAGAACATTTTTAGGCCTAAAGCTCAAAAAGTTAAGAACATCCGAAGGCTTCAAAAAATTTGGATGTTCTTATAAAAAAACGTGTATTCAGTTACCGCAGATAAATTTAAATACAATTCTCAAAAACTAAGCAAAAAGAAAATCCGTTCCTTGTATAGTATCAAGCTTTCGGCTGCGGAAGACTAGTTAAGAATTTACTTACACTGACAACTTGGTACACATTTGCAGCACTCTCCATCTTCTGATGGACCCGTGAAGATCTTCTTCTCGTACTAAAAGACGCAACAAAAAAGAAAATTAGAACCTAGACAGGTCAAGGACATTTGTACTCTCAGATGCCTAATAAACTGGGGTTTGGAATTTCGACAGCTAAATATACCTAAACTTTATAAACAGGGGGTCCTAATAAAGTCTGGGGTTGGAAAAAATCGAAAAATTAACAATCAGGGGTAGGGGCATTCAATAAATACATTGTGAAAACTGTTATAAAAATTACTATTACCGACCACCTGAGCGCGGTGTTTTACAGTGGAGATACACAAATCAAATCTCATATTTTTCTTTTGTTTCTACTTACTGGTTTACATTTCAAAGATTCTGGACATGTTGGTACACATTCTTGGGTATCACCGTTGCAACGACAGAATTCATGATCATTTGGTTTCCATGTTTCACCTGGCGCCTGTGTAAAGAAAAGCATAGCATTGAGAGCATATTAAAAGTTGTTAAAACAATTTCTTCTGAGAAGATTAAGTAAATTTTGTCACAATTCTGGCTGTTCTCATCAATTACGAAATTCACAAGTATAACTATTGTTCTTAAGATATTCAGCGTAAAAAAAGGTTTCCTTTTTACAAAACATAACTTTCATTAACAAAATAATAGACCAACCTTGACAATACCATTATTGACACATGGACATTCATTTTTTTGTGGAACACACATATCACCGATCTTGTAACCGCCATTAGGACAACAGCATCCTGCGTATTGCACTGGTTGACACATTTCTCTCGAATCACAATGATATTCACTGGTACAGTTGGTACTGTATACTTGCATCGAAGGACATTCTGAAAAGTGTTTGAAAAAGAAGCGTTATTTACAGAATATTCGCACTGCATTGGGCCATTCTATTTTATAGTATTCATTCTAAGGAAAAGGATTTTATTTGTTCCAGGGGTTAAAAATCATTCTAAGACTTCCAAGGGGAAAATGACTGATTTTAGTTCACCACCTCACTTTAAGGTATGAAAAAATTTTTTCTAAGGGTTTTTTTTGCCAATTTTGCCATTTTCCAGGAGGTATCCACACATTTTCAAGAATTACTTTTTTTGCTTGAAAACGTTCGTCCAGCCCCCCCCCCCTTCTGTATGGATTTTAAATGGAACAGTCCATTTATGGTTTATTTAATTCTAAGTAAGCATCATCTGGTGGCTGTCAACGAAACCGGAGTGAGGGAGTCCATTCCCTTCTTTATTTGCGCTAGACCTGGGAGGTTGAATGCTGAGGTAGAGCGCCGCACATATTCTCAGTTTCCACTAACTTACCGCCTAGGTCAGATTACCGATCTAAGCTGCTTTTTCGCTGAGTTGGCAGTGACCGGGGATCGAGCCCACAACCCTTGAAAGGTAAGGCGAATACTCTACCGACTGAGATGGCAGGCCATAAGCGTTCGAAAGTGATTCAAGACTAAAACTTTCTTACAAAACAATAAAAGAAAAATTGTTTTAATACGATATACTCCTTTTATATCTTAAAGTTTTTTATGCCACATTGATTTATGTAAACTGGTTTTTGACGGACTTAGGATTTTTAAAGAAAACGAAAAATTGTGTAAGTCTGAATTGACGGCGTTAAAAAGGTAACTTACGAGGTGAAGTTGTGACGATTGGGGTAGTCACTGTTGTCGGTATCGTTGATTGCGTTGTTGAGGTTTCTGGTGTAGTTTGTGATTGAGTTGTTGCAGCCTCTGTTGTCGAAGCTTCTGTTGTTGATTGTGATGGAATTGTTGAAGCCTCTGGTGTTGTTTGCGATTGAGTTGTTGAAGATTTTGTTGTTGGTGATTCTGTTGTTGAAGATTCTGTTGTTTGTGATTCTGTTGTCGAAGATTCTGTTGTTGATTGTTCTGTAGTAGTTTCTAAAGTTTCAAACATAGCAAAGGCTTGTATAAAATAACCAATCTTTTTTTGAAAATATTGATTCTAAAACATTGCCTCCCGGGCGATTGCACTTCCTGGATAGAACGCGACAATTTCCTGGATTGGAACTTAATTTGACGGCTCCTCACAAAAATATAGAGATTTCTTTATTTGAAAATATGCACAAAATTCAAAATAATCTACCTTTAACTTGTGGTTCGGTAGTAAGCGGTGGTTCAGTGTAAATGTTCGTTGCTGAAAGAAAGAAATAAGAGTTTCAGAGTAATCTAAAGTTGCTAGGAAAACAGCCTAAAATGTCTGGGAGATACTCTACTTTTTTTCGCGCCTCGAATCAAAGTAAAGCTAAATTTGGTCATAGAAAAATTAACAAACACAAGGCTTCTTACATATTCTAACTGTTGTTGTAGATTGTGTTGTAGTGACTGGAGGAGCTGGTGTTGTCGAACAAGGTGGACAAACATATAATTCAACTCTCATTGCAACTTGAGGTTCACCAATAGATTCATCATTAGCTGGTACAATACGAATAGCTTTGGCTTTGATATTCAGTTTGTTAACTTTGATTCCATTGTTGTCGTTATTGCCTTCAAATATGTATGATCCTTCAGGCTAAAGAGAAGCAAACATATTAACTTTTTTCTGAGGAAAAGTTATTCTGTGATTAATATTCAAGTAGTGAAAGACAAGAATACGGGAATCATACCAGACATCGTTGACCATGTGCTCGAAAATACCAGAGCTATGGCGTATCTGGGATATTACTCGAACAATCGTGAGAGAAGAATTGTCCTCCCGAGTGCTTCTTCGTGTGAGCAGTGTCACCACCCCTCCAAGATTCAATAACTAACATACCTCCCTGTACTCTTATAATACCAGGTTTATGTATCGGAGGGTATCGAGGGCGACGGTAAGTGAAATCGATACAAAACAAAGTCGATAGTTGATATACGGCTCTATATCACCTTTGCTCACCTAAACAGACGACGGGATTTTGGTGTTTTTACCGTCGTCGAGCAAAGTGGACGGTGATTTCCACCCCATGTCAACTTTGGTTTATACCGTCCCCCTCGATTTATCTCGAATACATAAACTCGCTAATAGGATGTGGTAAAGAAAATAAAAAGTAACTAGCCGGTACCCGGCGTCGCACGCCGGTTAAGCTGTAGCTGAACGCACTTAAAGTCCTTTGGATGTTGAAGCTGGCTAAAAGAAAACGACCAAATGAAAAAAAATCTCTTCAAAGTTTGACTCCAGCCCTCCCCCGGAGATCTTTTTCTCGCTTCGCTCGCTTCGCCGTCCAATTCTCGATAATTTGAAATAATTGTATGTCATGGTAAAGAGGAGTGAAATGTGGAAATGACAATTCTTCAGGAAAAAGCAGGGAAGTCACAAAGAATAAAGGCTTGGGGACACGAGAAGTTCTCTTCACTTTGGTGCAATGCAACATGCTCCATCCCACCAACACAAGAAAAAAGTGCGTGTCTCATGGTTTCTTTTTTTGTTTCATGGGACAAAAAGTGAGGGAAATACCCAAAAGACACGCTGATTTTGTCCCTGGGACAAAAGTTAGAGAAGCACAAATATTATTCAAAGATAAGTAGGGTAAAGACACGAGAAAGCGTTTCAGGTTGGTGGGATGGAGCATGTTGCATTGCACCAACGCGAAAAAACTTCTCGTGTCCTCAAGCCTTAATGCAACTCTTTGTTTTTAACCTTTTTAACTCTTGTCATAACTTTTCGGATTTAAATGTAAAATGGCCCTAAAATGACGTACACAGTTTTTAACAGTATGAATGTTCTTAATGTTTTTATATGAAGAAAGAGGTGGACTAATTTTTCTCTTGCTTTTTATCGCCCTTTAAAGGCTTTGTTGTTGTCGATAAACTTTTTGATTTTTATGTTTTGATTTACATTTGAAATGTTCTTTTCTATAAAAGGAATTTGTTTTGTTTTGAAAAGAATTCGAATTTCATTAATAAATACGATCGTTAAATACATTCGAAAACATTTAAAACAAGAGAAAAACAGGGTCAGACGGCCTGGGCAGAAATTAAAATTGCTAAATGTAGATGGGCCTTAAATTTCAAAACAAAGGCTGAATAAAGTCTAAACCAGGCTCTATTCGATCTGTCAATCAAAACAAACTTATCGAGAACAAAATATTGCTTGTGAAAACGAAAGTGACACACAAAAAACAAACAAACAGACATACAGACTACGGCTATTAATATATAGATAAACATATAGACAAGAATAACAAAGATAAACAACTATACCGATTGAAGAGGTTCTAATTCAAAGTTTTCGCCATCCAAGGAGTAAAAGACGAAATAACGTCGAGCGAACCGTTCGTCTCTAGGTGATCCTTGTGTTCTGATTTCTCTAACATCTTCCATTTTGTTGAAAATGATATCAAGATGAGCTTCTTTGTCTTTTGGTTCCCAAGCTCCTGAACCATGAATAGATTGAACGTTGTTCAAACGTCCTTGTGCTGGTCCAGTGTTAGTTGGCCCTGGTTCTGGACTTCTAATGGAGTTAGTTTTCATTTGAGAATCAGGAATCCTTTTGTTTGAAACACCCACAGGTAAGAGATTCTTACAATCACAGATTGGTGCAGTTGTTGGCGAAACAGTTGTTGATTGTTCCGTTGTTTGAGATTCTGTTGTTGAAAGTTCTATTGTTGATTTCGATTGAGTTGTTGAGGCTTCTGTTGTCGATTGCGATTTCGTTGTTGAAGCTTCTGTTGTTGATTGCGATTTCGTTGTTGAAGCTTCTGTTGTTGATTTTGATTGAGTTGTTGAGGCCTCTGTTGTCGATTGCAATTTCGTTGTTGAAGCTTCTGTTGTTGATTTTGATTGAGTTGTCGAGGCTTGTGTTGTTGAAGCTTCTGCTGTTGTTTGCGATTGAGTTGTTGGAGATTCTGTTGATTGCGAAGGAGTTGTTGAAGCTTCGGCTGTTGATTGTGATTTTGTTGTTACAGCTTCTGTTGTTGATTGTTGAGTTGTTGTTTCTAAAGCAAAGCAAGATAGATTGATTGACCTTATTTAACTCCAGCTATGATTCATCCTATTAGAAAAGCAACGTGGCATTCACTTTATATGTAAGAATTATGTAGAAAAAGAAATGTCAGATTTAACTTACTTGGTGGGAAAGTTGGGAATGTTGGGAATGTACCTGGAAATGAAAAAAGAACAATATTAACTCATCTACATGAAAAATATGAACAATCTGATTGGCTAAACGCGTGCAAATACAAGAAATTCTATCATTGATTGTTGATGGGAGGGGAGAGAGAAATAGAAGGTTGCAAAAATCAGTTTTATTGGCAATTGAATGATGGTCTTCTCAAAAATCGGACTCAGTCATGTTTTGAAAAATTCAAGAAAAACTTTGTTTTTCTGGCGATTGTCGGCTGTTCCGGCAATTTTTAGAAAGTCCCAGCTATAAAAATCAGATTTATTAACATATGAATCATGCTTGATGGTCGCATTGTTATCAATAATGTTTTTGCGTGAAAAAACAATGAAATATCAGGAAAAAGTCCAATGAAAATCAGGAAAAACGGCATATTTCCAGCATTTCATACCGGAAAATATTTTTTCTCGAAAATCGGACTCGGCCATGTTTTGGGCATTATTAATATGCATTTTTGAGCAAAAAATAAGAAAAAACTAACAAGCCAATTTCGAGAAAAGCTGGTGACGGACAAACTCGCCTAAACGCTCGGAACATATAGCGAAAATCTGAGCTTAAAAAATATACCCCACATTGTACTTGGTACTGCGAAAACTATCACTTAAAGAAACACGATCTCTTACAAGAAGTATCTAAATAGAAAAGGAGGTCGAAGTTTTGCCGTAGCATTTTGTGTAATGCGTCACACCAGTGTAGATTTTAGGTAATTACTTATTCAAAAACATGCCATATTTTTTAATTAAATCAGATTTGGTGAACATTTTATTTATCATTTTCTAGTTAAAATAAAATGGTTCTGGAAGTGTTTTGGCGAAGACGAAGTCTTTGAAATAAATGCGGTTGACACATATATTTTAAGCTAGAAAAGGAAAAACACAAACTAATTTAGAACTATATACAAACTCGAAAGCTTAAGCTAAGATAAATCTCGATAAATCTCGATAGATCAAAAATATACAAATGTACAATACAAAACTATACTTACAAATTTCGTCACATATATTCACGATTGAATGCCAAAACAAATGCACGATATGCAAAAATCCCAAAGAATATCTCAAAGTTCGAACGAAACTCAAAACATTTCTGTGTTAATAAATTCGAGAACGATTTTCTCTGACACGTCTCATCTCAACAAGTTTCTCAAGTGAAGTGCAAAAAAAGGCGATGGAAAAAACCTATACAGTAAAAAACTAATTAAAAATAGACAAAAGACGCACGATACAATACACATGACGATACGCACAACACATAACACTAAAATGCTAATTACCCAACGCAACATCATTAATTAGCCAAAACACTCCCCGGCAGAATTTGGGACCATTCTTAATCGGCACCTTCCAATAAGTAACATTTAGCCGCCGGGCGTGTGTGGACGCCGTTTTTTGTTTTTAAAATTACTTTTCTCACGATACCATCGTTTCCTGGAAATGTTTTCATTATTCTTCCAATCGGCCATTTCTGTCTCTCGACCGTATTATCAATATAAACAACGACGTCATTTACGCGTAACGTGCGGGTGTTTTCGAACCACTTGAGACGTTTCGTAAGTTGAGGTAGATAATTACTCAACCAAAGCTGCCAAAATTTCGAGGTTGCAGCCTGCACTTTTCGCCACTTTTTTCTAACTCTTAACTCATATTCCGGTACAATCTCTTCAGGAACGGATACCTGACCGGTTAAAAAATGACTTGGTGTGATGACGTCAATATCATCTGGGTCATCAGTTGTTGAGGTGAGTGGGCGACTGTTCATGAAAGATTCGACCTCCACAAGGAATGTTCTTAAGCATTCTTCGTCAAACAATTTCTCAGTAATAACCGTTTTCAAACACTTTTTGGCAATTTTAACCATGGATTCGTATATGCCTCCCATCCATGGAGAAGCAGGTGGTAATAATTTCCATTCGATCGACCAATTCGAGAGGGAATTCAAAAGCTTGTGATCATTCAAAACGTTGATCGCTCCAACGAAATTCGTACCATTATCGCTGATCATCTTCTTTGGTTTGCCTCTTCTAGCTATGAAACGTCGAAAAGCTAGGAGGAAGCAATCAGTGGTTAGATCGTGTACAAGCTCAAGGTGGACAGCCCTTGTCGTCAGGCATGTCATTAGGGATACCCATCGCTTGGCGGTTGCTGCGTTCGAACGTGTAGCGTAGCGATTGAGTTTGATGATCATCGGGCCAAAGTAGTCGACACCACAATACGTAAATGGATGTTCGTTCGTTGCCAGACGTTCTTTTGGAATATCGCTCATCATTGGGAATTTTGTCGTCGCTCGGATGATCTTACACGCACTGCAGTTTCTAATTATAGTTCTTACAAAGTTTTTGCCTGATATCAACCAAAATTGATTTCGAAGGATTGCAAGTGTTGCTTCACGTCCACAGTGGAAGTTTGATTCGTGGAAATGCAGTGTAAGGATTCTCGCGATGGGATGTTTGCTGCAGATGACGATTTGATGTTTACGAGTGTAGTCGACTTTTGCATGCTTGATACGACCACCAACACGAAGGATGCCATCATCATCTACGAACGGTTTGAGTTGAAGAAGTTTTTTGCTCTTCATAGCAGTCGTTTCGTCTGTGAATGATTCTCTTTGTGCGATTTGGATGATGACCTTCTCAGCTTCTTCTAATTCGTTTGATGTAAGAATCTTCCAATTGATTGGTTGCGTCTTTGATTTTCGAAAATTGCGTTTGATCTTCAACAGCCATGCGACCTGACGTTTGAGCTTCGACCAAGATGAATAGTGATCCCACTTGATAATGTTGCTTCTTTCGTTCGTCTTGTCGTTGGTTGTGACTTCATTGGTTGTTGTCATCTTGTTTGTGATGATGTCATTCGACGTAGCTGAAACAGTAGAAGACAGAAGGGCCAGAACATCGTTGGCTCTAATGTCTCCTTTTTCATGAAGAATTGGAGGTCCATTGAACCAGCGATGTCCAGCAGAGGTAAGTTTAAATGGTGATACGTACCTCGTGCAGTCATCTGCTGGATTGTCGTCTCCAGAGATGAACTGCCAATCTTTAAGGTCGCTGTTGGTTCTAACTTCATCCAATCTGTTCATCACGTACTTGGAGAAGGTTGTTGATTCGTTCTTGATGCATTTAAGAGTGCATTCAGAGTCTGCCCAGAATGTTGTTGATACGATCTCGAACTTGGTTTCTTTCAGAATGGTTGTTTTCATGCGACTTCCAATAACTGCACCTTGTAACTCCAATGCTGGCGTAGTAGTTGATTCCGTTTTGGTCTTTTTGAGTGGAGCAAGTCTTGATTTCGACATAACCAATGAACACTGAACTGACTCTGGAGTTACGAAACGTAAGTAGGCTACTGCACCATAAGCGTCATCAGAACCGTCAACGAATACATGTAATTCTGGTGCGTTATGAACTTCTGGCTGATAACCACACCATCTTGGCACTGTAACACCATCAAGCTGTTTGATCTTGGCTTTCCAGTCAAACCATCTCTTTTTCAAGTCGAGTGGTAATGGCTCATCCCAATCGAATTTACGTTTCCAAAGCTGTTGGATGATAAGCTTTGATTCTAGGACGACTGGTGTGAGAAATCCAAGTGGATCGAAGATGGTTCCAATTTGGGAGAGGATTCGTCTCTTTGTTGGCTCACAATCAATCAGGTTCACGGTGAAGATAAATGAGTCTTGATTCGGATCCCAGAGGAGACCAAGTGTTTTCTGTCGAGGAACTTGCTTGTTGATGTCGATAATTTTAGGAGATATCTTTTCGGCTGGCAGATGTCTTATCAGTTCAATCTCGTTTGATGACCATTTCGTAAGGTTGAAACCACGTGTTGATAAAACACAGTTGAGTTGTGTGGCTTCTGAGATGAGTTGTTCAATGGTGTAGAACGAACCAAGGTAATCGTCAACGTAGAAATTACGGAGGATTTCATCACGGATGCTTTCGATGTCTGTCTCCTCAGCACACGACCTGAGAGCGAAATTTGCGATACAGGGTGAATCTTTCTTTCCGAACACGTGAAACAACAATATACAATCTTTAACCTCCCCACCAGGATCAAAGCGATAGAGGAATCTCAAGGTGTCACTGTCTTTCGGTGATACCTTGACTTGGTTGAACATTTTCTCAATATCTGCTGATGCTGCAAAGCGACCAGCTCGAAAACGATGCAGCACGGCCACTAAGCTGTTCAGCAGGTCTGGTCCAGCAAGAAGTTTGTCATTCAGAGATGTCCCTTTGAATTTTGCAGCAGCATCGAATACGACACGAACTTTTCCAGGTTTGTTGGGATGTGTCACTCCATGATGTGGTATGTAATTGGTAACGTCAGATCGAGATTTGACTTCAGAATCGGTTAGAATACGAGCATGACCAAGATCGATGAATTCTCGAATAGCAGTGTCGTACATACGAGCAAGTGTTGTGTCCTTGGCAAGCCTTTTTTCTAACGAGTTGAGTCTCTGCATTGCGTAATCTCTATTGAAAGGCATTTTGGATGGTCTTCTTTCCAAAGTAGATCAACTTCCATACGATTGTCGATGATTTTGGATGTCTGTTCCAGCTTCTCGAGGGCTCGCTGGTCGATAGGTGCAAGATTGCTCTTGTGCCAGTCTGGTAGAGTACCGTAAGATTCCATCTGCCAAAAACGTTCGATTTTGTCGGAAATCTCGTCTTTCGATCTCTTCAAAAAATTGCTGGTGACGATTAGCGAAGTGAAAGCTTTTCCACCGAACAACATCCAGCCGAGCTTTGTCTTGACTGCCGATGGTTGATTTCTTGTACCAGTGACTGATTGTTCTTGCACGAGAAGATATGATAAGTCAGCGCCAATGAGGATTGTGACGTCTGAATCATGAGGTGTTGGAAATGTAATGTCTTTCAGGTGTTGAAATTCTGTTTTCACTTTATTGATGTCGTACCTATTTACTGGTACGTCAAGGTTCTCAATTACCCAAACGTTGTCGAGTTTCTCTTTGGTTTTGTTGTCGTGTGATTCAAGATTGAAGCAGACTCTCTTTGATTGCAGACTTGTCTCCTTTGATAATACGTTCGACATTCGAAGAGTTTCTTTCTTACCGGATAGGTGTAGAGCCTCGGCGGTATCAGCACGAATCAAGGTACTATCAGATCCAGAGTCGAGGACTGCATTGGTTTTGATGCTGTATTTACCATTTGATAATACGACAGGGACAATTTGAAGGAAGGTCTGGTTGGTAGTAGAACATTGCATACTTTTTGCTGATCCAGGAGTATCAGTGGTAGTGGCTGTATCTCTGTGAAGCAAAGTGTGATGTTTTTTACCACATCCGTCCTTGGTACATGTAAATTTGGATGGACACTCTTTAATGAGATGATTGTTAGAGAGACAGTTGAAACAAAGTCCTTTTTCTCTCACGATTTTCTGTCGATCGTCTGTAGATGCATTGAGGATCTTTGGACATTTTGATATTTTGTGGTCTTTGGAGCACAGCCAGCATTTGAATTGCCTACCGACGAAATTGTTTCGAAATTTTGGGTTTCTACTTTCTTTGTCTTTCGGTGACTTCGACGTTTTTTCATCACTGATGATCATGGCAATGGGATTGAACAACTCTTTGACGATACATTCGAGCCAGTTGACAAATACGTAGAGGTCAGTCAATTTGGGTTGATCGTTACCATATCTATTAAAGAATCGGAACTTGTGTTGTATTGGAATGATAGATACTGCTTTGGCGACGGTTTCTGGATTGTTGTAGCTACTGTTGCCAATGGATTCGAACCATGCCATTGCTGTCTTCAACTGTTGGTAGAAGTTTCTCAATCCTTCATGGTCGGTTATGGTGATTTGAGGTCTGTCAAACATTTCTTTCAGCTTGAGATGAGCGATGACGTAAGGGTTGCCATAATCACGTTTTAAGGCCTTCAGTGCTGTCGCGTAGAAGATAGAATTGGTTCCGATCGATTCAATAGAAGATCTTGCTGGTCCGTCCAGTACACTAAGTAGTCTTTCCATTCTAATAGTGTCATTAAAACTACTTTTCAAATGAATCCTGGACTTGAAATTCTGTATGAATTCTGGCCATTGCAACGAACTACCATCAAATCGTTTCAACTCAATAGGTGGCAGGTGTCTTGACTCGCACTCTACTTGGATCACCCTAGATGCCAACGTATTGTCTACTGGAATCTCAGTCTCTTTATATTCAATCAATTCATCAATAAATGCATCACAAGGCTCGACCTGTCTGTGACTTGCCTTTAACTGTGTCGATGGTTGTTGATGAGACAATGGCTGACTATTTGTAGCTTTGATGGATGGTTGTTCCAATGGCTGACTGTCTGGTTGCTTCTGATGACAACTTTTGGCAGTGGCTGTGTGATGAATCTTGGTTTCAGGAGAGCGTTTCTTGGGTAAGAGTAAGTGGCGAAAGGATGAAACTGAAGATGCACGAGATGAAGCATAACGAGTGTGAAGTTCCTTTGATTGATTGTGGTTGATGGGAAAGTGGTGAGAAATGACTGACTTCCTATCCTCCTCTTCGTTCTCTATCTGGTCTCTCTCGAGTTTGGCGTTCGACTTGATTATTTGAAGATCGAGTTTAAATTTGTCTTCTAAAAACTGATGTTTTAGTTTGGCGATCTCACTGGCCTTCTTCATGGTAACATCTCTCAGCTTGTCTGACTTTGTTGACGAAGTCTTTCCTGATGAACTGACTGAACTTT
Organism: Clytia hemisphaerica; assembly: GCF_902728285.1. NCBI lineage: Eukaryota > Metazoa > Cnidaria > Hydrozoa > Leptothecata > Clytiidae > Clytia > Clytia hemisphaerica. Next base: position 394,628 of record NW_027104602.1, read on the forward strand.
GGCTGCTATGTTGTGATGATGCCAGAGGGATGTCTCGAAATAAGGTTTCATATTGAGGGAAAAGCTGAGATGGGCGTGGTTTCGTTTCAAGTTGTGAAGCAGTAGAAAAAGGTTTGGCAGATGTCTCTTGAGGCAGTAGAGGTGTTTCTAGGTGTGATGGAATCGGAGGTGTCTGGTGGAATTCAGGACTTGGATCAATTGTGTCGATGAAAGACGGGGCTGTTACGAAGCGACTCAAGGATGGTGGGGCTGAAAGTGCGACTGGAAGTACAAATTGGGTGTCTGGTAGATCTGGTAATGATAAAGTTTCTCGTTTGTTGGCCCAATTCCTTTGAGTAATATGTGTGGCCATTCCATCTAGTCTATTTTCAACCCTTTCTTGATATTCTTCAAGTAACTTGCCATCAGTAGCCCCTGCCTCAATCAAGAGCTCCTCCTGGGCTGCAAACTTTCTAAATGTGTCACTCAACTGTCTTCCGGTCTTAAGGATTTCTTCACGTGTAGCCTGGACACTTATAAGATGATCTAATCGACTGAGATACTTGTTGATGAACGAGAGCTGTTGTTGACGGTTAAACGAGAGATCCATACTTGGACCACGACTAGGATTCGATAAATCACGTGTCTACGTAGGATTCGGTAAATTACGACTGAGGATTCGATAAATCACGACTAAGGATTCGGTAAATCACGACTAAGGATTCGATAAATCACGACTAAGGATTCGATAAATCACGGTAGGATACGATAAGCGAAATTTCTTAAAAGTTTGTTTTGGCGAAGACGAAGTCTTTGAAATAAATGCGGTTGACACATATATTTTAAGCTAGAAAAGGAAAAACACAAACTAATTTAGAACTATATACAAACTCGAAAGCTTAAGCTAAGATAAATCTCGATAAATCTCGATAGATCAAAAATATACAAATGTACAATACAAAACTATACTTACAAATTTCGTCACATATATTCACGATTGAATGCCAAAACAAATGCACGATATGCAAAAATCCCAAAGAATATCTCAAAGTTCGAACGAAACTCAAAACATTTCTGTGTTAATAAATTCGAGAACGATTTTCTCTGACACGTCTCATCTCAACAAGTTTCTCAAGTGAAGTGCAAAAAAAAAGGCGATGGAAAAAACCTATACAGTAAAAAACTAATTAAAAATAGACAAAAGACGCACGATACAATACACATGACGATACGCACAACACATAACACTAAAATGCTAATTACCCAACGCAACATCATTAATTAGCCAAAACAGGAAGGTTTCGAAATCAAGGCTTTTCGTATTCGTAAGTTTCTCAAGAGAATGAAAATGGACAACATGGCGGGTCAGGACAACTACCTATTGATAAAATGTAAATTAATTTCTTAAAGAAACAGAACTAAGATAACTGCAATTACCTCTGGTACTTGTGGTTTCAGGAGTGAATGGTTCTCGTGTTGTTGACTCTTCTGTTGATTCTGTTGGAGAGAGAGTAATATTGTAAAGACTAAATCAATAAAAAAATGTTGCGCCTAAAGAATTTACAGGGTGTCTACGAAATTTTTGTCACCATTTTCAAGGTTTTCAAGGTTGTTTTGGCAAAATTTTAGTGTTTTTTCAAGGTTTTTTGGACCATATATTGGGTATTTTCAAGGTTTTTCAGAACTAAAATTGACTTAAATAGTAGGATATGACCGTGTTGACAAGGTGCATGTAAGGTTATCTCCAATTTTTGGTCTGAAAACAATGAAATGAAATTTTTTAGAGCTTTAGCATAGACCGAAACTTCAGTAAGGACCCAAGCCAAAACAAGACAACTATATACTGTCACAATTATGCATTTTCAAGGTTTTCAAGGAATTCTTTCAAACTACATTCACTTTCAAGGTTTTCAGGGTTGCTTAGTCCAATTTCAAGGTTTTCAAGGCCCCGTAGATACCCTGATTTATGATTATAAATCCTCAAAGAGTAAAGCTCAGAAATTTTTACATTTCAATTGAAATTTATATCATTAATTGTAAAAATTACCTGGCTCAACGAAATTATAGAAGTGAATAGATGAAACTTACGTGTTGCTATGACAGTTGTTCCAGTTTCTTTTGGTTTCGTTGAAACTTCCGTTGCCTTTGAAGTTGTAGATGATTCTGTTGTTAATTTTGATGAAGTTGTCGAGGCTTCGGTTGTTGATTGTGGTTGAGTAATTGGAGATTCTGTTGTTGTTTGCGATGGAGTTGTTGAAGCTTCTGTTGTCGATTGTGATTGAGTTGTTGAAGCTTCTGTTGTTTGAGATTGAGTTGTTGAAGCTTTTGTTGTTTGAGATTGAGTTGTTGAAGCTTCTGTTGTTTGAGATGGAGTTGTTGGAGATTCTGTTGTCTGAGATGGAGTTGTCGAGGATTCTGTTGTTGATTGTGATTGAGTTGTAGTTGATAGTGGTGTGGTCACTGGTGGTAATGGTGTGGTGAAGCAGGGTGGACAAACATAAAATTCAACTCTCAATGCAACTTCGGGATCACCACCAGCTACATCATTGACTGGCGTGATTCTGATAGCTTTAGCCACAATATCCAACTTGTTTGTCTTGATCGAATTAGTATCCTTATTGCCATCAAACATAAACGCGCCATCCACCTAAAAGATATTAGTATGAAAAAATTTATTACCAAGACTGGTCTGATTTTTAAACACTTTAAGTGGATTTCATGAATAAAAATCTTGAAAAACCGCATCATTGCTGCCTGACTATGCAGTTTGCCGAACTGACCTTCTGTTGTTATCCCGTTCTCAAATTTTTTTAGTGTACCGATACATGTTTTTTTTTATAAGCAAGTGTATGCCCTTTGGTCAGACTCGTGTATGCTTAAGTTCTCAAAGCATCCAGACATAGCTTATACTTATTATATGCTTATGAATCATGCTTATGGTTCACCCCGAGCCAAGTTTTTAGTGAAACTTCAGTAATTTTGTAAAAATTTGTTCAGATTTTGGGAGCAGTGGAATGTAGCTAAATTGAATGAATGTCTTTTTTTACTTGATCTATACCAAATTTTTTTAAACAGATAAGAAATGACAACTTAAAAATATTCCAGGCTGACATATATGCTTATGTTATGCGTAGGAATTCTGCAAATCTGAGCCTTCATACGCTTATAAGCGTTATGCTTATAAAAAAAAACATGTAAGTGGATAAACGCTTACCGTTTTAATTGGGTTTGGAGCAAAGTTTTTACCATCAAGTGAAGCAAACAAGAAGTATCGACGTGTGTATTTTCGGTTACCAGCTTTGGGTGAACCTTGGGTACTAATTGATTGAATCTTTTCAACCTTATTAAATCGGACTTCAAGGTACGCTCCCTCGTCTTTAGGCTCCCAAGCTCCAGCTCCTGTTTGGGATTGTTGGTTATTCAAACGGGCTTGTTCAGGTCCGGTATAATCTGGTCCTTCTGTATCGACCCGGATAGAGTTAGATTTCATTTGTGAATCAGGTATTCCGTAATTTGAGACTCCGACTGGTAAGGGGTTCTTACAATCACAAGGTTGAGTTGTTGGTGGTTGGGTCGAAGATTGAGTTGTTGAAGCTTCTGTTGTTTGCGAAGGAGTTGTTTGGGATTCTGTTGTTGATTGCGATGGAGTTGTTGAAGATTCTGTTGTTGATTGTAATTGGGTTGTTGAAGCCTCTGTTGTTTGTGATGGTGTTGTCGAAGATTCTGTTGTTGAAGCTTCTGTTGTTGATGATTTTGTTGTTGAAGCTTCTGTTGTGGTTTCTGAAATTTCAAACATTTAAAAAGCTTGTATAAAATAACCTTTAAAATTCGATTCTATTCTATTCGATTCTAGGACAATTTTCACTGGACAATTGCCACTGGCGATTGTAGCTCCTGGACAGTCCCGGCCAGTTTCCTTGATTGGAACTTGTCTTGACGGTTTTTGGCGAACAGACCGGGATTATCTATGGCAAAAATTATTCATGGCTAGAAATTTATTTTGAAAATGAGCGCAAATTTCAAAATAATCTACCTTTAACTTGCGGTTCAGTGGATTGCGTTGGTTCAGTGTAAATGTTCGTTGCTGAAAGAAAAAAATATATTTTTGATCATTATTTTAAGTCGCTAGAAATGCAGAGCGTAAAAGGCTAGGGTGATACTCGAATGAGACCTTGGACCGAAGTAAAGCTAAATTTTCTTATAGACATATAAACAAAAGAACAGGCTTCGTACATTTTCTAACTGTTGTAGATTGTGGTGTAGTCACTGGAGGAGCTGGTGTTGTCAAACATGGTGGACAAACATATAATTCAACTCTCATTGCAACTTGAGGTTCACCAATAGATTCATCATTAGCTGGTACAATACGAATAGCTTTGGCTTTGATGTTCAGTTTGTTGACTTTGATTCCATTGTTGTCAGTATTTCCTTCGAAGATATACGAACCATCAGCCTGAGTAAAAAACCATTCAATTTATTAACCTACGTAACAGGACAATTACTAAACTTACAGTAAGATGGCAAAGCTTTCTCATCCCCGGTAAAAATTTCCTTTTACCACACTGATCATGTTAAAAAATCCAATTTCAACTTCAATTTGCTAGTCCTATAGCCGTGGGGTTTTTCCATTTATATACAGAACAAGAACTATGCCCATAAAAGACATCGGAAAAATCACCAAAATGCGCAAGGAAGGATTTGATTGTTGGAATGAGAAGGTATAGCCATCTTACCGTACAACTACGTCTTGATTCCGGAGAATCGAACCTACACTTCAGACAACCACCTCAAACAATTGCCCCCACCAAAATAAAAATTCACAAAAAAAGCAGCTGTTTCTTAGGTGTTATTATTTTCGCCACTAAAATTCGTCTTGTTTCATTCATCTTAGAAGATATAATTATCAAAAACTCAAACAAATTTTATTGGTTTTAAAGGAGAGTTTTTCGAAGTGTGCAATATCTACAGAGGCATTTATACGTGTAGTACCCGTCGCCGACTTAAAAAAATATTATTTTCCCTCATCCGTAAGTGTGGTAATTATGGATTATTAACCGAAAAGCCGGTCTCTCTGGCAAAATATCGACCGAGTTTGCGACGTATTGGAACGAGCGACGCGAGGTCACATACGAGCGAACGAGGTCGATATTTTGCAAGAGAGACAGGCTTCCGAGGTTAATAATCCATTTATAGCCCTGCAAAAATAAAGTTATAAAAGTAATTGACATTTTAATGATGTCAATTTCATAACTGGTCACTATGGAGAAATATTGACCGGCCACGTGACATTAATCATCCAATCAGTTTTTTTAAAAATGATTGACAGTTGTATTGCAGGGCTATAAAGATGAAGATTATTAGGGATGAAGAGATGAGTTATTTTCGGATTTCAAGTGCATAGCTGAAATTAATGAAATAATAGATGGGATTCCAACACTGACCTTTATATACCCTGGACCAAGTTTCTCAATCCCGTCCAAGCAAAATAATTGATCGGTGTTTTTTGAAAAGTGGCAACCTAATGGTGGCACTACTCAATAGCGGTTTAAATGCATCGAGAGCGCTAGATCTACTTTCCCTCGAAAATCTTTGCTGATGTAGCAACGTTAGACGTTAATTTTTAACAATGCAATGGCTTCTTTACGGGTACCAATTCAAAAAAAACTCCGATCGAAGATGGCGGATATAGCTTGTTCGAGGGATATATAAAGGTCAGTGGATTCTATAGGATTCATCCTAAGCTGAAAAAATATTACGTACCGATTTAAGAGGTTCATTTTCAAATTTTTCACCATCAAGGGAGTAAAAGACGAAATATCGCTTGGCGAATCGATTAACTCTTGGTGAACCCTGTGTTCTGATTTCTTGAACATCTTCCATTTTGTTGAAAATGATATCAAGATGAGCTTCTTTGTCTTTTGGTTCCCAAGCTCCTGATCCAGACGAGGTTAATTTGTTGTTCAAACGAGCCTGAGCTGGACCAGTGTTGAATGGTCCTGGGCTAGTAACTCTGACAGAATTGGATTTCATTTGGGAATCAGGAATCCTTCGATCTGAAACACCCACAGATAAGGGGTTTTTACAATCGCAAATTGGTGCTGTTGTTGGTGAAACAGTTGTTGATTGTTCCGTTGTTTGAGATTCTGTTGTTTGTGATGGCGTTGTTTGAGATTCTGTTGATTGTGATGGCGTCGTTTGAGATTCTGTTGTTGTTTGTGATTGAGTGGTCGAGGCTTCTGTTGTTTGCGATTCTGTTGATTGTGATGGCGTTGTTTGCGATTCTGTTGATTGTGATGGCGTTGTTTGAGATTCTGTTGATTGTGGTGGCGTTGATTGAGATTCTGTTGTTTGCGAAGGAGTTGTTGAAGCTTCTGTTGTTGATTGTAATTGGGTTGTTGAAGCCTCTGTTGTTTGTGATGGAGTTGTTGAAGATTCTGTTGTTGATTTCGATTGAGTTGTCGAGGCTTCTGTTGTTTGTGATTGAGTTGTTGAATATTTTGTTGTTGAATATTTTGTTGTTGGTGATTCTGTTGTTGATTGTGGTTGAGTAATTGGAGCTTCTGTCGTTGCTTGCGATTGAGTTGTTGAGGCTTCTGTTGTTTGCAATGGAGTTGTCGAAGATTTAGTTGTTGAAGCTTCTGTTGTTGATTGTAATTTAGTTGTTGAAGCTTCTGTTGATTGTGATGGAGTTGTTGAAGCTTCTGTTGATTGTGATGGAGTTGTTGAAGCTTCTGTTGTTGAAGCTTCTGTTGTTGATGATTTTGTTGTTGAAGCTTCTGTTGTGGTTTCTGAAATTTCAAAGGTTTGTATAGAATGACCGAATTTCCTTTAAAATTCGATTCTAGGACAATTTTAACTGGAAAATTTCCCATGGCGATTGAGCTACTAGACAGTCCCGGCCAATTTTTATGATTGGAGCTTGTCTTGAAGGTTTTTTATCGAACACACCGGAATAACTTTATGGCAAAAATTATATATTCATGGCGAGAAATTTCCTTTGAAAATAAGCACAAATTTCAAAATAATATACCTTTAACTTGCGGCTCAGTGGATTGCGTTGGTTCAGTGTAAATGTTCGTTGCTGAAAAAAATGTATTTTGATCATTATTTTAAGTCGCTAGAAATGCGGAGCGTAAAAGGTTAGGGTGATACTCGAATGTGACCTTGGACCGATGTAAAGCTAAATTTTCTAAAAGACATATAAACAAAAGACCAGACTTCGTACATTTTCTAACTGTTGTAGATTGTGGTGTAGTCACTGGAGGAGCTGGTGTTGTCAAACATGGTGGACAAACATATAATTCAACTCTCATTGCAACTTTAGGTTCACCAATAGATTCATCATTAGCTGGTACAATACGAATGGCTTTGGCTTTGATATTCAGTTTGTTGACTTTGATTCCATTGTTGTCGGTATTTCCTTCGAAGATATACGAACCATCAGCCTGAGTAAAAAAACATTAAAGTTATTAACCTACGTAACAGGACAATTACTAAACTTACAGTAAGTTGGCTAAGCTTTCTCATTCCCGGTAAAAATTTCCTTTAACCACACTGATCATGTTAAAAAATTCAATTTCAACTTCAATTGGCTAGTCCTATAGCCGTGGGGTTTTTCCATTTGTATACAGAAGAAGAGCTATCGGAAAAATCACTAAAATGCGAAAGGAAGGATTTGATTGTTGGAATTGAGAAAGTATAGCCATCTTACTGCACAACTATCTACAGAGGCATTTATACGTGTAGTACCCGTCGCAACATTATTTTCCCTCCCCCATAAGTGTGGTAAAGATGAAGATTATTAGGGATGGAGAGATGAGCATAGATTTACAAAGCCCGAAGGGCTAGATGTCGTGCTTTAAGCCTGGCAGGCAAAAAATGTTCAAAATCGGAAAAAAAATATTGTTGCTATAGTTTTCGAAAACCCGCGAATCTTCTAATTGGTCAAACGCTGAAATTCTATTGTATTATCACGTGACCTAGGTAGGATTTCCTACCTAACCACGGCACACTTTTCAGCAAAAGTTTGACATCTAGCCCTTCGGGCTTTACATATCTATGGAGCGATGAGCTATTTTCGCATTTCAAGTGCATAGCTGAAATTAATGAAAGAATGGATGGAATTCATCCTCAGTTGAAACTGAAAAAAATATTACGTACCGATTTAAGAGGTTCATTTTCAAATTTTTCGCCATCAAGGGAGTAAAAGACGAAATATCGCTTGGCGAATCGATTGACTCTTGGTGAACCCTGTGTTCTGATTTCTTGAACATCTTCCATTTTGTTGAAAATGATATCAAGATGAGCTTCTTTGTCTTTTGGTTCCCAGGCTCCTGATCCAGACGAGGTTAATTTGTTGTTCAAACGAGCCTGAGCTGGACCAGTGTTGAATGGTCCTGGGCTAGTAACTCTGACAGAATTGGATTTCATTTGGGAATCAGGAATCCTTCCATCTGAAACACCCACAGGTAAGGGATTTTTACAATTACAAATTGGTGATGTTGTTGGTGAAACAGTTGTTGATTGTTCCGTTGTTTGAGATTCTGTTGATTGTGATGGCGTTGATTGAGATTCTGTTGATTGTGATGGAGTTGTTGAAGCCTCTGTTGTTTGCGATGCAGTTGTTGAAGATTCTGTTGTCGTTTGTGATTGAGTGGTCGAGGCTTCGGTTGTTTTCGATTGAGTTGTCGAGGCTTCTGTTGTTCGTGATGGGGTTGTCGAGGCTACTGTTGTCGGAGACTTGGTTGTTGAAGGTTCCGTCGTTGAAGGTTCTGCTGTTGTTTGTGATTCTGTTGTTGAAGCTTCCGTTGTTGATTGTGATTTTGTTGTTGAAGATTCCGTTGTCGAGGATTCTGTTGTTTGAGATTCTGTTGTTTGCGATTGAGTTGTTGAAGCTTCTGTTGTTGAAGATGGCGTTGTCACTGGAGGAGCTGCTGTTGTGAAGCACGGCGGACAGACATAAATTTCAACTCGCATAGCTACTTGTGGATCACCGATAGATGGATCGTTTGCAGGAATGATACGAATAGCTCTGGCTTTAAAGTTCATTTTATTGATTTTCACGCTATTGTTATCGACATTCCCTTCAAAGATATATTGCCCATCATCCTAGATAAGAAAACATGAAAAATATATAAAACAATCTGGTGAGAATACCTTATCGGGGAAAACTTCGTCGGGGAAAAGTGACGAAATTTTGGCCAAGTGACGAATATTTTTCCCCGACGAAAATTTTCCCCGACGAAGTTTTCCCCGATAAGGTATGTGACTGTTATTACACATTGTTTGTGTAATCTTTTTTAACAAACAATACAATTTCGAAAAGAAGTCTATTGTTGATGGCAACGTTAAGAATCTATATAGATAAGGACTTATCAAAGGATAAGATAATTGAGAAAATTACAAATATGGGGTATTTCAACAAAAAGTGTACAAGTTTGAAGTGAGGTTGTGAGGAAACCAAAGATGTTATAAATTCAAACTTATTCGAAGGAGGAAACTAAAATTTGGGCTATCATACCTAATAATTGCTTAACGCATTCAAAAGTTATAAAGAAAATTCGAAAAAATTCTGAAAAAAAGCACCTAAAGATTCGAAGGCCTTTTGAATGTTTTGATTATCAAAAGAATAAAAAAAATCGTTAAAATGGAAAAGTCTTAATTAAAACAATTCAAACTTTAAACTGGCTGTGTCGCATCGCATCAAAAACACGCTCTTTTCTTGTACAAAAATGATATGACCCACACAGTTTTCTCAAAAATGACACTTTTTCGAAAGAGAATTTTTCGAATTTTCTTCATAACTTTTTGAACACGTGAAACAAATTTAAATTACGATGATAGCTCAAAATTTAAGTTGATTTTTCCTCTTTCTGATGGTGAAAAGTTTAGATTTATAATATTTTTCGTTTTCCCACAATCGTAATTCAAACTTGTACACTTTTTTTTTGAAACACCCGGTACATAAACTCATATTAAAGCTTTAATTCGAAGGGAAAATCTTACCATTTCAATTGGGCTAGCATCGAATGTTTTTCCATCCATTGATATCTGCAAGAAATAACGACGAGCAAACTTTCGAGAAATTGGTGATCCTTGAGTTCGAATCTCGGCAACATTTTCGACTTTGTTGAAATAAATCTCCAAGTATCCTTCCTCCTCTTTAGGTTCCCAAGCCCCTGCTCCTGAAGGTGATGCAATGTTGTTCAGACGTGCTTGGGAAGGACCAGTGTAATCTCGTCCAGGAGTGTTGATTCTGACTGAGTTAGATACTAAATGGTCATCTGGAATTAAACCGTTTGAAACACCAACTGGTAATGGATTCTTGCAATCGCAGGGTTTGCTTGTAGAATGCTTTGTTGTTGATGCAGCTCCTGTGGTTGAGTGTGATGGTGTTGTTGCAGCCTCTGTTGTTGATTGCGATGGAGTTGTTTGGGATTGAGTTGTTGAAGATTTTGTTGTTTGGGATTCTGTTGTCGATTGCGATTTAGTTGTTGCAGACTCTGTTGTTGTTTTTGATGGAGTTGTTGAAGCCTCTGTTGTTGATTGTGATTGAGTTGTTTGTGATTCTGTTGTTGAAGATTTCGTTGTTGCAGCCTCTGTTGTCGATTGCGATTTCGTTGTTGCAGCCTCTGTTGTTGATTGTGATTGAGTTGTTGAAGCTTCTGTTGTTCGAGATGGAGTTGTTGCAGCCTCTGTTGTCGTTTGTGATTGAGTGGTCGAGGCTTCTGTAGTTGATGATTTTGTTGTCGAGGCTTCTGTTGTTGAAGATTTCGTTGTTGAAGCCTCTGTTGTCGATTGCGATTTCGTTGTTGCAGCCTCTGTTGTTGATTGTGATTGAGTTGTTGAAGCTTCTGTTGTTCGAGATGGAGTTGTTGCAGCCTCTGTTGTCGTTTGTGATTGAGTGGTCGAGGCTTCTGTTGATGATGATTTTGTTGTTACAGCTTCTGTTGTGGTTTCTGAAATTTCAAATATTTCAAACAAAGGTTTGTATAGAATAACCGAACTTCCTTCAAAATTCAATTCTAGGGCAATATACTGGACAATTTCCCCTGGCGATTGTAGCTCCTGGACAGTCCCGGCCAGTTTCCTTGATTGGAACTTGTCTTGACAGCTTTTTGCGAACATACCATTATGGCAAAAACTATTCATGGCTGGAAATTTCATTTGAAAATAAGCGCAAAATTCAAATTAATATACCTTTAACTTGTGGTTCAGTGGATTGTGTTGGTTCAGTGTAAATGTTCGTTGCTGAAAGAAGGAAATAGTATTTTAATAGTTATTTGAAATAGCTAAGAGATCAGAGCACAAAACTTCAGGGAGATACTAGACTTTTTTGTTTAGTAACTCTAAATTTTTGTCATAGACAAAATAGACAAAAGACCAGGCTTCGTACATTTTCTAACTGTTGTTGTAGATTGTGTTGTAGCCTGGAGGTTGCTGGTGTTGTTCGAACATGGTGACAACATATATTCAACTCTCATTGCACTTTGGTTCACCAATAGATTCATCATTAGCTGGTACAATACGAATGGCTTTGGCTTTGATGTTCAATTTGTTAACTTTGATTCCATTGTTGTCGTTATTGCCTTCAAATATGTAGTATCCATCATCCTAATTAGGGTTACAGATAATGATATATTAGACAAATTTTAAGATTTGCCAAGCTTTGATTCTTAGATGCTCTTCATTTTTTTGCCAAAAATTGTTTAGATATGATAAAATAAGAAACAATAGGCTAATTGGAAGGTACCATCCGATTGAAGAGGTTCATTTCAAAGCTTTTCGCCATCCAACGAATAAAGACGAAATAACGTCGAGCATCGTTCATCCCTTGGGTGAGCCTTGAGTTTGATTCACGAACATCTTCATTTTGTTAAAATGATATCAAGATGAGCTTCTTTGTCTTTAGGTTCCCAGGCTCCTGATCCTTTAAACGATTGTCGGTTGTTCAAACGAGCCTGTGCTGGTCCAGTGTTAGCTGTCCCTGGCTCTGGACTTCTAATGGAGTTAGTTTTCATTTGGGAATCAGGGATCATTTTGTTTGAAACACCCACAGGTAAGGGATTCTTACAATCACAGATTGGTGCTGTTGTTGGTGAAACAGTTGTTGATTGTTCCATTGTTTGAGATTTTGTTGTTGAAGCTTCTGTTGTTGAGGCTTCTGTTGTTGTTTGTGATTTAGTTGTTGAAGATTCAGTTGTGGATTGTGATTGAGTTGTGGCAGCCTCTGTTGTTGTTTGTGATCGAGTTGTTGAGGATTCTGTTGTTTGTGATTTCGTTGTTGCAGCCTCTGTTGTTGATCGTGATTTCGTTGTTGAAGCCTCTGTTGTTGAAGCCTCTGTTGTTGAAGCTTCTTTTGTTGTTTGCGATTTCGTTGTTGCAGCCTCTGTTGTTGATTGTGATTGAGTTGTTGCAGCCTCTGTTGTCGACTGTGATTGAGTTGTCGAGGCTTCTGTTGATTGTGATTTTGTCGTTGAAGCTTCTGTTGTTAATGATTTTGTTGTTGAAGCTTCTGTTGTTGATGATTTTGTTGTTGAAGCTTCTGTTGTTGATGATTTTGTTGTTGAAGCTTCTGTTGTGGTTTCTAAAATTTCAAACATAGCAAAGGTTTGTATAGAATAACCGAACTTTCTTTAAAATTCGAATCCAGAACAATTTCCCTGAACTGGACAATTGCCCCTTGGCGATTGCTGCTCCTGGACAGTCCCGGCCAGTTTCCTTGATTGGAACTTGTCTTGACAGTTTTTTGCGAACAGACCATTACGGCAAAAACTATTCATGGCTGGAAATTTCATTTGAAAATAAGCGCAAAATTCAAATTAATCTACCTTTAACTTGTGGTTCAGTGGATTGTGTTGGTTCAGTGTAAATGTTCGTTGCTGAAAGAACGAAATAGTATTTTAATAGTCATTTAAAATAGCTAAGAGATCAGAGCACAAAACTTCAGGGAGATACTAGACTTTTTTGTTTACGTAACTCTAAATTTTTGTCACAGACAAAATAGACAAAAGACCAGGCTTCGTACATTTTCTAACTGTTGTTGTAGATTGTGTTGTAGTCACTGGAGGTGCTGGTGTTGTAGAACATGGTGGACAAACATATAATTCAACTCTCATTGCAACTTTAGGTTCACCAATAGATTCATCATTAGCTGGTACAATACGAATGGCTTTGGCTTTGATGTTCAGTTTGTTGACTTTGATTCCATTGTTGTCGTTATTGCCTTCAAATATGTAGTATCCATCATCCTAATTAGGGTTACAGATAATGATATATTAGACAAATTTTAAGATTGCCTAAGCTTTGATTCTTAGATGGTCTTTCATTTTTGTCAAAAATTGTTTAGATATGAATTAAAATCAGAAACAAATAGCTAATTAGAAGGTGCCATACCGATTGAAGAGGTTCATTTTCAAAGTTTTCGCCATCCAAGGAATAAAAGACGAAATAACGTCGAGCAAATCGTTCGTCCCTTGGTGAGCCTTGAGTTCTGATTTCACGAACATCTTCCATTTTGTTAAAAATGATATCAAGATGAGCTTCTTTGTCTTTAGGTTCCCAGGCTCCTGATCCTTTAAACGATTGTCGGTTGTTCAAACGAGCCTGTGCTGGTCCAGTGTTAGCTGGCCCTGGCTCTGGACTTCTAATGGAGTTAGTTTTCATTTGGGAATCAGGGATCATTTTGTTTGAAACACCAACAGGTAAGGGATTCTTACAATCACAGATTGGTGCTTTTGTTGGTGAAACAGTTGTTGATTGTTCCGTTGTTTGAGATTCTGTTGTTGAAGCTTCTATTGTTGATTGTGATTGAGTTGTCGAGGCTTTTGTTGTTTGTGATGGAGTTGTTGGAGATTCTGTTGTTTGTGATGGAGTTGTTGGAGATTCTGTTGATTGTGATGGAGTTGTTGAAGATTCTGCTGTTGTTTGCGATTGAGTTGTTGGAGATTCTGTTGTTTGTGATGGAGTTGTTGGAGATTCTGTTGATTGTGATGGAGTTGTTGAAGATTCTGCTGTTGTTTGCGGTTGAGTTGTTTGCGATTCTGTTGATTGTGATGGAGTTGTCAAAGCTTCTTCTGTTGTTGTTTGTGATTCTGTTGTTGAAGCTTCTGTTGTTTGTGATTGAGTTGTTGAAGCTTCTGTTGTACTTTCTTAAAATCAAATAATTGAAAGTTTCGAAAATATACTTAGCTTGAATATACTTAAATATATTAGCTCTCATAAGAAAACCTTCACAGTAAAACCGATTACAATACTGCAAAAAAAAAACAAGGACCTTTTTCTAGTAAAGGATTTACTGAGGATATGCTTGATGTCTAGATAATGTACCGGGTGCACCACAAAAAAGTTTCTCTCAGTCTAAAAATTTTAAAACAACCATTCCTTTTTCATTGAAAAGAAGAAAGATAAACTTGAATTTTGTTGGGTCATTTATTAAATTCAGGATATTAGATTTAAAGTTATGCTCTATTGAATAAAAAAGTTACTTTCGAAAGTGCTTAAAAACGTTGAAAATCGACCTATCAATTTTTTATTTAAAATTGGCAATCCATAAAAACTCCATCTCGTCCCATCGCAATAGTCTTCTCATGATTGAGGGCATTTTTAGTAATGAAAAATAGATTTTGAAACTGAAGCCTCCAAAGAGTTTTAAAACGTTATCATAGTCGTTTTAATTTTTTTTCTATCGAACTTTTCCTCAGACTTTTGCTTCTAGACTGGATAAAGTCATGTAAACCCATATTTGATGAATTTTACCAAATACGACGAATTTTCTTCCTTTTATTGAAATTCAACTTTTTTTTATATAACAAAAGGTCATTATGAAAGGTCATTATGTTATAATTTTCAATGATTGAAAGAAAAAAATACTGATGTGTCATTTAATTATGCTTCTGTTAAATTTGATAGGTCGTCGATTTTCAACTTCGTGATAGTAACTTTTTTCTTCAATTGAATTGAGCATAACTTTTGACCCAATGAACCAAATATAATAAACCCATCAAAATTCAAGTTTATCTGTCTTCGTTCCAATGGAAAAAGATTAGTTCTTTCAAAATTTTTAGAACTCAAAAGAATTCACTTTAAAGAGAGAAACTTTTTTTTGTGACACACCCGGTATGTCATATCAATTAAATCATTAAGAAATGATTTACCTTTGGTCGTTGTAATACTAGGTGGTGCTGTGGTGATCTCTGAAAAATAATGATAAGATTTTAACTAGAAAAGAGCTATCATAAAAGCATAAAATCATAAAATGTGTAAAATTCAGGGGAACACTCGATCTGAAAAACTACCGTATAAGCAGACAAAGATTTGAGGCTCTGAATTTGACCATGAAAAGAAAATTTAGCAACTTTAGACAAAAATTGAGCCATACGTTGTATTTTCTTGGAAATCTTTGTCCACTTAAAGGCAAAAAGAATAACCAGAAGCGTCATGTTTTTTATTTAAAAACTGTATATTCGACCTACACAACAAGAGGTCATCTTCAGAGTGTAAAAATCTATCAACAAGAAAAAATTTTTAAAAACATTTTAAGAACAAATCTATAATTGGCTAATAAAATTACAATAAAAACAGTTTTGAAAAAAGACAAAACGAAAAGCTAAAAACAGTTAAAAATAAATACCTAGAGACTATTATGTATGAGTTGTAAAATCGTAATAATGGCATAAAATGAGACTGAAGATGTATATGACAGGTTAATAAAAAGACTACGTCGTGAACAGTTGTATTGTTTTAAATAGATTTTGTATATTTAGTGTCGGTTTTTGTTCTATAATGAGAAATGATTCAGTAATTTCTTTTGTGTCATTTCTTTTAAATCCTTTTGCAATTAACTCAACATCGTCTATTGTGATTGGTTTATGACCGGACAGCATAGAATGTTTGAAAACAGTGGAGTTTTTATCTCTTCCGCTGTGATCTAGAACACGTTCAAACACCCTTCTCTCTGTTTCGCCGATGTAGGTTTCTGTACAATTTTCGTCGGGACAGTTGATCTTGTAGACTACGTTGTTTTCGTGTTCTTTCTTTGTTTTATCTTTGACGTTGAACATTGAAGATAACCTTTGACTTTTAAATATCATTTGAGTTTTGATTTGATCATTTACTATTACCGATTTTAACCAGCGGAACCACCAGCTAATGATGATACCATTGACCCAGAGAAAACTAAGAAACTTTATTTACCGTACCAAGGGAAGAAAGGAGAAACCTTGGTAAGATCCTTGAATAAAACATTAAAATCGGTAATAGTAAATGATCAAATCAAAACTCAAATGATATTTAAAAGTCAAAGGTTATCTTCAATGTTCAACGTCAAAGATAAAACAAAGAAAGAACACGAAAACAACGTAGTCTACAAGATCAACTGTCCCGACGAAAATTGTACAGAAACCTACATCGGCGAAGCAGAGAGAAGGGTGTTTGAACGTGTTCTAGATCACAGTGGAAGAGATAAAAACTCCACTGTTTTCAAACATTCTATGCTGTCCGGTCATAAACCAATCACAATAGACGATGTTGAGTTAATTGCAAAAGGATTTAAAAGAAATGACACAAGAGAAATTACTGAATCATTTCTCATTATAGAACAAAAACCAACACTAAACATACAAAATCTATTTAAAACAATACAACTGTTCACGACGTAGTCTTTTTATTAACCTGTCATATACATCTTCAGTCTCATTTTATGCCATTATTACGATTTTACAACTCATACATAATAGTCTCTAGGTATTTATTTTTAACTGTTTTTAGCTTTTCGTTTTGTCTTTTTTCAAAACTGTTTTTATTGTAATTTTATTAGCCAATTATAGATTTGTTCTTAAAATGTTTTTAAAAATTTTTTCTTGTTGATAGATTTTTACACTCTGAAGATGACCTCTTGTTGTGTAGGTCGAATATACAGTTTTTAAATAAAAAACATGACGCTTCTGGTTATTCTTTTTACCATTAAATTATTAGCCCAAGGAAATATCTTAAAGGCAAAAATAATCAGATTTCGAAAATTTTTGATTTTTCTTACTTTTTACACCCTTACACTTTTGGAAGTCTGGCAAACGTACCCTTAAAGGGCTACTTAGACTACACAATATATTGGTGAGCAATATTCGTAAAAGCAAAATCTTTGATCGGAGTTTTTTGAAAAGTGGTACCCTAATGGCGGCACTACTCAATAGCGGTGTAAATGCATCGAGAGCGCTAGATCTACTTTTCCTCGAAAACTTTTGATGATGTAGCGCCGTTAGACGTTAACTTTTAATACTGCAATATCTTCTTTACGGGTACCAATTCAAAAAAAACTTCGATCAAAGATGGCGGATATAGCTTGGTCCAGGGATATATAAAGGTCAGTGGTTCACCCGCCTCAATCTTCACTTTATTCTTTCTACCATGTGACTAACCTTCGCAAGATGTACAACAATCCCCATCGTACAATCTTTGTTCCGCAGTCTATAAACACATTTAGGGTTGGTTAGAATATGACTATTATCAGATAAAGTGACAAAAATATTTGAAATTGGTCAAAAAAGCTGACTTCTCGCTTATTTTCTCAGGATAACTTTCATTTGAATAAAATCTATTTGGATGAATAAGCCCCTGGACACCCCTGCTCATAAAATCTACTCAATCGCATGTAACGTTGACACCAATTTTCTAATAGTACTATTAAAACCACTGCTCGACACAGCCATTACATTAAAATGCACATTAAAGTAACCAGGAAACTCAAAGTTAGAAAGAAAAAAATATCGTTTTGCTAAAGCTCGAGCAGATGAAATTGAAAAAGAGGTAAAATCGACGCTCTCTAACTCGATTTTCATTAGGAAATTGGATTTTATCAAAATAATGGAACGCATTGAATAGTAGAACGTTGAATTAGAGAGCATCAACTCTATCATGAAATCGTCATACTCACAGGACACGGCAGAATTGGACATTGTTTCGGTTTGCATTGAATTCTGTTGTTCAAACATCGGCATTCAGAACACTTGTTGTTCGGATCTGTCCAAATGGAGTCAGGCTAAAAGAAGATTATGATAAAGTCAATGAATAGAAATTGCCCATCAAAAATAAAATTATTTCCAACTGTGTTTCTACTATTCATGATATGCACCACATGAGAGTCTTCTGAGAACTTTTGTAAATTTTTCATTCAATACGTCACTTAAACAATAGATTAGTGACGTATTGGGTGGAACAAAAACGAAGAAAAAAGAAGAGTTGCATAATTTCGTGAAGTCATTGCAGTGTGCAATGTATGAATTGCATTAGAGCATTGAGGGTTTCGTGATGTCCCATAAGCTCGAAGTTTGTGAAAGTGAAAAATAAACTCTTTTCCAGCATTGTCTAAGCTCACATTCGTCTAGATACCATTTATAAGGCTGTGATTCCTGCTGCTCAAGAGAAAGCACACAAGCAAAAAGCCATCGAAATGCATTTTGGAATATGAATACACGTTTTTTTTTTAAGAAACTAGTTTTACCAAGCAGTCTCAATATTTCTTAAGAAATCGGCCTTTTGAGCCTTAAATGTTTCTTACATGTTTCTAAACTTTTTGACATAATCAGCGTATTTTCATGCAAAGAAAAAAAAAGATTTGTTTTGATTGGAAGGTTCTTAAAAAAACGAATTAAAAAATGTTATTTTCTCATTCTCAGCCTCAGCATGTTTCTTAGATGTTTCTTAGTTTTTAGACATTCTCAGCCTCATGTTTCTTAAAAATGTGTTTCTTAAAAAAACGTGTATACATAAAACATTTTGAGAGACAAACAACAAATCAAAATTGACCAGTCATCCAGAGAGAGAGAAAAAAATCATCTTACATCATGGATAGTTCCTTGGTCGTCTTTACATGGGCATGCCAATGGTTGGACACACGTCTTTCCTGACCACACAGTCCCATTTGGGCATGTGCAACCTGGTCTACAAAAAGAATTAGTTCCTGCAGTGAAGACAGTATCGCATTTCCCTAAGAAATTACACTTTTCTTCACAGACGGGAGCACTTTTGTGTGGTATTTTGGGGTTGACATGTAGGCTGTGGTCGTGTCGCTGTTTGTGGGTGGAAGTGTGGTGTGTGAAGTTTGTTGTTGTTGTTGTTGGCCCTGTTGTGTAGGAGGGGCTGTTGTTGTTGCAGCTTAAAATGAAAACGAAAACTTAAGAGCGAAGACTAGTTTTAACATGGGTAGTTCGGCCACTTTTTAGGCTAAAGTTACAGGACAGTGAAGTGAATAAGTCGCTCTCATGTTGTCTTTGACGACCGTTGGAACCGTTAGGATTTCTCCCAATTCAATGTCTCTGTCAGTTCATAACAAGAATTTCACTCCAACTCTACTGAGCGCAAATTGAGTATCGGGTCCCACATGGGCCCCGTAGCTCAATGGTAGAGCAAATGCCCGCGAATGGCATGGTTGTGAGTTCGAGTCTCGCCGGATCCGTTGGTTTCCAACGGTTTGTGATCTGGTCAGAAGACAACCATGAAGCGACTGTATTCACTTCATTGTAATACATAAGGGCAAAATTCATAACAGGTTATAGTAATAGTCCAAAAAGAAAAAAGAAACAAGCAACATGCTGAATGGACCTACCTAATGATTAACATCAGATGAAAATAAGAAAAAAGTGACAATAATTGTACAAAAATTCAGAATGGAAAATAAAGCTTGTGTGTTGAATAATGTAAAATGGTAAAAAGGAATCCCCAAATACGAAAAATACTTAACCATCAGGCCCAAAAAACCTTTTTAAGCTGTTTTTGGCCAAATTTGCCCAAAAAAATTTTCCTTCAAATCTGGCTCCGTAAATTTTGGCATTGCCATTGTATCATGTGCAAAAAATCAGAAAAAAATAACGATAACATGAGAAAACTCTATATTTTATTTTTTTAAAGGTCATTTCCCCAAAATACGAAAATCCGTTTTTTAAGGCGAATAAGAATTTTCCGGAAAAACCACTTCAGCCATTCTTTTTAGAGAATCTTGCTCTCCATCTTTGTACAAAAAATAGAAAAAAGTAATGACAGGATTTTGCACAAAGTCCAAAAAACCCTATTTTTAGGTAGTTTTTGGCCCAAATTTGCCCAAATAATTTTTTTCTCAAAAATCGGGCTCCGTCACGTTCTGGGCGTTGCCATTTTGCATCATTATGCAAAAAATGAGAAAAAACTAATGAACCAATCCTGAGAAAAGCTAGTAACAGACAGACGGACGGACGGACGAACGGACATGGGTTAATTTATAGAACCTCCACCGGGGTACCCGGAGGTAGGTCCAAAAATCCATCTAAATCTTATATCTTGTACTTAAGACTAACAAGGATTCGCAAGTGGCACAAGGTAGGTAGGTGGAAAAGGAAATTGTGGAATGTTTCGTTGATTAGTAATCCTTTGAAATATGACAACTAATCCATATAAGGGCAGACTACTTACGACAGCATTCTTCGTCACGATTGTTGGGACAATCTTTTCTCCCGTCACAGAACCAATCTTTCGGGATACATTTAGCGTCCTTGCCACCGCATGTTAAGAAACCAGGTTGTGAGCAAGCAGTGTCAGATGAAACTATGACGAAAGTGAAAAAGGCTCACTAGAAATGTCACCTTTTTAACAAGACTCGCGAAACAAATAGGCCTTCTCATAAATTATTTTGAGTGCAACCACCGCCTCGTTTTGAAACCATAACCAAGGTGATCCCTTGAGTTTTCAAGTGCTACTTTTATAAATAGAGTCACCTTCTTATGAATTTCTCTGGGAATCAATTATCATAGCAATATTTTGAAAACGAGGTAAGTGTTACTCGTGACGTAATTCATGAAAAGGTGACAATATAAACACAACATATATGGTAGTCTGTTGAAGAGATTTGAGAAGATTTTAGAACGAAACTAGAGCATGGAATATTACCAAGACTCAGCATGCATACAATTAAGGCAAATGAACTTCAGGATTATATAGTTTTTTTTTTCAAATGCTTTTCATTTCATAAGAACAACTTATCTATTTTTCTTACCGCATTTTCGACAACACTTTCCAGGGATGGGAACCAGGACTTGTCGTTTATTCAATGGCACTTCCTACAAAATGAAAATTTCGATGAAACAAAATTTACTACAAAAGGCTGCGTGTCCACTGGAAAAAATAAGTTCATCGCCAATTTTTTTCTCACAAAAAATAAATCCAGACAGATATCTGGAAGTAAAAACCTACTGTTTTATTTGTGATAGCGCGAAAAAAAATTAGCGATGATAACGTACGCTCACTAAAGCTTTCCCACCCGAACATTTTTCCTAAATTAACAATTTTAGAGATGTTTGCCTTCTTGCCAGATTACCAGATTACCTAAATACAACGTTGTTTTAACGTTTATCTAATGTTATACGGACGTTGTGAACATTAGAGAAACGTTAAAACAAGCGTTAAAGCTGGGTATTTTCTGTCAATCAAATCTTTGATCGTAGACGCGATGACTGGAATCTCTTTACAGAGATTTCAAATGGGTTGGCCCAGGCGAAAGTACAATCATTTGCCAAGCTAACCACAGTACTGAGTGAGAATTATATCAAGACCTCCTGGACAGTAGTAAAGATTACTAGCCACTGCATTATAAGGCATTTTTTAGAAGAGAAAAAAACATAGAATTTGCCTTTATAGTGCTTGAAGTTTTGGTAACAAAAATGATGAAATTGTGTTTTTTTTGAAAATTGTCAATGGCCCAGGTGAAGGAACAATCATTTGCCAAGCTGACCAGTACTGAGTGAGAATTATACAAAGACCTCCTGGACAGTAGTTAAGATTACTATTCACTACATTTTCAGGCATTTTTAAAAGAGAAAAAAACATATAATTTGCCTTATAGTGCTTGAAATGATGAAATTGTGTTGTTTTTTTGAAAATTGTATCCAATGCACTAAGCAGTGCCTTTGGAACCCGGGGGGGGGGTACTTAGGCAAATGGAGGATACGGTATGTGTCGCCCTTAAGGGTGCCTTAATTGGATTTCCAAAGCTAAGGGTCGGAAAAATCAGAAAATCAAATTTCATTCCCACTAAGGTTAGGAGAAATAGGAAAATTTAAACTTTTTACCCCCAGAAAAATGAAAATATGGTCAAAATTGGTCAAATTTGTCCCGGTAAGGGTCGTAAAATTCACAAAATTTTCCTTTGTTTTCTCCTTTTTAGTCCCGGTAAGGGTCCGAGGGTCGAAAGTCGGGCGGCACCCCCGTCAGCTCGCAACCCTAGTACCCCCCTCCCCGGGCTTTGGAAGTAGGAAAACACTTACACAGCCAGTATTACAGTTTTCATCATCACATTCATGTTGTATAAGTTCGATTTCAGGTTTGCCAGTGACGTCATCAACAACACATATCTTTTGATTACATTCGTCGACTTCGACTGTTTCACCGACCTATTGTTGTCGGAAAATAAATTTGTATAAATGTACGCTTTGATTAGGCGGTTGACCTATTTGCTAAAATATTGGCGGTCCGTATTTGCATTTGGCGGCGGAGACGCATATAGAACCACTAAAACCGCCAAATTTAATCCCCATCGAAATCGAATTGCTGAAATGCGAATTGAGAATCTACAATTTTCGAGTGGACTAAGTTTTTTGGGACTCTTTTACGTAGTAGTTTTGACCAAGACATTATGTTTTAAATTCTTCGCATGGATTAATTTTCTAAGACAAATGGCCGGAAAAAAAAAGATGAACTTTTCAGTGTAATAAAATTGAAGATTCGAGGAAGGTGTTATTTGGGAATTGAAAGACACGCTCTTTTTATAAGAATACACTTTATAAGAATGTCCATGATGGAAATGGCTAAAAAATTAGGAATAATGCTAAGAATATCATCATCATGGAATTTTGCTACTCAAGCTAAGAATGCCATTTTTAGAACATTTTCAATTAGAAATTGTCGATTATCCCTTAAGTGAGGCTCACTCCTTTCACAAAAATGCCATTTTATGCTTGAGCCGTATGTACTAAATGTTAAATCTAATCTGAGTTAGGATCCTAACCTAAGAATGCTGTAAGAATATTTTAGGATGATTTTCCCAAAAAAGTTAAGAATGTCCATAATGAAATAGATTTACACCATTCTTATAAAAAAAGCGTGTAATTTAGAAATAATTATTTAAACTGTTTCAATTTCTAATTCTTCTTTTTAACCTCTATCAGCCGAACCTTTATGTTTTATGTAATTTGTAACGAACACTCCTCTGCTTCGAAGGTTTTAATAGAAACCTTTCCACATATGAATTTCCTTTAATCCCGAAAAAAAACAAAACATCTGATATCAAATCAAATCAAGTATTAAAGAAATCTTCTCACCGATAAAGTGATATTTTCTTTACCATTGAAATACACACAGTACTCTACAAAGGAAAATAGAAAAAATATCAAAATTTTCTTCTTGGAAATATCAATTTATACAGAGGGTCAACCCTTAGGATCCGTAGAGTAACATCTTTCGGGAGACGCAACCACAAGTTATTACTTTAAGGGCAGAAAGTTTCGCAGGCGAAGTCAAAAAGTCGCGAAATTTAGCGAATTTAAGTTTCGCGAATTATGGTTTTAATCGAAATTTCACAGATAGAATTTTCGTTTAAAATTTACCTTTTAGCAAACAGTGCAAAACTGAGTAGGAAAGGAAACTTTCGCGTTTTTAATTTTTTACCTGGCAGAAACTTTCGCGAAAAAGGTTCAAAATCACGAAAAACGCGAAAGTTTCTGCCCGCAAAAGTACTATTATACCCCTAACCATAAAAACGAGTAAAGAATTGCCGATATGGCCTGATAAAGCATCGAAAAAGTTGAAGATTATTTGATGAAACACAAACATTTCGAACAATGTTAATAAGACATACCTTTAACTTGTGGTTCAGTTGACAGTGTCGGTTCAGTGTATATGTTTGTTGCTAAAAGAAAGGGGGTCGATGAGTTATTTCCAAAAGAATAAAATAACACATGGAAAGCGATTAACTTGAAACGTCAATAACCAGCGCCGAATAATGACAAGTGTCTAGAGATGCAGTCTTATTGCACCACAGATATCGTAAATAAAACACTGGATGAAGCTAACCCGTCCCTAGTTGAAGTAGTAGTATAGTATGAAATAGTATTGAATAACAATATTTTGAAATGTTAGCTTTTCATAGATTTTAGTACTTAATTTTTTCACCGTATTTGCCATTGCTTTTGTTTATGCTTTTGAGTTTGGCATGACCCGCTAGGTTGTGCTAGTTCGACAGCTTTCGATTCAGTTTTCAGTTTTGTTTGTGTCGTGATTTCAATTTTTTTTTATTTAACTTTGAATTTCCTAGCTCTACGTATTTTAAGCAATTTATATATTGTAACGTTTTAATTTAATATTTAGTTGAAGTAGAAGTATGCGCCATCTTGTATAAAGTGACGTCACAATTTTGCTTGCAAGAGTCAAAAGTTTTTGAAGTTATTCCAGTGTCAAAATATATCAACAGTAAAAGCCCAGGGTTTATACCGTGGTGTACTTTTAGTAAAGATGGCGCATTATTTTGCTTCATTATGTCGAAGCTTGGAAAGCATGCCTTATCTAGTGTTTAATATAAGAAGAAATCTGGAATTTTAGTGTTTAATATAAGAAGATATCTGGGAATTGCACTCGCAAATAGCACTTTTACTTTCATTCAACTCAAGCACCTTCTGGTGCTACTAAAGGTTTGATGAGCGCGAGGATAAATTTTTGCAAATTATAAAATATTTCTTACAGAATCTGGTTGTCGTGGTCTGCGTTGTAGCAGTTGAGGATTCAGTTGTTGAAGCTTTCGTTGTCGATTGTGATTGAGTTGTTGAAGCCTCTGTTGTTCGCGATAAAGTTGTTGGAGATTCTGTTGTCGATTGTGATGCAGTTGTTGAAGATTGTGATGGTGTTGTTTGTGATTGAGTTGTTGAGGATTCTGTTGATTGCGATGGAGTTGTTTGCGATTGAGTTGTTGAGGATTTTGTTGAGGATTCTGTTGTTTGCGATTGAGTTGTTGAGGATTCTGTTGATTGCGATGGAGTTGTTGAGGCTTCTGTTGTTGATGATTTTGTCGTTGAAGCTTCTGTTGTAGTTTCTAAAATTTCGAATGTTTAAAAGGTTTATATATAATATTCATATCTCCTTTAAAATTATCGATTCTGGGACAATTGTCCCAGGGCAATTGCAATTCCTGGAGAATCCCCTTAGAGAGTTCCGTAGATTTGAGCTCAACTCTTATCAACTTAACTTAATTTTTTTATGGCTAGATATTTCTTTTGAAAATAATCACAAAATACAAAAATAATCTACCTTTAACTTGTGGTTCAGTGGATTGCGGAGGTTCAGTGTAAATGTTCGTTGCTGAAAGAAAAAAATATATTTTTGAAAGTTATTTGAAGTCACTAGGGGAACAGAGCGTAAAAGGTTAGGGGATACTTCTTTGGATCAAGGTACCTTGCTACATTTTGTTATAGACAAATACACAGAAACGAGGCATCTTACATTTTCTAACTGTTGTAGATTGTGTTGTAGTCACTGGAGGAGCTGGTGTTGTAGAACAAGGTGGACAAACATATAATTCAACTCTCATTGCAACTTGAGGTTCACCAATAGATTCATCATTAGCTGGTACAATACGAATAGCTTTGGCTTTGATGTTCAGTTTGTTGACTTTGATTCCATTGTTGTTAGTATTGCCTTCGAAGACGTATGATCCGTCAGCCTAGGATATTAGAAAAATTATTGATCATATTCTCAACTTTGATTATTCCGATCCAGGAGTTGAATATGAAATAACTGTTATACAAAAAAATTACCTAAAAGCTGTTTAGTTGTTTTTGTCTTAGCCTGCTTTTGGCCTGGTCTGCGTAAAGTGCTTGATGTTATATTCAGATCTTTGTAATACCGAGACTTCATACTAGATCCGGTAATCTAATAAGAGCTTTAGACAGTTTTCAGCGAAGTCAGGTCATGATCATTAACTTCGTGTAACACTGTAACAACCTGACGTCATATCTACGCCTCTCGGAGAAACTGAAAAAATACTACATACCGATTTAAGAGGTTCATTTTCAAATTTTTCGCCATCAAGGGAGTAAAAGACGAAATATCGCTTGGCGAATCGATTGACTCTTGGTGAACCCTGTGTTCTGATTTCACGAACATCTTCCATTTTGTTGAAAAGGATATCAAGATGAGCTTCTTTGTCTTTTGGTTCCCAGGCTCCTGATCCAGACGAGGTTACTTTGTTGTTCAAACGAGCCTGAGCTGGACCAGTGTTGAATGGTCCTGGGCTAGTAACTCTGACAGAATTGGATTTCATTTGGGAATCAGAAATCCTTCGATCTGAAACACCAACAGGTAAGGGGGTTTTACAATCACAAATTGGTGCTGTTGTTGGTGAAACAGTTGTTGATTGTTCCGTTGTTTGAGATTCTGTTGTTTGTGATGGCGTTGCTTGAGATTCTGTTGTTTGAGATTCTGTTGATTTTGATGGCGTTGTAGAGGCCTCTGTAGTTGATTGTGATTTTGTTGTCGAGGATTTTGTTGTTGAAGATTCTGTTGTTTGAAACTTTGTTGTCGAGGCTGCTGTCGTTGAAGCCTCTGTTATTGTTTGTGATCGAGTTGTTGAGGATTCTGTTGTTTGTGATTTCGTTGTCGAAGCCTCTGTTGTTGATTGTGATCGAGTTGTTGAAGCTTCTGTTGTTGTTTGCGATTTCGTTGTTGCAGCCTCTGTTGTCGACTCTGATTGAGTTGTTGAAGCTTCTGTTGTTCGAGATGGAGTTGTTGCAGCCTCTGTTGTCGACTGTGATTGAGTTGTCGAGGCTTCTGTAGTTGATGATTTTGTTGTTGAAGCTTCTGTTGTGGTTTCTGAAATTTCAAACATTTCAAAGGTTTGTATAGAATAACCGAACTACCTTTAAAATTCTATTCCAGAACAATTTTCACTGGACAATTGCCCCTGGCGATTGTAGCTCCTGGACAGTCCCGGCCAGTTTCCTTGATTGGAACTTGTATTGACGGTTTTTTAGCGAACAGACCGGGATTACTTTATGGCAAAAGTTATTCATGGCGAGAAATTTCTTTTGAAAATAAGCGCGAAATTCAAATTAATCACCTTTAACTTGTGGTTCAGTGGACTGCGGTGGTTCAGTGTAAATGTTCGTTGCTGAAAGAAGGAAATAGTATTTTAATAGTTATTTGAAATAGCTGGGAGATCATGAGCACAAAACTTCAGGGAGTTACTCGACTTTTTTGTCAACTTATATTGAGGTAACTCTAAATCTTTGTCATAGACAAAATAGACAAAAGACCAGGCTTCGTACATTTTCTAACTGTTGTAGATTGTGTTGTAGTCACTGGAGGTGCTGGTGTTGTCGAACATGGTAGACAAACATATAATTCAACTCTCATTGCAACTTGAGGTTCACCAATAGATTCATCATTAGCTGGTACAATACGAATGGCTTTGGCTTTGATGTTCAGTTTGTTGACTTTGATTCCATTGTTGTCAGTATTTCCTTCGAAGATATACGAACCATCAGCCTGATTAGGGTTACAGATAGTGATATATTAGACAAATTTTAAGATTGCCTAAGCTTTGATTCTTAGATGATCTTTCATTTTTGTCAAAAATTGTTTAGATTTGAATTAAAATCAGAAACAAACAACTAATTAAAAGGTACCATACCGATTGAAGAGGTTCATTTTCAAAACTTTCGCCATCCAAGGAATAAAAGACGAAATAACGTCGAGCAAATCGTTCGTCCCTTGG
This sequence comes from Clytia hemisphaerica, assembly GCF_902728285.1. Taxonomy (NCBI): domain Eukaryota; kingdom Metazoa; phylum Cnidaria; class Hydrozoa; order Leptothecata; family Clytiidae; genus Clytia; species Clytia hemisphaerica. The sequence goes on from NW_027104602.1 coordinate 422,388, forward strand.
TGAGCCTTGAGTTCTGATTTCACGAACATCTTCCATTTTGTTAAATATGATATCAAGATGAGCTTCTTTGTCTTTAGGTTCCCAGGCTCCTGAACCATGAATAGATTGTCGGTTGTTCAAACGAGCCTGTGCTGGTCCAGTGTTAGCTGGCCCTGGCTCTGGACTTCTAATGGAGTTAGTTTTCATTTGGGAATCAGGGATCATTTCGTTTGAAACACCCACAGGTAAGGGATTCTTACAATCACAGATTGGTGCTGTTGTTGGTGAAACAGTTGTTGGTGAAACAGTTGTTGATTGTTCCGTTGTTTGAGATTCTGTTGTTTGTGATGGCGTTGTCGAAGCTTCTGTTGTTTGAGATTCTGTTGATTGTGATGGCGTTGTCAAAGCCTCTGTTGTTGATCGCGATGATGTTGTCGAGGATTTAGTAGTTGAACTTTTTGTTGTCACTAAAATCGAGGGTTCATTACGGTAAATTTATCATATTACAGCACTTTTGTTATGATATAATAAAACTTGGTAACTTGTAATCGATTACTGGTTTTACAAAAGAAATGTCGGATTTAACTTGAGATAACTTACTTGGTGGGAATGTTGGGAATGTTGGGAATGTACCTGGAAATGAAAAAAGAACAATATTAACTCATCTACATGAAAAATATGAGCAATCTGATTGACTAAAAAAATTTTACAAGTTGACGATACAAACCAGTTATTACACTTTTACTCGTACAATATAGGATATATATTTCTCCTTCAGAGTTTTCTATATTTTCCTCGCCTAAAGGCTTGGAAAATATAGCGAAAAATCTGAAACCGCAGCTGGATACTCTACCTTCATGCTACTGTGGCTTTTCTTAAAGAAACAGAACTAAGATAACTGCAATTACCTCTGGTACTTGTGGTTTCAGGAGTGAATGGTTCTCGTGTTGTTAATCCTTCTGTTGATTCTGTTGGAGAGAGAATTATATTGTAAAGACTAAATCAATAAAAAAAATGTTGCGTTCGAAGAATTTATGATCATAAATCCCCAAAGAGTAAGCTCAGAAATTTTTACATTTCAATTGAAATTTATATTCTCATTAATTGTAAAAATTACGCTGGCTCAACGAAATACTACAAGTGAATAGATGAAACTTACGAGTTGCTATGACAGTTGTTCCAGTTTCTTTTGGTTTCGTTGAAACTTCCGTTGCCTTTGAAGTTGTAGATGATTCTGTTGTTGATTTTGATGAAGTTGTCGAGGCTTCGGTTGTTGATTGTGGTTGAGTAATTGGAGCTTCTGTTGTTGTTTGCGATGGAGTTGTTGAAGCTTCTGTTGTCGATTGTGATTTCGTTGTTGAAGATTCTGTTGTTTGTGATGGTGTTGTTGACCAATTCTCTGTCGTTTGTGATTTCGTTGTTGAGGCTTCTGTTGTTGATTGTGATGGAGTTGTTGAAGATTCTGTTTTTGATGGAGTTGTTGAAGCTTCTTCTGTTGTTTGTGGTTGAGTTGTTGAAGATTTTGCTGTTGTTTGTGATTTCGTTGTTGAAGATTCTGTTGTTTGTGATTTCGTTGTTGAAGCTTTTGTTGTTTGTGATTTCGTTGTTGAAGCTTCTGTTGTTGTTTGTGATTTCGTTGTTGAGGCTTCTGTTGTTGATTGTGATGGAGTTGTTGAAGATTCTGTTTTTGATGGAGTTGTTGAAGCTTCTTCTGTTGTTTGTGGTTGAGTTGTTGAAGATTTTGCTGTTGTTTGTGATTTCGTTGTTGAAGCTTTTGTCGTTTGTGATTTCGTTGTTGAAGCTTCTGTTGTTGATTGTGATGGAGTTGTTGAAGATTCTGTTGTTGATTGTGATGGAGTTGTTGAAGATTCTGTTGTTGGTGATTCTGTTGTTGATTGTGGTTGAGTTGTTGAGGAAATTGTTGTAATTGTTGTCGTAGAAGGAGCAACTGTTGTAGCTTAAAAACAGAATATAAATTGATGAGAAAAGAATGTTCTCAAGAAATTTTGCGAATAAAGGAAGTATAAATTAAATTGTTAAATTGTGTCTGGGTTACTTACAAGTGCATCCTGGGATCTCCTTGCATACAACTTTCCCTTTGTTACAAACACTATAATAAAATAAAAACAAAAATCGTGTTGATTGATCAACTGGAATATTGAAGATGTATGTAGATAGAGATACTGTGTAATATTACCTGCGTCCATGAAAATTTTGAACCACACTGAAGCAAAAGAATTATTCTTGTAGCTATTCTAATTGGTAATAAAGAATTATTTAAGATCTTTTAAATTTAATCCACCCGATAAATTTAAATGTAAATCCTCCTCCGCTCATAGGGTCCACCCCCCAGAAATTTGGAGGTACCTGAAAAAAAAGTGTTAAAAAGCCATGTAGATGGAAGTATTCTTAAATTCAGGGGGTACCTGATATGTTTACGGGTACCTGCATTTTTATTAGTGGGGGCGGGGCTGTTGTTTTTGTATGAAGTATTTTCCTTGACTAGCCCAACTTTCCAATTTTGAATTGACTTCTTGTACACTATACTTTAAATCACAGTGAAGGAGAACATGCCAGTCTCACAAGGAGAAGAATATATATTATCGCTGACCAAGGGGGTAACTCGAAGTTGGGGGGGGGGGCTAAATTAGAATTCTGAAAATTTTGGGGGTACCTAATTGATTTGGGGTACCTAAGTTTTTTGGGGGTATCTGAACCCTGGAAGACCCTGTGTTCGCTTACAACGGCTGATGTTTTAAATTAGACTTAACCAACCTCGTCCCCGTGTATTCCAGGCTTTATTTACGTTACTGATAGACGCCAGAGAATATCTGTAAGTAATAAAAAAGCTGATAAATACACAGGGAACGAGGTTGAGATTTAACAAAAGATTATTTCTAAAAGATTCCATACCATTCTTGGCAATCAGGATTGGTAATCTCTGTTTCGTCACCTTCCGCTGTTCCCGGTTTATGCGGAACTCGTTCACCATCAATATACCGGTGTCCGTTCATCTCACAATAAACGCATTCGGACGGCGGAACACAAAACACGTTGCCATTGGGACGATCAACTTTCTGTACCATCCCGACAGGACACTGGCAACCTTCAACGAATTTTGTTGGACAGTTTGGATCACCTTTGGGGTATTGACAGGTAGGTGGACACGCTTGACCTTTGATTTGATATGTCATGTTGGTAGGACAACACATCTCCTTCTCTATAACATAAGTAGAATATAAATGAAGAGTGTCATATGATAATTTTCTGCTTCCTGTCCGAATTTCCAACCGATTATTAATGACATTAATGACAAGTGGTCTTAGGAATCATAAATAAGTGGTTCCCGGATCCCAGCTGACACACAACGTTGTTTCAACGTTCATCTAACGTTATATGGACGTTTTGAACGTTAGATAAGCATTGAAATAACGTTGTGTGCCAGCTGGGTCCGCTCTTTCTTGTGTTTCGTTCAGTTCATAGATGAGGGGGGGAAATTTCCTACTTTGCAACATTAAAAGCGAAACAAATTTCACCATCAACAACCCCGACCGAAAGTGACTCTGCCACCCCCCCCCTACGTATTCATTCCTCTTTGTGTTTTGCGTATAATAACGACTAACAGTTTATAAAATATAAATATACGCATGCGTTTTAACTTTGTTTTGAAAATGAAACGATAGATGCGAAGTAGACTCTTTCTCTATGTGAGATACCTGATCATGGACCCTGTGAAAATAATCAAAAGATTGTCTGAAATTGCTAGATTACTAGGCTATCAACGTCAAATATGTGCTTGAGTGAAATTTTTGGCTTCAGACGAAAACAAATCATTAAAGATTTTCGAATCTTTACTACAATTTGAGATATAATATTTTCAAGCCTGCCTAGAAGGAAAGACGGATGAGCTTTGAACACTTAGGTATATCATACACACCGCAAATAGAATGTCCTTTTCTCCAACCAATATAAATCCCTTCATCCTGGCAAGCCTTCTGGTAAGCACCGACAGCGTCACATATGCAATCACAATCTCCAAGTTGGTCACATCCACAAACATCAAAGACACATCTATCGTAATAAATACTTGGATCTACAGCATGGTGACATTGCTTGAAAACGTCTGATTTAATAATCGAACATTCTTTCTTCGAAGGATCCAATCTATGTTTGAAAGTAAAGAATAATCAATGTTTGAAAAAAGTAGACCTATACCGGGTGTGCCACAAATAAGTTACCCTCTTTGATTTGATATTGTAGGCAGTAGCAGAAAAATTTTTCAAAGATTGTTTCGGAATCATTCAGAGGAAAGCCTAACTTAAAATTTGGTGTATTACTTTTAAATTTTACTTCATTGGTTCAAAAGTTATGTTCAAAAACCTAAAATGTCCATTTTAAAAAAGGTTGAAAATAACATCTAATTTTCCTTAAATCTTAATAACTTCTTCATTGTTTTCAGATATCCACTTACATTGAAGCCTACTTGTTTAAATTAAATGAATTTTTATGGTATACAAATACTCTAAATGTCATGTGCCTAGTGGTCAATCATACCAAAATTATTTAGTTCAACTACATGTATCCTTCTAGCCTGCTCTCAATTATTTTAGTTTGATGACTAGCTGGTATGAACAGAAGTTTTACAAATTCAAATTTTCTCATTTTTATATGGCTTCCACAGAGTGTAGATGTCTTGAATTTGGAACTTTGGATGCCAATATCTTGGTTGGGATAGAATCACTGATTAACATCTTTGACTTGAATTTTCCAAATGCTTTTCATGATAGCTATGCCCTGACAAAGTTTCGTTTTTTGGTACCGGAATCCCTTTAAACAACAGCAGAGTTTTTTCCAGAGGGGACACTCAGCTTTTAAAACGAATGTTAGGCCTTTAAAATCGAACCCTTACAGTACAGCGAGAAAAAATTATTAAATCTGGGCGGAAAATCGACCCTCACGGTGCATTTTCTTGAAAATTTCTGTACAAGGCGAAAAATTGGTCAGATTTTCCAGACTTTTGCTCGAATACCTCGTTTTTCTTACTTTATATGCCCTTAGAGTGCACTTTGGAAAGCCTGAAAAACGCACTCTGAAAGTCATCCAATGAGCTGATGACTTTTACCAACCCTACAAGTATAAATTATTTGGGAGCTGATCGATTGATATATCAATTTTTACCTGGTCATTGCCAGTAGAAGGACAAAGTGAAGGTTAAAAGTATGAAATCACTCTTAGCTCAAACTTAAGTCGATTATACCTGTGAGGGCGAGCCTTGCATGTATCTTCAATCTCCTTTGCTTTTGGACAAGAATCGTCGTCAGCCCAAGAATCACCAAAAATAGTTGCACTAGCTGTCGTGTCTCCTTGAATGGTGACGAAATCATTAGCCTCACTTCCATCATAATTGCCACAAAGACCACAAAGTTTACCAGCTAATGCAGGCTGAACAGTGATATACAGTCTAGTGCCGTTATCCCACATAAGGGAGATACCATGATCCGTAACAATATGAACGTAAGAGCCAGCATAATCGTAGACTTTGAAAGTTGGTTTATCCTCCAACGCTGGTTTAATGACTGCCTTTTTATCACCTTTCTTGAGGATGAAAGTTGATCCGTGGATAATGGCTGTGATCTCTTTTGCGCATGTCACCTCTTGTGAGCCGCATGCTTGAGTATTGACTTCAACGTGGATTTGCTCTTTCTTGTATTTCGAAGGCTGTCCAGCACATGTGTCTGATACCATAGTGTGTTTACAGCGGCCCTGGTAATCGAAGATCTTGCCATCGAATGTCTTGTAATGAGGATCACCAAATACAGAACACACTCCTAAGAAATGAAAAAAATGAAAGTTTCAAATTTTAAGAGTAGAACTAACTGAAGTTATCCTGAGATCAGATTGTGAATGCTTTCTGCACACCACGCTGAAGCTCTAAAGGGATGTGTGAAAACATAACATTCTGATGAATATGCAATCTCGAAATCGTAAGGACCAAGTTCGTCTAAAAGGACTAGGAACGACAACAAAGTTGCGTGATTACGTTTATGAATAGGGCGCCGTATCAATTTTTAACTTTCCCGGCGCACAACAAGATTCTTGTTGTAGAATTTTCCAGTTTACCGTGCGCGTAAGAAAATTATGAACAGCTGTTATCAGGTTAACTGAAATCCATTCGCTTTAAGTGTGCACTCTTCTTTGCTACCATGTTGAAATGACGTCAGACCAATTAAAAGTAATTCCCTTAAGTGTGATTTGCACTTATTAGCAAAGAAGAGTGCACACTTTTAATGTAATGCACTTAATGTAATTCATAATATTAACTAATATCTTAGAACACAATTTTTTCAGTACAACCATATTAATACACGTTTTTTTATAAGAACATCTAAATTTTTTTGAAGCCTTCGGTATTCTTAACTTTTTGAGCATTTTTATCCATTTTGGGTGTTTTTGGCCATCGAAGCCTCAGTTCTCATATAGTTTGTTCTTATAAAAAAACGTGTAATACAAGACTTCTTGAATTACATGTTGCTCTACGTTTGTTTACGATGAAAAATATAGATTACCTGGACAATTATCTTCGGTGCATTTCCATTTACCACTTTTGCAAATACTGTAAAAATAATAAGAAAACTCATTGGTATCTAACGACACAAAGGCTCTTTCGATAGCTATCTACCCGAAGGTAGGGGTTGGAGCCACTCTTTCCAATACCAACCGGACAGGTGGCCGAAGCAAAATTTTGCATTATCCATATCTACCACTGGTCAAAATTTCAAGATCATAGAACTTGTAAATCTTGAGATTTTAAGGGGGAGGGCCCCCCAAGATGTTTCCCCTATTAAAAATAAGGAAAATGCTCGAATGGTTAACATCGAGAGCATCAATAAAATGTAAATACGTACCAGTCATTGCATCCACGGGACATTTTACTATTTTCTTCGTAAGTTTTTCCATCATGAAAACATGGGCATTGTTCTGGAGTGATACATTTCCCATCATGCTCAATTGTACCGTCAGGACAAGTACATCCTTGGGAAAAAATATCAAAAAAAGAACAAGTAATAACTAATGTTTATCAACAATTTATCCAGGGGGGGGGTCAGTACTAAAATGTAAGACATACATGAGTACTAAAAGGATTTTCACTAATTTTTGACATACCCCCACCTATTTTTCGAAAATGTTATTTTAGTACACATGTACTAAAATTATTTTGAGCAATTTAACATAGATACCACCCATTTTTTGCCCTTTTACGGCTTTAAATTTACCAAAATGGGGTCATTGTTACAAACCTAGTCGAATTTAGTGCATCAATCTGCAAAATAATATGATTTTATTACTAAACTGTGCTGAACTGTACATAAAAATATTTTTAAAAAATATTTAAAAAATTGGAAAAATTCTGAAAGATTTCTGAAGATTTTTTCGAAAATTCCAAAATTGTTAAAAAAATGCTCAATTTTGGCTGATTTTAGAACAAAATACTAAGATTTTTCAAAAATTTCTTTAAGGGACCACCCTTTTTGGTATTTTAGTACACATGGTACTAAAATTATTTTTGAGCTTTTTTGCAGTACCACCACGTCACTAAATGTCATGATGTTTGAGATTTTAGTACCGACCCCCCCCCCTGATTTATCAATTAATTTATAAAATCGTCACATTTGGCTTGTTCACCTATATTTCCTATTTTTCTTTTATTTGGCTCCACACTCTAACCTGTTCCAACAACAAATCAAAAAACAACAAACTTATCAATTGCACCAAAATCAGCATAGATAGATAGGGATTGGGAACAAGTTTAACTAGTTCGTGTCACGTCATTCATTGAACACAATTACAGATTTGACCATGACTTGAACCCCCTTGTTTTTGTTAAGGCATTAAAATCCGGGGGTGTGACATCACTTTTTGACGTCACAAAAAGACGTTTTTTGTTGTTTTTAGTTTCTTTTGTGATATTTCTTTACATAATTAGAGAGATATAATGTATTTCAAGTTGATCAGCATAAATGTTTATAAGAGTGCTCAACCGAGGGAGCATTTTATATTATCAAGAAAAAAATAACTTATGCATTTTCTTCAGTACTCTGAGTTTCATGTCTTTACACGACAATCATCAGCTGCTAATTGACCTTATCGGAGTTTTTGATTTTTCTAAAAAACCGATGCATTTTGGGATTGTTCCGAGTGTATTACAATAGAATTCTCTCGAGGAATTCCTAAGAGATTTCTATTGTAATACACTCGAAACAATCCCACAATGCGTAGCTTTTTTAGAATAATCAAAAACTCCGATAAGATCTATTGAAAAAATCTTTTAAAATTGATTTATACAAGTTTCCATCGTTTACATCGAGATATATGTATAGAAATTGAAGAAGAGCACAAACCTGAAACACATTTTTGTTTGTCAGCCAGACAAGTCTGTCCAAGTTGTTTGGTTGCGCACGTGTTCGGACAAGTTGGTAAGCACGTGGTATAAACCATGTCAGGTTTGCATTTCACGATATCGCTCTCTAAAGGTAGTTAAAATACATACATTACAAGGATTTTTTTGGAAATGTAGTGAAACAAGTTCAAAGATTAGTCAAAACATTGACTGCGAAGCAATACCTTGGTCCCAAGGGGCGTACGTAGGAATTTGGTGTCGGGTATCTGCGAGCTATAAGAGTCCCTTTTTTACACCCTCAAGTGTCTCTCACAGGGGTACAAAAACCATAAAACAGCAATTGAGTCTCTGAAAAAGTCCAAGAATTACGACCAAATATCAAAAATCAACTCGCTCACAGAGTCAGAAATTTTCGTCAAAATGGGGAAAAGTTTTTAAAATTTAGTCTCTCAATGGGTTAAAGATTTTCGAACTTCAACTCGGAAACACCCGTCACTTATCTAACCAATCGTCTCAATCGACACAAAAAGTCAATCCATCCCCTTATTGTTCGGTCGAGTTCTTAAACCCTTGGTTAGTATAAGAACAGTTTCTAAAAGTTTCTAAAAGACGTTGTTTTACTTACTGCACTTCAATGTTGTACAGACCAGACTTCCTTCTCTGCATACACTAAAAGAATAATAATAGTAAATGCACCAATCTTTAAAAAATAATGATTTGCAACACACCTTCTTGATTGACCAGCAGCAACACGCCTTAAATGTTTTGTTTTTAAATAAGCGTGATATACTTTGCTTACTCATCAATTTTAATTCACAAGCTTTTTCACATTGGATTGACACGGACGTGGAGCAAGATTGGTCAGAAAGAGGAAAAGAAAAATATTTTTTTGCTTATATTAGCATAATATAACAATAGCGAGACACTGTCTTAATATGAAATATGTGTCTGATATGAAACGGAAACACTTATGTAAAAGCATAAAAATAAAACCTTTAATCTAGATACACACTTTTTGTATAAAAATAATTTTATAAGAACGCAGGACTGAAAATTGGCCCAAAACCTAAGAGCAAATTAAGAGCAATCTGAGGCTCAGATCTAGCGAATATTTAAGAACAAACTAAATAAGACCATAAGACTAAATCAAAGAATATAGAGTAATTTCTTGATTGGTTACCTCTCCACTAAAGCAAGTCAGAATTAAGAACACTGCAGGCTTAAAATAAATGAAATGCTCTAAGTTTGTATTATATTACTGGTTCTTAGAAGGCGTAGCAGTGACGTGGTTATCAACCTTGATTCCCGTCGGGGAAGTCATGGTTCGATTTTCACTCACTCATTCTCATTCTCTCCTAGGGTAGGTAGTAAGTAAGTAAGCCTGCGACCACAGTCGGAGGCGACCCGCCGAAGGCTCCTCTTTCGATAGCTATCTCCTCGAAAGTAGGGGAGGGCGCCACTCCTTCTCCCTGGATTTCTCCACTTACCCTTGATCCTTCTCTTAATTGCTGAGCATCAAGCAGATAGGCATCAAGTACCATTTTGAGAATCTTTGGTATGAACCGGCTGGGGGTTGAACCCACAACCTTGCGAACCGTAGATGGATGCTCTACCACTGCAACACTAGGGTAGGTATCTATCCAGGGATAGGGCCCATTCTCGATGATTCGGAGGGTTCATTTTTCGTCTCTCTTACTGGTTCTTATGAAAATATGCTTGTAACAAAAATTATGTCTTTTGAAGAATTATGGGCTAATTTATCAATAACAACAGTTGAACACGGAAATAAAAAAATCTCAAGTAAAAGAATAAAGGAAACATCAAACATACCATGTGTTGCAACCTTTCTGTACGCGTCCACCATTTGCAATCAATTTATCTTCAACTTGACAACCACATGCCGTCTTAGCAACACAAACATTTGAAATATCATCTTTCTTTACCATACCTTTTGGGCATGCGCATCCTTCTATACAATCTTCATTACATTTGGCATCAGGAGTGATGACGTCAGAGCATGAGTGTGTACATGATGAACTACATTCTTGATAAGACTGACCAACAGGGCAGGTAACCTCTGAAATAATACAAAATATAATGAAATAAGATCTTATTACTAATCAATTCATGATATGCACCACTGCAATGACTTTACGAAATTATGCAACTTTTCTGGTTTTTTTTCCCACCAAATACGTCACTTTTTCTTTTGTTTAAGTGACGTATTGGGTGGAAAATTTTGAAATTTCTCAGAAGACTCTCCAGTGGTGCATATCATGAATAAGAGTTTCTTTTCCACTAAAAAAGACGTAATTTATGGTAAGCCGGCGATTATAGATCCATAACACAAGTTTCCTATCTGATGGCTCGCATAAAATATGGATTCCATAGAATGACAATTCCACACAATCGTATCAATACTAGTATGTGAAAAAGGCGCTGTTGTATAGCGGTTATTGCCCTTGGTTGCTGCACAGGCGACTGAGGTTCGATTCCCACTCACATCGGTTCACTTGGCAAGTGAAAGAAGCTTCGCCCGGGTCAACCCATGCCATGTGAGGGGAATTGGGTAGTTAGTCCAAGGTGCTGACGGGGCGCTCATTGAAAGCGTCTATAGTTGCGAAAATAGGCCTTAAAAGCCTCCTGCAACTCAACCAAATAGAATAGAAATGTGATTCAGAAAGAAACATTTTTTATTTACCACATCCGCTGGTCTTTCTCCAGCCCTTCATCTCCACACCAGCCATTGCACATTCAGCAGCATAAGCAGATAACACAGCACAAAAGCATTCACTACCATGATTACCACAACCACAAACATCTTGTTTACAATTGTCAAAATATTTGACCGTATCCACCATTGCATGGCATTTCTTGAAAGGGCCACTATTCAAAATATCACATTTCGTTTCAGCGACTTGAGCATTTTGATGGTTAGCTTCACAAGGTGTTAAACTGAAATCGGTACTACTCAACGGCTTGCATTTGCTCGGTAATAACCAGGAGTTACCAAATTCGATTTCTGAATGTGCCAAATCACCTGATACTTCTGTAAAATCATCAATAGTTTTACCGTTAAAGTTGCCGAGTAAACCAGACACTTGGTTCTTGAATGAAGGTGGTATTTTAATATTAACTCTTGATTTGCCATCCCATGTTACTCGCAGACCTTCAGTAGTTTCGATTCTGATCATCGAAGAGACAGCTTCCACTCTAAATCCTTTGTTCGAAACGATAGGTAACTTTGTACCTAAATCATTGACAGAGGCTAAAAATTTTCCTAATTCAGTTGAGAGTTTGATTTGATTGGTCTTGTAAACGATTATGATAGTCATGTAACAGGTTTTGGATGCACAGCTCTGGCGATCAGTGATAACAGAGAATGGTGCTTTTCCACGGTGTGATACCAAGATGCTTGGACAAGTGTTTCGGTAAGAGAATGATTTTCCATCGAATGTGTTATAATGGCCGTTACCGTACAAACTAGCGGTGCCTAGAAAATATAGAATTTCAAAAGGTGAAGTGAATATAATTTGTGGTACAGTCAACTCTCTCTAATTCGAACCTCTATTATTCGAATCCTTCTATAATTCGATCTTAAGGGCTCTGGTCATATATTTCTTGTCAGAGTAATAAACATTTCTTTTTAAGGTGATAATACAGTCAACCCTCTCTAATTCGAACCTCTATTATTCGAATCTCTCTGTAATTCGAACTAAAATATTGGTCCCCTCAGCTGAAAAATGATATATGATTACTTTTGGTATTTCGAGTTTTTCTCTTATTCGAAGAAAGTCCCATGAAGATGGAATTAGAGAGAGTCAAGTGCAGTAGTAACAATTATTGAAAATGAGGACTTTGAAGGTCGGATGGCATATTCCCAAAAAAAATCTAATGAAAATTGGGAGTAAGGCGCTGTTAATAGTAAGCGTGGTAAATACATCACATCGTCAACAAGAAACACACATTTATACATTTATTCAAATTGAAAATCTAACAGAAAATTGCATACCTCAGTGATTCTAAAAATAGACATCAAAATTACTGTTTGTCCGAGTTTTAATCCCATCATCCTTTGCATTACTTGCTTTTGCAAGTCAATTACACTTATTGACGATACAAAAGTAATAACTTGCACGCATTGCGAATCAAGATGAAAAGGGTTGTGGGATTGAGTTTTGGTTAAATGTTAAAAGCAATAATTATGACGTTTGCATAGCGGTGTGCTATTGCATGGATCGGTTAAAGAAATACATACCATCGCATTCCATGTTATTACAATCCCATTCACCGCCATTGCACGTACTGAAAGAAGAAAATGATCGATTTTATTCGTAGAATCAAAACTGGATAAATCATAACTTTACATAAATCGAATAAGTTGACCTATCATGGAGAGAAAAAGGGGCAACGAGTTCAGCATCACCCTTCGATCTAGGTCTAGGATCAGCCATTACTGTTCCGAGTTCTAGCGTTTCCAGGCATGTTTCCCGCTTTAGAGTTTCGAGAAATGTTCGTTTCATCGAACGTTTAGGACCGACAGGAAACCAAAGTAAAAAATCTGAGATTACTTCATGTTTTGAACGAAAACAATACCCTGCGAAAAAAAAAAACGAGTTAAGAATTAGGAAAAATTGTCTTCTATGACACAAAGCACAAACGTTTGGCGTTTAAATGTAATCCTCTCTCTGTTTCATTCAATAAGAAATAACTCAATGAAAATTTAGTAATTTTATACATCAAATATTCATTATGTCAACCACGATTAGATTCTATACCCAAGTGAACGGCCTCTATGGGTGGTAGTGTTTGGGCCGTGACGCTCCTAGATCTCCTAGATCCAATGTTGGCCATAATATCTGGCACAAAGGGGATTTCCCAGGAAAATTTTAAAAACCGCAAATAGTTTTTAGGTACCTTAACTTAGGGCTGGAAAGAAGAATTTTGACTACTGGCGGTTCCTACTGGCGGTATTAAGTCAAAAGATGAGCGTGGCGTCGTAATGTACCTCATCCTATAAAATGAGTAATAAAGCTAAGGAAAGGCTTAAAAATGTCCCTTACCAATTTTTGCAGCCTCCGGGCATCTTGACAGTGACTCCATGATTATACGAATTTCCGTTATGTAAACAAGGACATTGGGTTTCCGGGATACAAACACCTTTCGACAAAACAGTTCCTTTCGGACAATGGCAACCATCGATACACCCTGTCTTACAATTGGAAATGACACCCTTTTGTCCACATTCTGCACTGCATGATGGTCCACATTCCATGAAGACTTTACCATCAGTGCATTGGACAGCTAGAAGTAAGACACAATTTGTAAGTTTTGTAAGTTTTGCATAGTTACAACAATAACAGATCTGAGGAGATTCAAAATTTATAACGGAGAGTCTTCATTTCTTTTTAAGGAGTATGGCTAAAAGAAACTCTCTCCTCCATAGGTTTTGTACACCCCTTATTATATCTGTCACTGTACCACAAGACTCAGACCGGATGGATGTATAATTAACGGCGGTCTTCACTTTCGCGCAAAATGGGCGACAGTTTTTTTCTTAACCTTTTTTGCCTGTCATAAAAAAAGTTTTGCAAAACAAAAACAAAGTTGAAGGAAGTTCTACTTTTTTTATCCGTTACGTCAATATCGACCAATGGAATTGCTTCATTTTTCAACCGACCAGCAATGACCTTACAAAAACGTCAAAAAGTTTTCGCTCACTTCTCGCGAAAGTGGAGACCGGCCTTAATTCTCTCTGTAGACGAGGTACGGTAAAGGTGCGAATACTGGTAATCTTATTTTACCCTACTGGATTCCAATGAGACTTTGGCTGGTACATGAAACTCATACCAAGGCCAAGATGTAAATCCAAGCTCTCATTTTTGAGAGTTTACAAATAGCAAGGAACTCGATTGGGATTGATATTCCAATGTTTATTATAGCTAGGGATTTGAATTCCAATATTTTCAAGTCAGAAAATTCAGTGGTGATGGAAAAATGAAGATTCCTTTAATTGATTATTTTCAGCTAGGACAAAATATGGAGTATAATTTTCCACTTGTACCTTATTTCAGCCAATTTTTTCAGTGGGAGGGGTCCTACCAGGTCTGTGAGAAAGGGGTGTTTGTTAGTTATATGTTCAACATTTGGTGACTTTAATAACATTTTTTGTTCAAAAACACTTACGACATTGGTCTTCCGATCTCCAGTTGGCGGTGATACCGTGTCTTAAACATTCTCTTGAATATTGTTCGAAAGCACCACAAGTACATTTATGATCACCTTGACATTTACAAGCCTCTTGAACACAAGCTTTGTAGTATGGCTCTGGGTTGACCTAGGGTAATGGAAAGCAGGAGACTATAATTATCAATATAGAAATAAGGATGGCTGATAATATGAACTTTTCTAAGCAGCAAATTTTTCCGATTTTTTTTACATATTTTCCTCGCCTAAAGGCTCGAAAAATATTATGCAAAAAGTCTCGGAACTCTTAAAATATTTCTTGTATTGTACTCGCAACTGCCTGATAACTATAATAATGATGGATATAAAAATAAGGGTGGCTGGTAATATGAACTCTTTTTCTAAGCAGTAAATTTTTGTTCAGAGGCTCGACTGTTCTTATTTTATGGGTACTTTGAGCCTCAAAAAGTTCTTATTCTGTTTTTATTTTAGGGAAGTATTCCGGCATTTTAAGTTTTATATCATATCTTAATTTCTTTGACAAAAATTCAGCTATTCCAGACTTAGCACTGTTCTTAATCGTTTTATTTTTTCGAGCCTCATTCTTTCTTATAAAGATATAAAGTGTAAGTATAAATTTTGTTGAGAACAGAGGCTTCATGCTACAATTAAGGTCATAATATATTGAGAATTTTGGTTATTTTAACGTTTTTCAAGATTTAACGTTCTGGCGAGAAAGTCGATTTTTGGCTATCTTTTTAATTTAATCGAATATTTCAATTTAGGAGGGGTTGGCAGACTTCCAGGCTATATTCTGAGTCTTATTGGACTATTTTTGAACTTTTGGATCCTCAGATCCTAAGGTCCTAAATCTTAAGTCTCATGTTAATACTCAGAGTTAAAACTCTACCCTTCCAACCTACTTTAGAGCACTTACAAATCGATTGTGGTTCAAAAACTTCCCGGTGGATTTCCCTTTTTTCTCAAATATTACGACCTTGATTGTATATCAGCGGTCGTCTTTAAAAAAAACGATGTCACAAAATAAATATATAAACCTAAAGAATAAGCAATGGAGTGGTTAAATTTGGAGTTTGGAGCGAGATCCCATTTAGGGGGGGGGGCCCGCCCATTAATTATGAATATTTATGAGAGAAAAAAAATGATCACCATTTGACGGCATTTTGTGAAGACTTCTGATCGTTTCAGCTCTTTACATTTAGTCTCGCTTAAAAGCCTAACTAAATCTTTTGTCCCGTTGCAATAATCCACTTCTCCAATCACTTGTTTGCAAGTTTGGCCAAAGATCGGCTTAGCCCAAGAATTGCCGTATTCAGTAGGATTTTTAGCTTGTTGACCTCCAGGCTTTAAAAAGTCATCTGTCGGCCCATTGTTGTTTCCACATAGACCACAAACAGCACCATTATGGAATTCATCTCCAACCTGAACGTAGACACCATTATTTCCGTCATACTTGACCAACAGTTTCCCGTTCCACGCATCTAAGTAGGTATAACCAGCGTGGCGCGAGACCGCAACGTCTTGATCGGCGTACGGAAGCGTAACCTTTTTACCATCTTTGGTGAATGTACTATCAAAGCTGATTCGATGTGGAATGTCATTGAGGTAGACTACGACAGCTCTGGAGCAACTTTTCCCAGCAGTGCAATTGACACCGTTTTCTATGTGGACGGCAAAATCATCTTTACCGGGACGACAATCGATCGCTAAAGCGTATGTGCATTGTCCTGGATAATTGAATGTAGTTCCGTCAAAAGTTTGATAGTGTCCAGAACCCCATACAGAGCACATATTTTGCTCTCGCCTAAAATAGAAATAGATGAGGATAGAGGTAGTTATAAAGGAGCACCCCAGCGGTTTGCGTGAATGCGTGAATGGGCTTTTTCACTTGCGTGAATGCGTGAAAATTAAAAAAAATTGGATGAATGCGTAAATTGCACGAATTTGAAAACATTGCGTGAATTGAAGGTCCGATGGGGGCCTCTATGAAGGTGGTGGAGCACTAGTTTTGCAAGCAGAGAACACGGATAAAGATTTTAAGGTGTCAATCGATAATCTAGCTCTAGTTAGAAAAGCAGGGATCATAAAATATGGGTACTTTCAGATACACGCTTTTATTTGTATGAGAATGGTGGTCAACATTGATATACTTTTTGGGGAAAGTTATCCAAAAATATTTTTAACGGTATTCTAAGGGTACTGTAGGAAAGTCAACCTAAATTTAAAATGAAATGGTACCTCAAGCAAAAAATATGACTTTTTTAGTGAAGGTTTTGAACATTAATGGGGTGGATAGTTGGGTATCTACAGGTAAAAGTGCTCTAAAATGTGTATTCTGAGGTTCTGTCACCAAATTCCATTGGTTATTCTTAATACAAAGTATAGCAATGTGCCCTCCCGGTTATTACCATAATGGCTTTATGGCAACTCCTAAACTTGGGCACAGGATGTACACGCTTTTTTTTTATAAGAATAGTGTACTTTGGTTGAGGGTGAGCAGTATTCTTATTTTTCTATTGTTCTAAACAATAGGCCTATTGTTTTAAACCCGAAATCTCACCCTGATATTCTTATAGAAGTTATTCTTATAAAAGAAAAAGCGTGTACGGTTTTTCGATGTTATTCTTAATATGAACTTAACGAGTACATTCTTATCAAAAAGAAGCGCGTGCGGCGAGATGAAATTTAACTGGCTTAAATTTCTTTTTAAGAACTAGGTTAAAAATCTCGAGTTAGGGTTTGTTTCTTAAAAGAAAAACTTGAAGGTATCCTCTTGGCAACACATGAGTTAGAACTACATGAAGAAATGGTTTTGACGATGAAATGGAGAATAAAGAAATGGTCGAAAAGCAAATTTTTCAATGATTCATTATGGCAACGCAAGATAAATTATTTACTTGTTTACCAACAAAAAAAAAAAAATTGGAAACGCGGCGAAAGAAGGGGCGGGCGTACGGAAAAGCGGTTTGTCGGTTTCGGGTTTTTTGTCGGTTTATCGACATTTTTTAGAGAATAAGAAAAAGTATGAAAATGCATCAAACCATTCGTTTTACGTTCCCGAAATACACGTTTTTCTTTTATAAGAACAAACTATATAAGAATATAAGGCTTCGATGGCAAAAATTTTACGAACAAGTTAGGAATAGGAATTTAAGGCTTGCCGGACTCGAAAAAAGTCAATTTCTAAGAAAAATGGACAAAAAGTTCATAAAAAAATGGGGAAAATAAGAACATGTTAAGAACACCCGAAGGCTTCAAAAAATTTGGATGTTCTTATTGAAAAAAACGTGCACAGTATTAAGACCTTGTTTATAAAGGACATCATTTAACGTATCTCCTACCATTTGCTTACACACCATTTTTAAACAAAAGAAAGAACAAACTTCTCATCTGCCAGCGTCAGGCAAGCACGAAATTTGAGAAATTATTTTGCTATTCTGCTTTGTCAGCATAATGACGCGCCTCCTTTCAATATCATAACAAAATGATATTTTGATGCTAGATGCTCTAAGAAGACCAGAATCTAGTCTAGCTTATAGGTTTGAATTAAAAAAAATGAATACCAAAGTCTGACTTACCGTAAGTTAATCTCCGTTTGGGCATTAGCCTGTGCTGCTAATAAAAACAGCAAAGCTGTTATTGTCTTCATACTTGAGAAAAATCCAACCAGTTCTAGTCCTTAAGAAGTGAGCTACCAAAAAATTTAAACTTTTTTAACAATTTTCTCGATTGGTTTCGAGTTTTAAGGGTTGGGTTCTTGACCCAAAGAAATCCCTTCTTGAAATGAAAATTTAATTAGAAATTGGAATTAAATTTTTGCATCGAGACTTTTATTTGCATATCTATTTCATTGTTTGAAGTTCATTTTCTATTGTTCTCAATATTACTTGAATAAAGTTGCTGAAAATAATGGTTCAATTCTCTATAAGAATATTTTCGTTCGATCAGTGTTAGATCCTAAAAAGGAATTTTCTTTTTGCCAAAATGTTGGTTCCAACTCCGGGTTAAGTTTTGGCTGATTTTATGACATACTTATCTTTGAATTCCTTTGAAAGAAAAAAATGAAAAAAAATTCAAATTAATTGAATTTATATCAAATTTTTTTTCTATATAATTAAGTACGTTGAGCAGATTTAGTACATTTGAAATGGCCTCAGATTCAAGTGTTAGGGTTTTGCTTTGGTTCCCTGTGTCAACAAACGACAAAATCATCTCCTTCAAATTCTTTAAGGTCTTCAGTTACTTTAATGGGATAAATTTTCCGGGGGATTAGATTTCATGTTTTTCGCGGATTTGGGTGTCATCCGAGAAATTAGTCCCAATGGAAATTTAGAAAGGTCTTACCCGCGAAATCTTTTTCGACAAAACTCAAAAAATGTATCAAAGAAGCGTTATTAAAGTACTATCGAGAAAAATTGCAAAAAAATCAAATTCTTTGGTATCTTTGGACGGTGTAACTAGCTCTTTCCCAGCCCAGATAAAAAGCCCTGAAAGGCTGTTGTCTTTGGCTTTTTGATGTATGCTGATAAGGGGGAGTTTGTACTTTTACGGTGTGACGGGATTGGCCCTTTTTTAGTACGGTATTACGGGATTTGACGAAAAAAAAGACGGGAAAACGGTATTTAAAAATCAGACGGTGAAGGTATTTATGTACGTTTTTACCCTGTACAAGCCGGTGTGACCGTGTAATTTTTTCAATGTTCGGGATTCTGGAATTCAGGAAAGATTTGGACGGGAAAACGGTATTTCGAACCCCTACGAACCCCCCTCCCTGATAGTTTGCTGATCGTGCTTATTAAATTTATCTTCAATATTTACAAAAAGTTTCTAATAATAAAAGCAGGTCCTTGCTATTTTTGTCGATACATGATTTTTTTATCGCTAAGGTTACACAAGTTAATTTTGACCACGCGGTATTACATTTAATCAAGAAGAAGAAAATGATTGGTTCTTACCAAAGTGGGTTTATACGTTCTTATTTTATAAGAACAAACTATTCAAGAACATAAGGCTTCGATGGCCAAAATTTTAAGGACAAGTTAAGAACAATTTCTTTAAAAATCACGCAAAAGTACAAACAAAATGGTGAAATTAAGAACATTTTTAGACATTTTTAAAACTCAAAAAGTTAAGAACATTAGGGGGCTTTCAAAATTTCTTGATGTTCTAATTAAAAAATGTGTATTTCTTCATGAAAAAAAATTTTTATTGGATATTATTTACTTGTTACAACCAAATCATGACTGGTACCTTATAATTTGTAATGAAATCACTGTTTTCGCGATACCGTGAAATTTCCCCAAGACAAAAAAGTTCTATTTGTTCAGCTTTTCCACTTTTCCTCTTCCTTTTTTAAATTTGCTATTGATCTTTTTCATTATGAAGGTGTGAAATTGCTTAAGTCTGTTCATTAAAATTTACTTTAATTATTTAAAAAAAAAAAAGATATTTCGGTCACGTGATATAGGAGACAACCAATCATATTTTCAGATTTTAGCAATTTGATTCTAAACTCATCAAATTAATTTGCATCTATGTTATAAACTAGTACAGTACATAAAAGTTTATTGTTTTCTCAGTCCTTCTCAAATTAACGAAAATTATTTTCGATTTCTTGTCTATCCTACCGTTATTAAATATTTTCATTAATTTAAATTTGAAGATGAAATTTCGAACATTTTTGGCATATAATTTTAAAGAATTTTTTCATTTTTTTCAGGTTTTTTACAAAACATATTCAGTATTTACAGAAAATAATACCAACCTAAAGCCACTAAAAGTCTCACAAATGTTTGTTGCATACATGGTTCCATTTCTTTGGTTCAATTCAGAAGAGTAGATAAATTAAGATTTTCAAAAGTCACCAGAGCTGTCAAATATCCAACCAAGATTGACATTTCTTTAATGACTTCAATCTAAGGAATTTCGAAGACACTAAAACATAGAAAACCGTTTTTTCAAAAGTCACCAGAGCTGTCAGGACGGTTAGCCTCATCAAATGTCCAACCAACATTGACATTTCTTTAATGACTTCAATCTAAGGAATTTCGAAGACACTAAAACATAGAAAACCGTTTTTTCAAAAGTCACCAGAGCTGTCAGGACGGCTAGCCTCATCAAATGTCCAACCAACATTGACATTTCTTTAATGACTTCAATCTAAGGAATTTCGAAGACACTAAAACATAGAAAACCGTTTTTTCAAAAGTCACCAGAGCTGTCAGGACGGTTAGCCTCATCAAATGTCCAACCAACATTGACATTTCTTTAATGACTTCAATCTAAGGAATTTCGAAGACACTAAAACATAGAAAACCGTTTTTTCAAAAGTCACCAGAGCTGTCAGGACGGTTAGCCTCATCAAATGTCCAACCAACATTGACATTTCTTTAATGACTTCAATCTAAGGAATTTCGAAGACACTAAAACATAGAAAACCGTTTTTTCAAAAGTCACCAGAGCTGTCAGGACGGTTAGCCTCATCAAATGTCCAACCAAGATTGACATTTCTTTAATGACTTCAATTTAAGAATTTCGAAGACACTAAAACATAGAAAACCGTTTTTTCAAAAGTCACCAGAGCTGTCAGGACGGTTAGCCTCATCAAATGTCCAACCAACATTGACATTTCTTTAATGACTTCAATCTAAGGAATTTCGAAGACACTAAAACATAGAAAACCGTTTTTTCAAAAGTCACCAGAGCTGTCAGGACGGTTAGCCTCATCAAATGTCCAACCAACATTGACATTTCTTTAATGACTTCAATCTAAGGAATTTCGAAGACACTAAAACATAGAAAACCGTTTTTTTCAAAAGTCACCAGAGCTGTCAGGACGGTTAGCCTCATCAAATGTCCAACCAACATTGACATTTCTTTAATGACTTCAATCTAAGGAATTTCGAAGACACTAAAACATAGAAAAACGTTTTTTTCAAAAGTCACCAGAGCTGTCAGGACGGTTAGCCTCATCAAATGTCCAACCAACATTGACATTTCTTTAATGACTTCAATTTAAGAATTTCGAAGACACTAAAACATAGAAAACCGTTTTTTCAAAAGTCACCAGAGCTGTCAGGACGGTTAGCCTCATCAAATGTCCAACCAACATTGACATTTCTTTAATGACTTCAATTAAGAATTTCGAAGACACTAAAACATAGAAAACCGTTTTTTCAAAAGTCACCAGAGCTGTCAGGACGGTTAGCCTCATCAAATGTCCAACCAACATTGACATTTCTTTAATGACTTCAATCTAAGGAATTTCGAAGACACTAAAACATAGAAAAACGTTTTTTTCAAAAGTCACCAGAGCTGTCAGGACGGTTAGCCTTATCAAATGTCCAACCAAGATTGACATTTCTTAAATGACTTCAATCTAAGGAATTTCGAAGACACTAAAACATAGAAAACCGTTTTTTCAAAAGTCACCAGAGCTGTCAGGACGGTTAGCCTCATCAAATGTCCAACCAAGATTGACATTTCTTTAATGACTTCAATTTAAGAATTTCGAAGACACTAAAACATAGAAAACCGTTTTTTCAAAAGTCACCAGAGCTGTCAGGACGGTTAGCCTCATCAAATGTCCAACCAACATTGACATTTCTTTAATGACTTCAATCTAAGGAATTTCGAAGACACTAAAACATAGAAAACCGTTTTTTCAAAAGTCACCAGAGCTGTCAGGACGGTTAGCCTTATCAAATGTCCAACCAAGATTGACATTTCTTTAATGACTTCAATTTAAGAATTTCGAAGACACTAAAACATAGAAAACCGTTTTTTCAAAAGTCACCAGAGCTGTCAGGACGGTTAGCCTCATCAAATGTCCAACCAACATTGACATTTCTTTAATGACTTCAATCTAAGGAATTTCGAAGACACTAAAACATAGAAAACCGTTTTTTCAAAAGTCACCAGAGCTGTCAGGACGGTTAGCCTTATCAAATGTCCAACCAAGATTGACATTTCTTAAATGACTTCAATCTAAGGAATTTCGAAGACACTAAAACATAGAAAACCGTTTTTTCAAAAGTCACCAGAGCTGTCAGGACGGTTAGCCTCATCAAATGTCCAACCAAGATTGACATTTCTTTAATGACTTCAATTTAAGAATTTCGAAGACACTAAAACATAGAAAACCGTTTTTTCAAAAGTCACCAGAGCTGTCAGGACGGTTAGCCTCATCAAATGTCCAACCAACATTGACATTTCTTTAATCACTTCAATCTAAGGAATTTCGAAGACACTAAAACATAGAAAACCGTTTTTTCAAAAGTCACCAGAGCTGTCAGGACGGTTAGCCTCATCAAATGTCCAACCAACATTGACATTTCTTTAATCACTTCAATCTAAGGAATTTCGAAGACACTAAAACATAGAAAAACGTTTATTCTTCAGTCGATCATCAATTTGAATATGAGGATCTTTCAACAGTCCGATCGGTATCAAAGTCTTAACTAATGCCTCTTTAGCTCGTTGTCGGTTCGGACAAAACAGTCTTCGGAAAGATTGAATTCTTTTTGAGTATATGATTGGGTTGATGCTACTCTGCGCCGCTTGGCAAGTCTTTAAGAAAGTCAATACTACAACCAGATAGGAATATTCATTAGGTCCCAAAGACACGTTAAAAGATCTCATAACGAAGTAGATAACGTGGAATACATCGATAGGAACTACACATATGAAATAAACGGTGATTATCGAGTTCAGTAAACCTCTTATATTTTTCATTCTTTCGATTAAGCGTTTATGTTTGGAATAGAAATCTTTGTTTTTGTTCAAAGATCGTATTGTCAGGCGTCCATAGATGAAGATATACGCGCATGAGCATAAGTCTCTTGTTAGCATGATGACGTCAAAAGTAAAATTTAGAATGAATCCTTCCTTGGAAGAGCTCTGTGATGTAGAGGTACACGTGTTGAGACCTGCTGTTTCGTTCTGCAAAATATCCAAGGTTAAAGTCCACGGAATGGTGAGCGCTACCGAGATGAGAGTGGAAACAATGAACCACGTGATCGTCAAACGTTTCGTGATTGGTCGTTCGAGGGGTTTACTGACAACGCGGTAACGCTGATAAGCGATCAACATTAATATAAATTGCGATAGCGTAATACAAATTGATGGTAAGCTACGCAAAATTTTGCAGGCTGGTTCTCCAAAATGCCATTTCTTCCATCTTACTGTGGTCAAGTAGAGATACAACCCTGGAGTAAAAACCGTGGTTAAGAGATCCACCACAGCAAGCGCTCTTAACATGTAATTGAACTTGTTACCAGGACGTTTCCGAATATTGTCACTGAAGATGTAGATTGCCAAAGCGTTTCCAATGATGCCCAGAATGAAGATTATGGATAGAAGAGTCAAATTGAGGTTATTGAAGACATCAGATAGAGCGGTTGATGAAACATCATTTGAATTACTGATGGTTGTGGTAGCTGTTGGTAGGATGGAGGTAGGTGAGAATGGTACAAAGACATTAGGACTGGTTGTTGTAAAGCTTGTGTTATTCAAAAGACTGGATGTTGTTGGTGAAGTATTGACTGGAGCCATCGTAGAAGTGACCATCACTTTTGGTTTGTTGATACTAAAAATGAAATCAGGTGGATAGAGTAATACATTCTGGATCTTATGCACTCCAGACAAAATTGAGAACCTGCAAACATAAAATTGCGTACAGGGTTGGAAACCTTGACTGGTCTTTGAACATATTTAAAAATTATGACAACTCCTTATACTTCCAGATTAAACGAAAACTAAGTTACCGTTGCTGGCTTACCAGTACATAAAGTATTAAGCTTTTAATTATAGCTCTGCAGACCATTTTAGCCATGTTTATTACTTGAGATAAGTTCACACTTGACTTTACGTATGTAGCACCTTGAATATTGTACAAGTACATTATCTATGCCAAAGATATTCACACTTCATAAAATTCAAGTTTATTATCCACAAAAACTACTGGTACAGTCCATGGCCCCCGGGGGAGGGCACCTAGCCAAGATTGGGTACGGGGACATGCCGCTGATCAGGGTTACTTTTTCAGGCTCTGAAGATTTGACTTGACTGGGTCCCAAATTTACTACTTTTCAAGATGTGAATCTGACAGGGTCGACTTCTGGTTATTTTAAACAACAGGGTGGAAATTAGAAAGATTTTTCAATTTTTCGTCTACTTTCAGCGATTTTTGTTATTTTGTTCGGACAGGGTCCCAATTTTCTGAAAATTCTTATCTGGCAGGGTCCCCTTTTCAAACTTGAACGGTACGTCCCCGTCGGCCGTCAAGGTCAGTGCCCCCCCCCCATGTCCAACCCAAAATGCAAGTTATGCATAAGAGTATGGTTATGAAAATTCTTTCATACGTCCTACAAAACCTTTCATTATAATATGTAGTTGAAAAGTTTAGAAAACAAAAGGTATTGATTTTTTTTACATCTTATCAAGATCTTACTATCTTTAGCTTAAAATATACCTTCACGAAATTGTCTTTCCAACTACTCTCGGGTACCTAATAGCCGTCCCTCCCGCAAATTAATTTTTTGAAAATTTTCCACCAAGGACATTCTTATTCCAAACCCCCGCTTATTCCACCCCCCCCCCCGGCTAATAGGTACCCGAGAGTATCTCTAATCCTAATCTTTCAAGAGTTATTATCTAAAATCTACATATTGGCATTACCATTAACATACTCAAAATTTGATTATACTTTTAAAGTCTTTACGTACTGTATGTAAAGGTATAATATATTGGACTTTAAAAGAGCCGTTAGTATCTGGAAGACAGGACTTAATTGTTAAGTCAAAAGACTTTAAAGGCGTTTTTCATAAGAACAAACTATATAAGAATTAGAGTTTCGATGGCCAAAATATTAAGAACAAGTTAAGAACAACCTTTGCGGACTCCAAAACACCCGATTTATTAGGAAAATGGACAAAATGATTAGAAAACGGTGAAAATAAGAACGTGTTATAATAGGCTCAAAACTAAAAAAGTTAAGAGCATTCGAAGGCTTCAAAGATTTTGGATGTTCTTATAAAAAGAACGTGTATTTTTATCACATTTTCAAACCGTACGTTTCTAACTGTAACTGTGAAATTCTCTACCAAGGAGTTGGAATTTCATTGCAAACAGATTTTGTAAATCCACAGGGTTTAAAACACCAAGCCATCTACTCTACGACACGATCAATGAAATCATCCAATATTTTGGAATTTCGATGATTTTTTATGGCTAACTGTTTTGACTTTCACTAATTCGAACTTCTATTAGTTGCCTGAAGACATGAAACTTCCAGTAGCAGGATACTGCTGATATTTTTTTCCTTACGAACTTCTATTATTCGAATCTTTCTATAATTCGAACTAATTCTCAGCTCCCGTCATAGGAAAAACCTAGTAAAATACTTTCTATAATTTGATTTCTGTAATTCGAATAAAATAAGAATTTCGTTTCGAGTTCGAATTAGCGAGAGTCAACTGTACAATCATTCCCAAACTCTCCTGTCAAATTTACTGGGCCAAATAACTTTAAATAAAAATGTGGAGACGAGAAATAAAAAAAAGGCGAGAAATATAAATTTTTACATTTTTTGACGTTTCGATGACTTCTTTTCATCACCATGATCATTATGTAAATAATTAATACATTAAATAATTCACCTGTGTCAATGATCTATAGATAAATCAAGAAATTTGGTTAATTGATTTGACAAAAAAACTCTCTGACTCGAACTCCTTTAACTCGAACTTCTACTCTAATTCGAATTGAAACACTGGTCTCCTTAATATAAAATTATTCCCGTAAATTCAACTTTTTATCTAATTTAAAAAGAAATGTTTCTTACTTTTGAAGACAGTCAAGTGTTTTGTCATTTACCGTCGTTTTGCATAACAATCCCATTCCTGCACTAAGATTCCTCTGCCACTTGTCTATCGAAAAAAGACCCAAGTAGTTAAAAAATGGGCTTCAGAAAGCTAAGCAATTTTGTAACTAAACAAACAAGATTCTCCGTACATTTAAAAAAAAACCTTTCCAATCTAAAGCCGAATATACCATGCAGTAAAAGTGGCGGAAAATCCCAGGAAAGTCAGGAGAATCTTGGAATGGAAATCTTATGCAAAACGACGGTAATGGTTTTGGTGAAAAGTTCAAACGTAAATTAACGATAAAAACTTTGTTAATTCACGTGAATAATGGTTAGTGACTGAGCTTTTGGAACAGTATTAATACCCTACTTACAATATCACACTCTCGTATCGCAGACATATTCAGTTTTCATTCTAGCCTACTGCAAAACCTCGTTCTAAAGACCTATGTGGTGGAAACAATTTGAGAACTTATTTTCATTTTCAAGGTCGAGTCGAATCAAAAAAATATACAAAATTTTGATCCATTGAATGAGAAAAAGATACCTCCCAGTTAAAGTTAGCTGAAACCGTCATTGCATGATGTCACTAGGAATCTTCAGTGCACACGATAAAGGGTTTCCATGTATCGAATTGACGTCATGAAATTGTTGGTGTTGATTGAGCAACCATTGAAACGATTCCTTGAATTCACCAATCGAACATGTTGGATTGCTCTCGGAGATTCTCCTCGCCTCCTCCTGCAAAGTGTGAGTGTTAACTTAACTTTAACTGCCGTGCGTTTTTTTAAGATTCAACCTATTTGGCGCGGGAGGAAATTAAGGTTGGACCTATATCCCGAAAAAAAAAAGAACCTATTTAACCTATTTGCCAAATGTCGGCATATGCCGACATGAGTTACCACAGAGTTTACCAAAAAAAACTTGGCAGAGAAATGGAAAGGCTCATGTCGGCAAATACCATTATCGCCAAAGAAATCGAAAAGGCCAATGTCCGCAAAATGCCGTCATCGAGTAAGAAATCGAAAGTGCCTCCTATGTCGCCAAATGCCATCATCAGTACGGAAAGTGTTAAAGGGAAGCTCAACAGATTTTGGATTTTTTCGTTTCTATCCTGAAATGGTTTGTTTCAACGATAAATTTCAAAATTTCATAATTGCAACTCTCTTTTCACTCTTAAAATTAGTTTAATGAGCTTTTAAAAAGAGGCTCCCCTCTACTAAAATGAAATTATTTATCAAATAAAAAAGACGCACTTTCAGCTGTTTTATGACGTAGCCTTATGCTTATCTTCTCAGGCTAAAATTCAGTGAAGACATGCCCTTCAGTAGAGGGTTTGTGACTAAATTTTTGTGTTTCTTGTTGGATTTTTTATTGTTATTCAGATAAATCACCCACAAATTTCTAGAATACTTTTCTATGTATTTATTTCTTATTTAAAACAGAACTCTGAAAGCATACAGTCGGAACCACTACATAGAAATGGCAACTATTGCCTTAACGGGAAATATTTCCCGAACGGGAAGGTGAAAATAACCCAAAAAGGAAACTGTTTCCAGATTGAAAATTTCACTTTTCTGTTTCCCGTTTTGGTCAAGAACATTTCATTGTTCCCGAACGGGAAGTTGAATTTTTGTAAACAAAGCAGATTTTTGTTTCCCGATCGAGAAGAAGTTTCCAAATAGGGAAGTTTTTAATTGGGAATGGGGAAAGTAGAAGCGATTACCCGGTGGATTTCTTAACTACCCGGTGAAAGGTATTTATTTACCCTCTTTTACAATAGGCATCAGTTATTTACCTTCCACGACCATTTCCGGAGTGTGCCATTCTATTAGTGGTTCCGACTGACATACAGTAGTCATTACTGGATTTGTTCTGTTTTCTGAATACTGTGACGTCATAATCCAAAGAAAAGTCAATCTTTTTTAAAAAGAAAGGGGGTGATTTTTTGAACATATTTTTAACTGAAGTTAAGAGAGATTTTTCATGATTTTTATTTGAGAGATCGGACTTTCTTTCTCATTTTTATACTTAATATTACCAAAAATCAGGGAAAAAATGAAAATGACAAATTTGTTAGTTCCCCTTTAAGAATTGATTCAAATAATGGTAATTGAAACCATACCTTTATCCATTCGAGAACTTTTCGAGGACGATAAAACTCATCTTTTTCAATGTTATCTAAAAATGAGGGAAAATAAAACATCCATAACAATCTGGGAAAAAAAGATTCTAGGAATCAAAACCTTCTTCATTAAGGTCTTTCACGATAAGGTCAAAGAAATTCAAACTAATAAATTTATTTTTCAGTTGTTTTTCAATGTTGGATAAAAAAAACAAAGTTGGAAATTTTCACATTTTTCAAAAAGTGTTGCGCGCTGGAAAGGTTGTCATTCAACTCCAAGTAGCTTTTTTGCTAATTGGAATTTGGATGTTTTCCTTTTCAAGAGCTCCTTGTATACTTCACTGGAGTCGGCGCCATCGAAAAGTTAAGTTCACTCTACTGTAGCTTAGCAAGAGAGCTGTCCTTTGCGGACAAAGCCTGTACATAATAGGTTGTTTTCTGAAATGGTGCACCGTTCCTTTCTTACTTTGTATGAACTGAAAAGTATGCCACCGTCAATTAAGAGTTATTATTTTGATTCTTACAAAGTAGATGCCTATAATACAGAAAAATATGCTCACATTGCGCATCGTTCCTTGTTTACTTTGTAAGAACTAATCACCAAAAGGTTTATCACCGTTTATCAAGAGTTATTATTTTGATTCTTACAAAGTAGATGCTTATAATACAGACAAATATGCTCATATTGTGCGCCGTTCCTTGTTTACTTTGTAAGAACTATTTACCGAAAGTTATACCCTCCTCTATCAAGAGTTATTATTTTGATTCTTATAAAGTACACGCTTTTTTATAAGAATGGTGTAAATCCATTCCATCATGGATATTCTTAACTTTTTTGGGAAAATTATCCTAAAATATTCTTACAGCATTCTTAGGTTAGGATCCTAATTCAGACTAGATTTAACATTTAGTACATACGTCTCAAGGATAAAATGGCATTTTTGTGAAAGGAGTGAGCCTTACTTGGGGGTAATTGACAATTTATAATTGAACATGCTCTAAAAATGGCATTCTTAGGTTTAAATGCCAAATTCCATGATGGTGATATTCTTATAAAGTGTATTCTTATAAAAAAACGTGTAGGTGCTTATAACACAGACAAATATGCTCATATTGTGCGCCGTTACTTGTTTACGTTGTAAGAACTAATTACCAAATGTTATATGCCCGTCTATCTATTGAGTTATTTTGATAAACTTAAAAAACGCACGAAAAGCGTGCATGGTTAAAAGAACTAGTAAACAAAAACTGAATTTAGTGTGTTCGTCCACCGCATTGAGTACTTTCGTTTTTCTAAATTAGTTTCAGAGAAGAATATATTATTAACTTATAAATAATTAGAGTCGTTTAAAGAAGACCACAGAGAAAGGTTTCAAAGCGTAAGAGCAAAAAGGGTTTTCTGAAACTTACACAAACGCACACAAAAGTGATAGTAGTTGGTATCATCAAGAATATAAGCTTATTTTGAACAGAATGGTTCATAGGAGACAGCACAGAAAGTTTTCCAAAGCAATTTATCTTGTATAAATTCACTAATATACAGTTGGATAGAGGGAAGACTTTTATCACCAATAATGGTATAAACTTTATATAAAGGGTTTTTTTTCTATGTACAGGTTTTTCGTTTTTCGTTTTTAGTAAAAAATAAAAGGTTGTTGTGGTAGGTGAGATTGGTTGGATTGGTCTCTAGACTAGGGACAAAGAAGTGAGAAAAATAAAAAACAAAAGGGAATCACCCTAGCGTTAGGCTTGGTTACACTGGAAAAATTGATCAAAAAAAAAAGAATTGAGCTTGGGATTGAAAGAGAACAAAAGGGGATACATCGTTCAAAGTAAATCAGGGCTAAAGTTGAAAAATATCGTATGTTTACAAAATTTTTATTTAAAATATTATGTATATGTTGAATGGATTTCTTGAGATTTATCTTGAAAATGTGACTAACGAACTAGGTATCTTTGAGATAATGGATAGAATTAAAAGTTGAGAAAAACGTGGAGGTCACAGTGCAAAGATGAGCTAAAGCTCACAAGAAACATCTATCTGAAAGCTAGTGCATATAAAGTCAAAATGTTTTCTAGTTAATTTTTTTTTCTTCGTATAGAAGTGTACATAGCTCGAAAACCACTCATGGTTAAACCTTATGTACATAGTTTATTCTTCTTCTATAATCTCAAAAAGATAAACAAACAAACAAACAAACAATAAAATATAAGATATAATATATATAAGTGAAGTGAGAAGAGATTAAAAGAAGCTTTGGAGAAATTGTAGGTAAGAGGGGGAAGGGGGGGACAAGGGTAGGATAAGTGGGTAGAACCTCCAAGGCTTCTTTCATTCTGTTTTGTCACTTCTTGAAAATTTAAAAGGTATGTAATATAATCATATAAAATGTTTCAACTGTTCATGGTGTGTCTGTTAAGGGTGTTTTTCAGTTCTTTACGATTTTCCATTACATGCCAGTCGGATAGCAAGTAAGAGAATCTGTTTCTAGTATTCTGTTCTAATTCATTTTTAATGGTCCGTTTGTGTTTTTTTTTTCATTAAGAATTACAGCAATGACGTCAAGGTTAGCCGAGCAGCAGGAGTTGAATAACACTTGTATAGTTGAGTAGGATCGTTCTACTTTGGATAGGATTTCCAATAGGTACCGTGAGATTGGGTAACTTGCATCAGTGGAGGCTAACATGCATAGCCCTCAAATGAAAGACCTGGCAAAGTTAAATCAAAACAAAAATGGTAGAGTTGAGCTGCGAGCGAAGCTGCGTAGTTGTATTTTAATGACCAGTCAGGTTTTTTATTTGAGGGCTATGCATGTTAGCCTCCACTGATGCAAGTTACCCAATCTCACGGTATGCTGATGTGACTTTGTTCTTCATAAGCTGCAATATAAGATTAATTCTACGGTAGTTTATTGTCGATGTGAAGTCTGATAGGTTGTAATGTTTAAGAAGTTCGTTAGTGGCATGTTTCGACAGGCCTAACAGAGACTTGAACGCGGAGCAGAATTGTTTGTTGAGAAGATGTAGATCGGTTTCATTTATATCAACTATTTCTAAGCCATATAAAACTTTCGGAATAACTAGAGATTTAAATAGCGTTGAGATTGTGTTCGGATGCATTTTACGTTTACCACTGGAAATCAAGGACGAAGTCACTGCCCATAGTTCAGAGATTCTGTCTTGGAGATGTTTGTGAAGCGTCATTTTATGCGATAGGATGTACCAGTGAACACCAAGATGTTATAGGTTCTGCTGAGGATAGATTGCCTCCCCGTTCAATATAAGGGAGGGGTCAGGAATGATTTGTTTTCCTGATATTATAAACTGAGTCTTTCTTTTATCACTGTTGAATTTGATTCCTTTGGATTCTCCATGTTTAACAACTGTATCAATCATTCGTTGGAGATGGTTCAAGGTTGGACCCCGGGGGGGGGGGGGGGGCACTCGATTTCGAAACGACGGTATGTGCCGCGCAAAATTTGCTTTTCAAAATCGTACCCTTACAGTGCAGTTCAAAATGGCTGAAAAGGTACCCTTTCAGTGCATTTTCTCTTGATTTACCCAACCCTTATAGTGCACTATATTTCTCAGCTGTAAACCTGCGTGAAAGAAGAAGCTTGGGAAATTTTCTGTTTCAAAGAAAAACTGAGAAAATTATTCTTGTCAGAGCTGTAATTATCAGACAATAGAAACTTTTTCAAATAAACGAGAAGTAAAAATCTTTCTTTTTAACCCTTATTTTGGATTTGTTTTAAAATTCGACCCTTGCAGTGCAATCTCACAGAAACACACCCTTACAGTGCATTTTGGGATGTTGAAAAACCCCACCCTTAAGCACGGCACATGACGTAGGCCAGATCATATGAGTGCCCCCCCCCCCCCCCGGGGGTTGGACTGACCAGTATGATGTCATCCGCAAAAACTATGATAGAGGTGTTTAGATCTGGTGTGAGTAAGGCTCCAAGATTGGATTTTTTTATCGTGTCAATAAGGAACTCTGTGTAGATATTGTAGAGATAGGGTGACATGCTTGATCCATGTCTGACTCCTTGTGTTAATTTGAAACTCTCAGAATAATGACCTTTGTATTTAACACTAGTTTCTTCTCTGAGATATAAGTTTATTAAAAAGCGAATAACAAGTCTCGGTATTGTTTCTCTTGTGATGAGATTGTTGAATAGTACGAGCCAATTACAACAGTCAAAGACTTTCTCTGCATCCATGCTGCAAACATGGACAGGAGTGCCTTGACTGTTGTACTTTGTAATTGTATCTCTCAGTAGTAGTTCAGCATGCGACGTTGAGACATCAGAACAGAAGCCAAATTGAGCACTTCGATGTTGCTTTAGATCTGGGCATTTGATTATGATGACTTTCTCGATAATTTTTGTGATGATTGGTATGAGACTAATTCCCCGGTAGTTGTTTGGGTCACTCCCGGGGGGGGGGGCAGCTGGGCAAAAGGACCGACGGGTATGTGCGGGTCCTAAGGGTACCTTTTCCAATATGTTTGAAATGCACTGTAAGGGTCGGAAAAACTAGAGATGCACTGTAAGGGTAGAAATTTCAGAAAATTCTTGAAAAATCTAGATATTTTGACCAAAATTGCTAGAATTTTGACCATTTTTTGCACGAAAGGGATCGAAAATTTGGGGGAAAATGCACTCAAAGGGTATGATTTTCACTGATTTTTGCTGCACTGTAAGGGTGCAATTTTAAAAGCCAATTTTTGGCCCGCACATACCGTCAGTCCGCAAACCCAGTGCCCCCCCCCCGGGGGGTCACTAAATGGCTTACGATGGGACTTAACGACTGGTACAATGTGTGATGATATGCTGGTAAGTTGTCGATTGTCATGATGTTGTTTATAAGGTAGGCGATAAAGTTCAGAAAATTGTTTAATTCGGTAATAGCTTGTTTAACATCAGATATTGATGTGTCAAAGTCATTACCTCCGGATCGAGTTAAATTTTGAAGAACGTCTTTGAGTTTCTTGTTTGATTCACTATTATCGATTGAGTTAATTCTTGGGGTACTAAGTAGGTTACCAAAGTGGCTTTTGAATTTTGAATTCACTGTTAATTTCTTCAGGTGTAGTTTTATTGTTAATTGTGTACAGTTTTTGGGATTTTGAATTAGCTAGGCGGACTTTCTTCCAGTATGATCTGGAATTGAAGTTTTTGATTTTCTCTACATTAATATAGTGTTCCGCAGTAGATTGGGTTTTACACGTCTTGACTAGGCAGCGATAGTCTTTTCTAGCAAGTTTGTATCGGTTAAATTCAACTGAGCTATCATCTCTGGGAAACCTTTTTCACGCCAAGAGTTGAACATTTTCTGAAGAGTTTTTCTTTTCTTGGTTTGGTTTCTTTATTTAGTTTCGGTTTTTTTAACTAGATTACTTAGGTGTTTCTATTTTTTTTTCCCTGTGAATGTCTTTTAATCGGAATTGAATAATCAAGACATGAAAAATGACTATATTGTAATCTGTTTTCAATGAATAATCTAAAATGTACTGGAGATGACATGTAGGCGTTAATAATGTGCGCGCGCTCTTTCGGGAGCGTGATGGATGATGGAAGGCGGTCGTTTCAGTTTGGTTTACATCCAAACTGTGCTGTGACGTAGTAATATTATAACATCGAGGTAGACAAGATAACATTCAGGTTAAAGGTTTTATTTTTACATAAGCGTTCCCGTTTGATATCAGCCACATATTTCATATCAGGACAGTGTCCCTATATTATGCTAATTATAAGCAAAAATATGTTTTTCTTTTCCTCTTTCTGACCAATATTGCTCCACATCCATGTCAATCCAATGTGAAAAAGCTTGTGAATTAAAATTGATGAGTAAGCAAACGATATCACTCTTATTTAAAAACAAAACC
This sequence comes from Clytia hemisphaerica, assembly GCF_902728285.1. Classification (NCBI taxonomy): domain Eukaryota; kingdom Metazoa; phylum Cnidaria; class Hydrozoa; order Leptothecata; family Clytiidae; genus Clytia; species Clytia hemisphaerica. Next base: position 456,850 of record NW_027104602.1, read on the forward strand.
TTAGAATTTTATGTATTCACTTTATAAAGTTGATCCATATTGTTTGTTTCCCTCTTCCAAATGATCGAAAATCTTGTTGGTTTATTTTTACAGAATTAAATAAAAATGATCGAGGTACCGATAAAAGCTATTCCAAAAGCCATACAATTAGCTACAATTACTTCGCATAAGATTGTAAATGAATGCACAGAACCAAAAGTCTCAGCCGTAACAGAGAGGGACCTTAAAAACTTGGTCAGTGAATTTGAAGAAAAGAAAGACAGGTTGGATGTCTTGGTTGATTCCTGGTTATCTCAAAGGGAAGAATTGGTCAAAAGCGTGAAGGCAATTGCTGGTCAATGCGACGAAACACACATGGATGTCAACATATCAAATGTTGCTAGTGGAGTTGTGGGCTTCGTTGGGGCGAGTTTTGCCGTTACTGCAGTGTCAATAGCCTTGGCTCCAGTAACAGCTGGTGCCAGTGTTATTGCAGGCTTTTCAATCGCCGCGGTTACTGTTGGACTTTCTGGGGGAGCTGTTGGTGTGGGAGCAAATATCATTGGACCTTGGTTGATCAAAAGTAAGTGCGCTTCTCTACACAGTTTATTTTTTATATAAGAATTACATAAATCGAAATGAGTCTCGCCTTAAAATATTCTTAGTAATACTTGTTGAACTTTCATGCTCCTTTCAAGTATTGAAAGCGAAAAAATGAAAAGAAAAAAAACTAATCAAAAACCCCGAAGAACTGAAAAACCCTAACTGAAGAAAGAAAAATTAAACAAAACTTTTGAGGCTCAGCATAATTCTTAAAAAAATCTTAAACTTTTGAGTCTTATAAGAAAAAGGACTTTCCCAATCGTGTATTCATCGCTGAACCTTTGTAAAAACAAAGGCGCAAATTATAGCCGGTAAGACTTAAATGTCTTAATCTCGTTTTAAATTTAGAAAAATGCAAAGAAGCTGATGAACTTATAAAGAAAGATGATATCATGACGCAAGAAGTTCAAGCACTTTCTGAAGAAATCGAGAAAATATCGTCAACGATCGAGTCACTCAAACAGCGCCAACACATCGACATCGGTGCTAGCTCATTTGGTTTTGCTGCAAAAGCTGCAGCCGACATTGTGGAAATCGTGATGTGCGCAAAAGCAATTAAAAGTATCACGACTGCTTCTCAAATTATCGACGGTATAGTAGACGTGACTAAAGTGGCCGCGTTGGCTGGCAGTAAGACGGCAATGGTATTTGCGGTTTTCGGATTAGCCGTTTCGATTGGTGAAATTGCATGGTACTCCCGGAAGATTGACAAAAAAGAAAAGTCAGAAGCTGGATTAAGTTTCATGAAAATTGCAGATAACTTGACACAGCAGATAGCCAAAATTCGTCAGATCAAGATTACAAATGACCAGCCCCGTACAAGAAGTAGTACAGTCTAAAGTGAACATTTACATACATATAACCGGAGAGAAAGACATATTTTATATAACGTAAAATTCTAATTCATTATCTCACAGAAGTTTCTCTAGTATAACTTAAATACAATGTAATTTCTTTGTTCAGCTTTGTTTGATATTTTGTTTTGGATATTCAATTCCTCGGGGAAGTAGAGCGGGTTTATAGATAGATAGAGCAACTAGAGGGGGCCTCTTTTTTTAGTTAAAATATTGAATAAAAATGGGTCGTTCGCCAGAATAAATTCTCGCAAAATTTAGAAATTTTATTAAATCGCCAAAATAAATTCCACCAAATTGCACCAAAATTGGCGAATGGGCTCGATTCGCCAAAACTTCTTCTCGCCAAAATTTCTTCTCTTTTCCCGTCATCATCTGCAAAAGGCGTCATATAAAATGAGAATACTTCTGGAAATAAATCCAGTGATTACCATTCAAACCAGAAGCATACCCGGCGGAACAACCGTAAAAGCAGGGAGGCTGCAGGGGCAATGGGATAAAATCTGCTTGGAATTTGAGAAAAAAATCTCATTTTCTTAAAATTGGGGAGGCTCACCAGTCTCCCAGTCACCCTGCTTTCGCCGGGCCTGAGAAGCAAAGAGTCTATCAGGGAGCGTCGTATTTGAAAATGTTTCGCCGAAATTTAAAACATTTGTAAATAAACATATACGCACAGCTTAGCTCATTTTAAATTCATATTGTATCTTTTATTAGGGGGAATTCTTTAAATTTTGTACAGTTCATGAACCCCGTCACCAGGATGAGAAATTTCCAGTAGATTTTCATATTTCAAACCATTGTGAAGTAGCGCAAAACGTTTTGAATGATATTTTAAAGACATTTCAATGACATAGAGGCCACAAGACAACTTCTCTCAAGTTTTTGAATAATACGACACTCTCAACCCTAAACTAAGGGCTACTTTGTCATAAAAAATCTACACTACAAAGTTTTTTCAAGTAGCTTTTTTTCTAATTGAAATTTGGATGTTTTCCTTGTCAAGAGCTCCTTGTTTGTTTTACTGGAGTTGGCGTCATCGAAAAGTTAAGCTCACTCTAGCTTATCATGAGAGCTGTCCTTTGCGGACAAAGCCTGTACATAATAGGTTGTTTTCTAATCTATATAGTTCCGAAATGTTTAAATATAAATCACATGGGAAAGAAATAACCAGAAATAGCCAAGGTGAAAAAATAAAAACTGTTTAGGGATGCATACATGCTAGTCCAAATATTAATTGATTCCAATTGGTCAGCAGTATATCATTATCACGTTTCCGGCGCGTTTTGGCCACTTAAAAAAAGGTTCAGTTGCTCAAAAGGCTCTTGAATAGTCATTACAAAAATCACCATTTTGTACCTTTTCCGAACGATTTTTAAACATCCTTAGATTAGCTGTCAAAGCACAATACGTCAAAGGTTTGCAGATGAGATGGAGTTTTTATAAGATGCTTTAATAATTTTTTTTTGTTCCTTGATTTGATACCATACTGGATATATTAGTTATGAACAAAATACATAAATTACCCCAAAATTGAGAAAATGGCAAGACCAAGACCTGTAAAAATAATTGGTCATTTGAAGTAATTAAAATGATGCGTTCTTCAGAAAAATTTTTATTACTGGCTAACAACCAACCAAATCAAATAAGAACTTGTAAAAGCTCCATCTCGTCCCAAGGTTTGAAGTGCTTGCTATTGGTGACCTCTTCAAACTAGTAAATTCTTTTTCTCAAAGCTTAATTTGATGATCGCTACCAGCCTGTAACGATGCGGGCAGACAGTGGCGTTGTGGGAAAATTTTTCTGGAGGGGCTAAAGTCAATTTTTGGACCCCGGTGGAGGTCCTTTAAATTAACCCATGTTCGTTCGTCCGTTCGTTCGTTCATTCGTTTGACTGCATTTTTGAAAAAATGAAACATTTTTTTATATTATGTATTGTCTGTTAGTTTTCTCAGTCATTTTCATTTTTTTCGGTCGTCTACCGGCAGTGCTTTATTTTTACCCTACCTTACATATTCTCAAACAGACACAATAAACGCACGTGAAAGTGAAACTTATAATATTATAAACATCGAGATAGACTAGACAATATTATGGTTGAAATTTAACTCAGTAAAGAATTTTGTGTATTCAATCCAACATTTCCAATTCATTGTTGGACGTCATGTTGGACGAAAAGTCATTTGCGCAAAAACGTCAAACATTTTCTTCCAACATGATTACGCAAATGTATCCGACATTGAAACCAACATAAAAGTGACGTCAATCTCATAAAAAATGTTGGATGAAAAGTTTGACGGCGATCAAACTTCATCCAACATGATTTCCAACAATTTTCTTAAAAAGTTGCAATTTTATAACTTGCGCAAATGAACCCAACATTTGATCCAACAATAATGTTGGATCAAATGTTGGATTCATTTGCGCCGGCCTTAATTAAACGACGTCACTCTTACTTAAAAAACAAAACCTTAGAATTTTTGTGTATTCACTTTATAAAGTTGATCCATATTGTTTGTTTCCCTCTTCCAAATGATCGAAAATCTTGTTGGTTTATTTTTACAGAATTAAATAAAAATGATCGAGGTACCAATAAAAGCTATTCCAAAAGCCATACAAATAGCTACAATGGCTTCGCATAAGATTGTAAACGAATGCACAGAACCAAAAGTCTCAGCCGTAACAGAGAGGGACCTTAAAAACTTGGTCAGTGACTTTGAAGAAAAGAAAGACAGGTTGGATGTCTTGGTTGATTCCTGGTTATCTCAAAGGGAAGAATTGGTCAAAAGCGTGAAGGCAATTGCTGGTCAATGCGACGAAACACACATGGATGTCAACATATCAAATGTTGCTGGTGGAGTTGCAGGCGTCGTTGGAGCAGGTCTTGGCGTTACTGCATTGTCAATAGCCTTGGCCCCAGTAACAGCTGGTGCCAGTGTTATTGCAGGCTTTGCAATCGCCGGGGCTACTGTTGGACTCTCTGGGGGAGCTGTTGGTGTGGGAGCAAATATCATTGGACCTTGGTTGATCAAAAGTAAGTGCGCTTCTCTACACAGTTTATTTTTTATATAAGAATTACATAAATCGAAATCAGTCTCGCCTTAAAATATTCTTAGTAATACTTGTTGAACTTTTACAAAGCACTTTTAACTTTGATTTCATGCTCCCTTCAAGTATTGAAAGCGAAAAAATAAAAATAAAAAGAAATTAATCAAAAACCCCGAAGAACTGAAAAACCCTAACTGAAGAAAGAAAAATTGAACAAAACTTTTGAGGCTCAGCATAATTCTTAAAAAATTCTTAAACTTTTGAGTCTTATATATAAGAAAAAGGACTTTCCCAACCGTGTATTCATCGCTGAACCTTTGTAAAAACAAAGGCGCAAATTATAGCCGGTAGGACTTAAATGTCTTAATCTCGTTTTAAATTTAGAAAAATGCAAAGAAGCTGATGAGCTTATAAAGAAAGATGACATCATGACACAAGAAGTTCAAGCACTTTCTGAAGAAATCGAGAAAATATCGTCAACGATCGAGTCACTCAAACGGCGCCAACACATCGACATCGGTGCTAGCTCATTTGGTTTTGCTGCAAAAGCTGCAGCCGACATTGTGGAGATCGTGTTTTGCGCAAAAGCAATTAAAAGTATCACGACTGCTTCTCAAATTATCGACGGTATAGTAGACGTGACTAAAGTGGCCGCGTTGGCTGGCAGTAAGACGGCAATGGTATTTGCAGTTGTTGGATTAGCCGTTTCGATTGGTGAAATTGCATGGTACTCCCGGAAGATTGACAAAAAAGAAAAGTCAGAAGCTGGATTAAGTTTCATGAAAATTGCAGATAACTTGACACAGCAGATAGCCAAAATTCGTCAGATCAAGGTTACAAGTGACCAGTCTCGTACAAGAAGTAATGCAGCCTAAAGTGAACATTTACATACACATAACCGGAGAGAAAGAAGACAATTTTATATGACGTAAAATTCTAAATCATTATTTCACAGAAGTTTCTTTAGTATAAGTTAAATACAATGTAATTTCTTTGTTTGATATATTATTGTTTTAGATATTCAATTCCTAAAGGAAGTAGAGTGGGTTTTTGAAGAAAAAAAATAGAGCAACTAGGGGCTGTTTATATGGGGGCGGGATGGCCCGGTGTAGCGGATTATTTGAACTACCTGCAAAAGATTACTCCCCCGGTCATAATAAACTAGTAAAAAAAGACTCCCCTAGAGTAAAAATTTCCCAGGAAATTATAACTCCCTTTTTATAGTAAATAATGACTCCCCATAGCTTTTTTTCTGTAAGAGGTAAGGAGCTAAAATAAACTAGTTGAATAAGACTCCCCTCAAAAGTCAAGCAAAACAAGCAACATGCTGAATGGACCTACCTAATGATTAACATCAGATGAAAATAAGAGAAAAAGCGACAATAATTGTACAAAAATTCAGAATGGAAAAATAAAGCTTGTGTGTTGAATAATGTAAAATGGTAAAAAGGAATTTCCCCAAATACGAAAATCACTTAAACCATTCAGGCCAGGGGGGGGTCAGTGTACCAGAAGGTGGCGTGTATCCTGGGGTGGGTGGGTGTTTGAGAAAAAAATTTGTCATGTACTACATGTGTACTATAATTGGGGTGTTGGGTCCAAAATCGATTTTGATTTTTACTACCTGTGTACCAAAATAGGGGTGTTGGGTCCAAAATCGATGTTAACACTGGTTAACAGTGTGGAAACAAAAAGGTTCAGAAAAAATTATCTACTAAAATAGAAATGTAAAGTTGTTCTATTATAAATTGATCAAGCCAAGTTTGTCCAAGATCATTCTTCCAAACTTCTTGGAATGAATTGTAATCCTACCAGATCCCACTGAATGGTTTATCGAGTCAATGTAAACATTCGAAAATTTGAATTCAAACATTCAACATTCGTACATTAGAGGTGCCAACTCTCACGCATTGGGTGTGAGACTCATGTATTTCTACATGGTCTCACGTAATTTTTGAAAAGTTTGATTTCTCACCCATTTTGGATTTTTGAGAAAAATTTTTCCTGTTTTTCCGATTTTTGGAAAAAAGTTTTCCCAATTTCCCGATTTCTCGATTTTCCGAAAAAAAGTTTTCCCGATTTCCCGATTTTTGGAAAAATGTTTACCCGATTTTCCGATTTTCGGAAAAAAGTTTCTCTATTTTCCGGATTTTTCAAGGTAGTACCCGGTAGTAAATGGGGGGTATGGGGTGGTTTTGGTTTTTACCAGGTACTACCTGGTAGTAAATAGGGGGTATGGGGTGGTTTTGGGATTTTTCCATGTAGTATGGTGTACTTCAGGGGTGGGTGGGTGTCAAGTTTTGAAAAATACCTTGTAGTACACATACATGCCGCCTTCTAGTATACTGACCCCCCCCCCCTGTTCAGGCTCAAAAAACCTTTTTTCCCAAAAAAATGTGCCTAAAAAATCTGGCTCCGTCACATTTTGTGACGTGAATCCTGAGAAAAGCTGGTAACAGATGGACGGACGGACGAACGGACGAACGAACGGACATGGGTTAATTTATAGAACCTCCACCGGGGTACCCGGAGGTAGGTCCAAAAAGTCATTGTATTTCACTGCGTTTCAAACGTTCGAATGTAACAAATTAACCATTGGCTTTATTATCATGAACTCCTTTTCATCATAGGTTTGTTAATATTCTGTTTTTACCATACCCGTATATCATAACTTTTTTATGGTTATATTTTTTCTAGTTTTTAAAAGTATTTTTATAAGAGATTTAGAGCCTTCAGAATTAAAGGTTTAATTTGGAAATGGTGTTGATATCCCTAGAAATATTCTCAAATTTTATATTATTTTGTACTTTTGTACCTTTCTTTCTTGTTAATTTTCAAAAGCTTAACTACATTAACCTGATCAATATATTGTGTCCCTTTTTTCTCGATTCACTACCCTGTGTCGCCGAAGTCATCCCAAATTTGCACTGTAAGATTGCGAACTTCAGAATTAGATTGAAAATGGATCACTTCACCTTTCTCTAACAAGGTATAATTCGTTATTGTACCTGGCGTTATAAATTCACCATCTTATTGTATTACTTTTCATCGAATTACCCTTTTAAACGAACCATTGAAATGTTTTCAAATACAATACAGTAAATCAATACAAAAACTTCTTTTGTGGTTTGCCCTTAAAAAAACTGGTAAAAGAGAACGAAAAAAAAACCATAAGGAAAATTTCTACCCTGTCAATTTTTTAATCAAGCACATCTAGATCACCCAAGGAGCACGACAAACAAGTATACCCAACTTCATCCATCCACACCTTTATACAATCAAATAATTAAAAAAGAGAAAAATTTTTTTTTCTCGTGAATGATGTTTAGATTTTGCTTTTAGCAGCTGTAGTATGATGTATTCCGTTCCTTGTTAGACATCTTGCTATAGCCATTATAAGATTTGGGAACTTTGGGGAAAGTTTAGGCGAGTTTAGGCTATTTTTTACTCGTTTTTTCTTCGTCATTTTCAACTTCAACCTTCTAAGAGTTGCTTAAAATATTTGTTACACCTTGAAATAACTTACGTAGTTTACAATTCAACTTTTTCGAAGGACCCTTTTTTCAAGGTTTTTGGCCTTCAAATTAATTCGCTGGAGGACAGAATCAAGTAAAGCAGGGCCTAATTTGGAGGTTCTTTGATCACTCGTTGACCAAAAATGGTCAAAAAACGGTCAAAATCTTAAAAAAGTGAATTTTTGTCAAATTCTTGCATTTTTTTGACTTTTTGGCTTAAAATCTCGCTGAAACTCTTTTTTTTTTTTGCTTGACCATGAAACCCAATCCAATTCCCACGAGTTAGACCAAGTATGAGGATTTCTAACTCAAAGAACCTTATGAAAACTAATAAACTTTGCATTCTCAACCGCTGACCGGGGTTCGCGGATTCGCTCCGACGGAGATGTGTTAAAAATAGAAAGAGAAATAGCCGTTGTACTCAGTCCGGCTGTACAAGTGTCCTTGCATAGAATAACATTTGACATGTACTAAAAGATTTCTCAACTTGAAGAGTGAATGTAAACTTAAGACTCTGAAATGATTACCCACAGAGGTTTTTTCCAAGCTTTTATCAATGCACGTTCTTTTTTATAAGAATATCCAAAAATTTTGAAGTCTTCGCATAGCCTAAAAATGTTCTTAACATGTTCTTATTTTGACCATTTTTCGAGCATTTTTGCCCATTTTACTAGGAAATTGGGTGTTTTAGAGCCTGCAAAGCTTTAAAATGTTCTTAACTTGTTCTTAATATTTTAGCCATCGAAGGCTTATGTTCTTATAGTGGGGCCTTATATAGATTGTTTTTGTAAAAAAAACGTGTAGCACTTGAATTTTGGCAGTAGACAGATAATTGAAGGCCTTTCTCACCCAACAAATATCATTCAAAGAAAAATAAACCTAACTGCTTTCGATAAACCCCCTATAAATAATAAAAGCTAGACTTCATACTATGATATCACCAAGTACAGAAATTCACAATATAAAATCCGTATATTATAAACTTTTAAAGCGTCGATAACGCTAGACTGCTTAAGCAATATCTTAACCTTGTATTTTCGGGCTTAGTTAACTAGGATACGTGTTTTTTAAATAAGAACAAGCTAAAATCTTTGAAATCTTTGATGGCTAAAATATAAGTACAAGTTAAGAATATTTTAAGGCTTTGAGAGCTCTGAAATACCCGATTTTAGGAGAATGTACAAAAATACTCACAACACTTTTAGGCTTAAAAATCAAAAAGTCAAGAACATCCGAAAGCTTCCAAAATTTTGGACGTTCTTATAAAAAAACGTGTACATCAAAATGCAAGTGACTGGATCTGACATGCTTTAATTAGTCTTTTCACATGATGAGGAATATATCAGAGCTAGCGCATGCGCATCATATATACCAAAAATAAAAAGAGAAAAAAAAACGAAGAAAAACGCAGCTGCAAAAATATTGTTACCGGCAATGTCATCAAACAAGGTTCTGTATTTACTTAGCAAATGATGGTAAAAAGTAACAGTGATTAATGATGATTGAAAATGAAGAGAGCGAAAGAGAAAAAGTTAAAACAAAGTGTAATAGAAAAACAAAACAGTTGAAAAATAGATGAGACAACGAAAAGACGTGGAAGTCACGATACCAGGTGCAAGTAAAGTTGATCATTTAAAAAACGGGGAGAGAACGGAAAGATAGACCAGAGCCGTCAGTGAAAGACGATTAGGATTTCAAAGAAAATTATACCACTACATCATTTGCAATTAAAAGTAAACCAGCCGAGTGAATTTCATGGCAATATAACTAAACCGAGGATGGAGTTTTCTCTTGTTCGACCAATGTTTTCGGAGACGAAAAACCGCACCAAGCCGGATATCATCCGGGGAAGCCTCGTCCTAACGCGTCCGTTACGTGGCTCAGAAAACAGCCTCAATGAAACATCTCTACGCATACAACACGAAGTGGTGTCGATCGCGTACCAAACACAAGCTCTCATAGCTATGATTCTCATCACATCTCTCTTTCTCTTCTTGGTGAAGAATAAGAAATGCTTGAAGAGACATTCTACTAAGCTATTCATGAACATGCAAGTGGCTCATTTCTGGATGGCTATTACAATTATTGTCACACAACACACTTATGGTAACATAACACCTATAGTCAACAATGGATTCTTACTGGGTCTGTTTCTCGGTATGCTTTTGGCAACTATGGATCGCTATGTCCAAATTCACTCACCGATGACCTATCAGCACCTTCGTAGCAGTCACGTGATAGGAGTAATCACGTGTTCATGGGTTTTGGTCGCCATCTTTGATTCCACGATTCTATCAGTCGCTCGATTCCAGATTAGCCAGCGATTTTTCACCTCACTAACTACCATTTTGTTGTTGGTGACATATATGGTTCTGATTTTTACAAATGCAAGCGTTCTGCTAGTTGCTAAGCGACATCAAGAAAATATACGAAGCTTGTACAAAGCATCGGATGTCGAGACATTGAAAAAGCAAAAACATTCCCTTAAAGCAACCAAAACATGCGTCACGATTGTTGCGTCATACTTGTTGCTATGGCTACCGTTCCTCGTTCATAATATTCTATCGCTGACTGATCTCTACCAACCTGATGGCAGAAAACTCTTTTCGCAGCTAGCAGAAATTTCAGCGCTATCGAATGCTATTGTTGATCAAATTTTGTTTGTAGCTTTCCATAGAGAAGTCAAAAAGACAGTTGGAAAATGCTTAAGAGGTGGTTCAGGAGATTGGGATTACGGCTCGAATAGAACATGTTCGACCAGTCAGAATCGAAAAATCACACCACCGTCAGTCTCAGCGTCAAGAACAAACTCGAAGCCGACTCAAACAGTGTTAGAGGCGATCAAAGAAGAAGACTGATTGACTAATGTTTATTATGAGAACCAGATTATGTGATCATGAAGATGAAGTTTATCGAACTATGGAATTCAAACTGTAGAGGTTCGGATTAGAGAAGTGACAGTATTATTTAAATTTAACAAAGGAAAAAAGTACATGTCACTTATATAATTTAATTTTAAACTTAACACCAACGACTTTCAAAATATTCCATTTAAAATAACTCATCTGTTGACTATATCACCCTCACAGTTTCACGAAGGAATTTTCAAGTTTAATATCGTGATGCCTGCTCAGCGAATTAAAACTGGTAAAAGCTATAAGCCTAATTTCCGCGTAATGGTAAATCAATCGTCTGAAGCAATTGCCAGTTAAAGAAAAATTTAAAGGAAAAATTTTGCGTTTACTCACTAATAATTTCGATCAAGTCTTCGATACCATAGTTTGGTATTTGGTCTGTCATATGTGTGCATACCAATGAATCATTTGCTGGAAAGCAAGAAATTCCCCTAAAAAAGCTCTCCTTTCGCATTTTTCGACACTTTTTTAAGTTGTCTTTTGCTTGTTACAAAGATCTAAGGGTGATATCGCCCATACAAATACTGTTCAATGGGTTGGTTATAATGGGCAATTACCAGAAACTCGTTGGATAAGATTGTGTTGCTAATTTTACTTACAAGTAATATCATCGTAGAGATCAGTAAGGTTTTCTTGGACAAGACTCTGACCGAGATGTTGTTCTGTTGAAAGGAATTAAACAAAAATTTGTGCATGTCAGGTTGAAAGCATATGTCAAAATATATGATAATAAACATGTTTATAAGAAGCTTTTAAATTTAAAGGATTTCGCGCTGAATTGTTTAAATTGTTAGGAGTTTTCAGGCGCTTTGCTTAAGAAATGATCGTGGCTTACAAGCCTACTGGTGATAATTCCAGAACTAATCTATATTACTCCCTTCTTTATTTCAAATAAAAAGGAATGAGCTTACTAGAAGATTTTTTTATCAGGAATCCATTTCCTTTGATCGAATTGTGCTGAATAAACCTAAAAAGATAAAATAAAATCATTTCCAGAGGAGTTTTGTATGGATCAGTCAGGATCAGTTACAAAAATAATGTGGGGTTGATAAAAAAAGGCCAAAAATAGACTTTTGATAATAACTTGGTCAAAAATGTGGTTATGGTGTTGATATTTGAGATATGGCTCACTTACCTCATAACAATTAGAATGATGCAAAAAAAAATGATAAATTGGCAATATTTGTGGTGAACCATTAAATTTTAGTTATCAGTAAAAAATGTAAACTGTGAAATTTTGTAGTCAATTTCAAAAATTCAAACTTCTTCTGTGGAACAAGGAAAGGTCAATCGCCCAAAATTTCCTATAATATTAGCCTTTTTAAGTGTACCACATTTATGGTTAACCACAAAAATTGCCACCACTTTGACTTTTAATATCTCAAAGGCAGGTTAACAACAAAAATTCTAGTTTTCTGCAAATTTTTGAGAAATGATATAACTTACCGACTGCAAAGTCTTATCTCTGTAGCTTAAATTGGCTTATAACCAGCTCCAAAACACTAAAGGCATTCAAAAACCTCACAAAAACCCCTTCAATTTTTGTAACTGATCTATGAACTCTTAGTTTTGTATGAAATACACTTATTAATGAGTTTCGCATGAAAATACTTTTACTGAGATCGAGATAATCATACGGGAAATCTTTAATCCCTCGTAAATTCTAACACCTCCAGAGAATATTAGGAAATAAGAACCTTCCGGGTGACGTTTGGATCGGTTCAGCAGGTAATCCACAAAGATGATCAAACTGCGTTCGTCCAAGCATCCTACAAAAACTACGTTGAAAAATATCATGTGGAGTGATCATTTATCAGTTCTTTTAAAGCATGGGTTAAAGGACATAATGAAATCGACTTTTATTCCTTAAAACGTCATTTTACATTACAGCTACATCGTCTTTCTCGAACTTGTAAGTGACCGAAGAATTTATTCAATATAAGGAGAATGAACATGACAAAAATGAAAAAAAGCTGCCTTGCTTTAAAGGATCTGAGAGGAGTAGACGAGGCAAAAAGAAATTCACTTTAATTGGAACAATATCTCACTGTTGATCAAGTCGGATTGGTCTGTCAAGGGGTTTGGGTGCGAGTTGATGTTTGTCTATCAGCTTGTTGTATATCATCAATTCACTCAATCTAAAGATGAATGATAAACTATTTATCATTATATTAATGGAATAGGCAAATAAAACAAGACAATTAAACAGTACAGGTAGATGGTATTTAAAGCTTGGTATAATAATTTCAAAGAATTCATATCAATAGTCACGAGTTAGGAGAAGAGGGATGAAACAATGTTTTATTATACTGTCAAACCTTTGTTTATCCAAAGCATACATCTTTTTGGAGTGCTGGACAACCCAAATACTAGTTTCTTTTATGTTTCCAATGATCTTGAAAGAAGACTTTCTATAAACATAAATGAACAATGAATACTTTTACAGGATAAAGTGAAAAGAAAGACAAGATTGACAAAGAAAACCCAAAAGGGTGAAATATTTTCTTTGATTTTAAATTTTCCAAAAACCTGCAAATCTCTACACCAAAGAGAAGTGCACGGTCAAATAATGGAGTGTTTATAGCACTGATAATTGAAAACTTATTAGTTTCTTACGATATCATTGGCTTTTCATTGAAAGATTCTTTCATTTTTTTGACTGATACTTCAACAGTTTCCGACTTGCGTTGTCTGTATCTTCGTTTGCGTTGCTCAGGAGATTTGAAAAACTGCATAATTAAAAAAAGATACAATTGGGTTTTTCCGAGCAAAAGAACGTATATTCCATTTCCGTTCCAAGGGGGTAAGGTTTGATATGTGGCGGAATTCCATAGGGAGATACAAAAATCTGACAAAAATAACTGGAATTCCATGGGGGTAGCTTTTTAAATTCTACTAAAATTCAGAATTCCAGAGGGGTTTAAACCTGAAATTGCCTGGAATTCCAGGAGGTTAAGCATTTCCAGCCACAGAGGGATGAACTTTTTCAACAGGGGATATACGGTTTTTTCTGGAAAAGCCCATTAACCACCGCACCAATAATTTTAGAAGAACGTTGGATATAAACACGCTCCCATTATGAAGATACTGTAATATCTATTAGGGTTTATTGACAATTTTTAAGGAAAAAATTCTGGCCTCAAAGACAAAAAAATTACCTTTTCCAGCTTAGTGAAGGCCTCGTCATTTGTACCAGACTAAAATGAAAATACAAAATGAAATATTATGATAAGTTTAATATTTTTTTCTAAAATCTTTGTCTGGAAAGACTGAAAAAAGATTACTTTACTACAGGAAAGTCGGAGAGACTGGAAAATCAAGTAAAATGTTGACTAATTTTTCCACTCAAAGTTTCTGAGAAGGACTTATTAGAATTATTCAGGTGAATTATGTGATGAAAATACATTGGGTAAAGGCCACATTTTTGGTACACCTGTCCCTTCCGTTACGCTAAAAAAATTTCATCCTCAAAATTGCTTAAAACCTATTTATTTGGATGTGTATATACCTCTATGATGATAATCATTGACCCATTGTAGGTGACCCCAGAAACCGAAAATGTGACTTGCATTTCAGTTTTTCTTTAAAATTTTATATTGAGCATTCAAAAAAGAAGACGCGAAAACGCGTCCTATGGAGCCTAAGGGTTAATGAGACCCCTGGTAAAATTTGTCATGGTCAAAACAACTTCGAATAATTCCTAATTATCATTTTCAGGCATTTTGAGCAGTTTGGAGTCTTCAAAAAAAATCAAAAATTTTTGGTTAACCCTTTGAGCGCGCAGTAGTTTTGAAAATGTTGAAAAATTTCAATGATTTTTTTTTGAAATTTGAAACTTCAAAATGGCGTAAAAGCTTGTAGCTTTTAATTCAGACACTCGTTTTGGTACCAACCATTGGAAAGGTAATTATATACTCTTTCAAAAAGCATTGGGTTTATTTCCCTTTAAATAAAGTCCTAGGGAGATGGGACCCAAGCTTTGGGACTTGGTATTTTGACTGTTTCAGGACGCGAAAACACGTCCTATGGAGCCTAAGGGTTAATGAGACCCCTGGGAAAGATTTTTTATGGTCAAAACAACTTCGAATAACTCCTAATTGTCATTTTCAGGTATTTTGAGCAGTTTGGAGTCTTCAAAAAAAATCAAAAATTTTTTGGTTAACCCTTTGAGCGCGCAGTAGTTTTGAAAATTTTGAAAAATTTCAATGATTTTTTTTGAAATTTGAAATTTCAAAATGGCGTAAAAGCTTGTAGCTTTTGATTCAGACACTCGTTTTGGTACCATTGGAAAGGTAATTATATACTCTTTCAAAAACATTTGGTTTCTTTCCCTTTAAATAAAGTCCTAGGGAGATGGGACTCCATCTTTAGGACTTGGTATTTTGTCTGTTTCAGGACGCGTCCTATGGAGCCTAAGGGTTAAGAGATAAAAAGAAGTCATTGTAGTGTAGCAAATGTGAGAACAGTCTACAATAGGTCTTTCAACAATGCAATAAATTCAGATATCTTGGCTTTGAAGAAAGAAACACTATAATGAACATCCAAGTCCCTGTAACACTCCCTTTTAAAAAAGGCGTAACGGAAGGGACATCAAATTTTCCAAGGAGATAACTCCCACCACATTGTTAATATAAAGTTTAAATGTACCTGCAAGTAAGAAGTCTAATGAGGGTAGTAGTCAACCAAAAGGAAAAGTTTTTAAGTCGAAGACTTGAGATGCTGTTCAATTTAATGTTTGCGTAACGGAAGGGACAAAACCAAGGCACATTTCCAATGGGAAGGACTGTCAATGAAAAAACATGTCAAAAATAGAGGATAATGGTTTGCAAATTGAATTTGGAGTAATCCCAAGGGTAACTTGTGAGAGTTCAACATAAACTATAGCTATTTGACAAAGATTTTCTTGAAAATGAATTTGCGTAACGGAAGGGACAAGATTAGAGTCGCAAAACATGCTTTTTAGAAAAATGCAAAACCTGAGCAACAGTGAAAAAAGTAGAAAAATGTGAAATTTAGACTTCTGCAGGGTCTGTAAGAGGAAAGAATGTCCTATTGCTGGCCAAACTCTGATTGTAAGGGCACTTTCTACCCCAGATCAATAATCAATTGGAAGTTTTGCAAGTTTAATGCTAGTTTTCAAGATATGAGTAGAAGTCAAAAGCGTAACGAAAGGGACAGGTGTACCAAAAATGTGGCCTTTACCCACTTACAGAGCGACGTTTCCTAGATTCTTTGCTCTTGAAGTTAGTGTTAACTTTTTCAGGAGCTGTGTTGTTCTTTGATGTTCCCTCTCCTGGAGTACGAGGTGGCCCAGTCAGTAAAGTCACCGGCTATATAACAAAAACGGTATCAAAAGTAATCTAAACATCACTGACTATTTTAAAGGTTACACGAGGCCCTTATTGAGATTCAGCCAGAAAGACAGTTAGGGCTGATCTTAAATTATGAGGTTTTTCTGTGTTAAAAAATAAAGAATTGTTAAAAACACTGTAAGATGAGTTGAAATCAAATTGTAAATAGTCTTACAGGTGAAATTTCGAAATTCCCTTTCCTCCATTTTTCATTGGCTACAGGATCATTTACAATACTTATGACTTCATCTGTTATGTTTGGTGTAGTGTTCTGCTGGTTTTCCACAACAAAGTCTGGTTGTAGAGAGGATTGTTGAGCCGGAGCCTCGTCTGTTAAGATTGCCCTTACTTGACATTCTGTATCCTGAGACTCGTTTATAAAGATATCCACGGATGGAAGCTTGGGACCAGATGATTGGGACTCAGGCTTTTCTGTCTCGATATTCACTTCAGAACTCCTGGTAAGAAAAGGGTATAGTTATAAGAGAGAACAATGGCTATCACTGTGTCTCACTAACATTCTGCTGATTGGTAGTGTGAAGGGTTTCGATCACAGACTTGAACTGCAATAGACTGTGTACGAATCCCAAGCATTTCCAGGCAGGGTGTTAGGCTAGGGAAATAAGGTGATAGACTCTCTACCTTCAGTCATAGAACAATCAGGGATCGATAAATAGATGAGAAAAACAATCTTTATTTGTATCATAACCTCTGTTGGCACTAGTGACTTCAAACCAGGTTTATCAGGTTTCTAAATTTTCATCAGTAGTGATAACAACGATTTAAAAAATGATATGATATGATTGGATGATGAAAATCTAAAACTTTTTGTGAATGTTTTTGAAACCATAAATTTATTAGACTTACATAGGTTTATAAGTATCATAAAGCAATTGAAGTTTATTACTCAGTGCAGCTGTGATCTTTTCCTGAATGAAAGAAAACATTTTCTTGGTTTTAGAAAACCTGATGACAAAAGAATGACCATTTTTGAATATATCTCTCAAGCCAGCTCAAGCAAAGCAGGGAAAAGGGAAGAGGGTTTTAGAAAATTAATGAAAAAAAACTTCAATCTTATTTCATTATTTTAAGCTCATAAAATACCAAACCTTGAACTAGGCCAATTTGAAATTTAAAGCTTTCAACTCACAATGTTGATAATGTCAACTCGTGTTTTGTCAGCTTCCAAGTTCACATCAATCAGTTTCGGATCCAAGGTGATTTCTAATACTGCAAAAGGATATTTATTGACTCCAGGGTTGCTCAACACGAAATTCTCTTTCAAAGTCTGAAAAGTGAATGTGTTAAAATGAATACCATGCATACTATGGAACTAAATATTATTGTTTCATTTCAAATAAAAATATGATCATGGTGTGCAGTGTTAGTGTTATGTTTCTATTATGTTTTATAGAGGGCTTGATCCCCAAAATATATATGTAAACCAAAAAGAGATATTTGGTTATTGCTCAATTGATCATGCAGTTGGGTATAAAACACCTCCCCTCATTTATTTTGAACCCCCCCCCCCCCCCCGTCTAATTTTAAAATATCACAAACCTGCATTATTTACAGTCGTTTAAATACGCTAAAAGCGTTAAAATTTCTGTAGTTTCTGGGTGGCACCACAGGGAAAGAATGCTATTTAAAATTGACATTTTTGTTAACAAATACCAAATTCTTTAACCAATATCACATATGATTTTGCCAAAATTCTGTTAACCGGCCCTATCTTTATTGGATCCCCTCTAAAAAGCCCCCCTTTTTAATCAGAAAGACTCCTATCCCCCCATAAAGCTTTTCATGAAAAGTTGGAAGGGAGTTTCACTATAATGATACAAAAAATTGTTATCTTATTTAAAAAAACTAAGCTCTTTTTGTACACCAGGACCGATTAATACAATGATTTTATACCTTTTTAAGAGAGCTGATTGCAACAGGTCTTTTGTTCACTGACAGAAAAATTCTGTCACCTGTTGATCTGCTAACAACTTGGACATCGCAATCTTTCTTTGGGACAAAACCATGAATTTGAAATTCGCTGTCCTCGATTAGTATTTCCTCAAGAGCATTGGCGACTCTCGATTTGAATATCTCCCTTATTGAAAAGGAGGGACTAGCAGTCCTATTCTTACGCCAAATTTCTTTTTTATCGTTAGTTAAGGTGATTCTCAGATTGGAATATGCCAAACTAAATCCCATTAGTAGATCTTCAATTCTTTTGACTTCATCTTTTTGTGCTTTGGTAGATTTAAGATTTTGTTTCCTTACTGGTAAATCTTTGAACAGATCTTTAACAATTATTGTCGTACCATTCCCATGATGGGTCGGTTTAGATTCTACAACAGAACCATTTGAATCAAATTCAAACAATGTTGCTACATCATCCAATGCAGTTTTTGTTATTACAGAAATTCTAGCAATTGTACAAATAGAATGTAGAGCTTCCCCACGAAAACCACATGTTTGAAGTGTTTCTAAATCTTCGAAGCTGGAAAGCTTTGATGTGAAATATGGCTTGCAAAGATGTTCAATTTGTTCTTTTGGTATTCCAGGACCATTGTCATTGACCTCGATTTTCTGCAAACCACTTTGCTCCTGAAACATAATCATTGTCACAATCATTACACCCCTGTTTCACAGCCCCGATGGTACGTTTTTCCTCAGTGGGGATAAAAACTCCTATTGGGATAGCAATTGCAATTTTTAAACATTGAATTTCGAGTGGGGATGAAATTAAAGTCAATTTCATCATCAATACATCAAAACATCATCAACATTCTGATAAAAAAGGATGATTTGGCCATTTTTTTCTTTGGGGATTTAGGTTTGCTTGAAGGGTCACCTCAGGAGACCAGCAATTATTAGTACAAAACATGAAAAAGACAGATGCCTTGGATTATTTGACTTTATTTTTCTTCATTTATGTTACTTCTGTAGTGATAAATGAAAAAAAAAACAAAGATGTTAAAAATCTATTAGTATAATGCAAAATTGAATGGCAAATCTGAAATGAAAATTCTGTTTTATGTATGGTATGACAGTTCACTTGAACCAACTTCTGTAAATAATAACTTCAACTGACATCAAATAATAAAAAAATCTACAATTACATTAAAGAGAACTGAAACTGACTGAAAGACTTACCAATCTAACATCAATACAATCACTGCCAGCATCTAGTGAATTTTCCACAAGCTCCTTAACAACATTCCACACACTTTTGATGACTTGACTGGAAGAAATCAATTTCACTGTTGAAGATGGTAGTTTGTTCATTTTTATTGATCTAGTTTTGTTTCCGGATTGGTTTGTTATTGTTTTTTGTCTTTAAGAAGGTTAAAAACTTGATTACGTGCCTTTGTGTCACTTCTCTTGTGTAATTGTTACAATGGTGACAGGAAAATTGCAGAGTATTAGGTCACACAGGAAAATTGCAGACACTTTCCCCCTTAGATTTGCATTGCACCCCCCCCCAACATTTATTTTGACCACCATTGAGATTCAGCAAACAAAATTTCAAACCTGCCGCAGCTAGGTAAGTTCTGAATTTGAAAGATCTTCTATGTGGTGTTTTTTTTTTTGCAAACTTCAAAAAACTGATTTTTGCCCTGCTTTTGCACGACTTTCACTTAAGTGCTTGCGTGCAGCAAGAGTTAGGGCTATACTGGCAATGTTTTTAGTTTTCCTCAAAGCACATAAGGTATTGGAAGAGAGGAATCGACTTATTTCCTATTTTCCATTTATTTGCATAAGCCTAAACTAGTCGTATTGTATAAGGGTTGCGAAGCGATTCAGACTCCCACCTTAATTCGCAAGTTGCTAGCAAAATAAGAGACACTCTGAATACCCCTAAAGAGACAGGGTCATAAGCCTTATAATACCCCAAACACACCACACAAACCACGACGGAGAAACCAACACCTACTGCCCCGAGCAAAGCTCTTTCTTTCCTTCTAGTTCTTCTAATTTAAATGGTGCCTTTAAAAATTTGAACGACAGTTGTCGAACAATCGACCATTTTCATTCGAATTGTCTGTTGAAATCGAAATATAACAAAAAAACAAAAACTAAAATTTACAAAGATGGCTTGTTGCTTCTTTGGCCAATTTTGATTTGTTTTCTTGACAAATTCGACAAATTTGATTACCTCCGGTTTCGCAAGGTAAGTTTAGTTCACTAAAAGAGCACTCCTCCTGCTAGTGCGACTTGCAAAAACCTCTCATTCATTGACCTTATTTGAAACTTGGTTTTAAAAGTCAAGGAATAATGAAGATCCTTTCTGGCACTGCTCAAACCAAATTTTTTGCATTTAACAGCAAAATGAATATTTAAAACCGAAGAACCACTACCGTAGAATCATCTAATATCGACACACCTCCTTTTAAGTTGACACCAGATCTGTAAAATAATCAAAACAAACCTTGAATGAAATTCTTGGTATAATTCTTATCAAACGTTCATCAATCAAACTAGTTTAATGCATGGGATAAACATTCACGGGGATTAAATTTCGCGGATGGACCTATCCACAAAATTTAAAATTTTTTGTGGGGACTTAATTTTGCGGATGAGGATTTAAAAATCTGATTTTTCTAAAGTGATTCCAAATTTTACAAAATCGGGGTAGCAAACAGAACTTCTCTCAAAGTTTTGATATGGTAGTGTGCGAAAATTCGAAAAATAACAAAGAGATTTCCTTGAAAGCGAGGTTTGAGTAGTCTGATTTGCGAGACGAAAAAACTACATTAGAAATTTAAAATTTTCACGGATCAAAGAAAGATTTCAAATTTTCGCAAGTTCTTAATTTTGCAGATTAGGCGCTTCCAAATTTCCATTGGGACTGAAATCCCATTAAAGTAGAAGTTCAGTAAACATTGCAATTCTTTCAATTAAAAAAGCAGCCATATTATAATAAGCATAAGTTTCCTGTCCTTACCGTAACTTGGTCTAATGCCAACACCCCTCCTCTAATTCCGAAACTCTTTTTATCAGCTGAAATTGATAGAAAGATTGAAACTGTTTTTCTTTGCTTAGTGGTCACATAGTAATACCTTAAAGGAAGAAATTTTGGCCAGAATTTATTTTGGCGGATGGCCGAAAAAGTTTCACTTAAGCCAAAATCCTGCAAAGGCGGGACAAAAATCAGTTTTTTGAAGTTTGCAAAAAAACGCCACATAGAAGATTTTTCAAATTCAGTATGTGAATAGAGCAGTAAAAAATACAACTTTTCTATTTTTCCTTTTTTTGCAAAAGTTCTAGAATGAAAATAAAGGGATAATGATAATTGAATACTATCCACTGATGATTCGTGGCACTATCGTAAAGCTAGAATCGCTTCGCATACTCTTCGCTTGAGAAAATGATTGACAGATTGAAGTCGCAGGCGTTCTGCAAGCGTTCTCGGCTCAATCCTCGGACCGAGCTAAAAATGGTAGACTGAGCTGTGATAGATCATTTTGATGGAAGTTGTTTGAATGTTTACAAGGCTCTTGACAGAAAATCGTTTGTTTTATTGTCAATGATGACAGTGCGGTTATTAATTTTGTTAGATCTGTCAAATTGATGTTTGTAAGTGCACTTTATAGTTTTGATTCCCATTGAAGAATCATATTCTGGTTTTCATGTTATCAGATGCTGTTTTAGAGCTTTAAGAGCTAGCCTGTCTGTCAGAGTGTCTCTTATTGCAAAGCGAATTTATTAGCGAAGCAGTTTTGCTACATTGTGTGCACGTACCTTTAACTTCTATCCCAAGCGAAAATTTGCTATATAAATCACATCTACAAACCGATGGTTCTGTCAAAATGACCTTGAAGGGTTTGGCTAAAAGCCACGAAAATTTTCTCGGTTTGGTAGCTAGGACTGCAAAAAATGCCGAAACACTGACTTAGAATCTGAAGTTGATCAAATGGCACGCATCTAAACAGTTAGTTCTTCGGTTTTAAATGTTTATTTTGCTGTTAAATGGAAAAAATTAGTTTGAAAGGCGACAGAAAAGATCTTCATCATTCCTTGACTTTTAAAAAATAACTATCAAGTATCAAATAAGGTCAATAAATGAGAAGTTTTTTTGCAGGTCGCACCGGTTAGTGTAAAACATAGGTCACAGGTCACGGGTCACAGGTCATACAAATTACAGACCGGAAAACTGTAACGCACTCGTAACATACAACTCATAACATAAGTTCCTGAAAATATTATATGTAATGGAAATATAATATCAAAATATGTTATTTAGAAGACTTAAACGACAAATTATCAACCCGAAATATTAACAACAAATGAAACTTAAATTATGTAAATAAAGACGTTATCTCAAAGTATGAGGTTTTGTCCACCAATTAACATCAAAATATTTTTCATGCATAAATAGAATGCTGACGCTGCAAGTGGATATATATTGACAGGTTTTGAAACGGTTTGTGTAATTTACGATGCGCGATCCAACGATTCACGATGCGCGATGCACGATCCATGCATATATTATGTTAATTATTCTAATTATGCACGAATAAGTTTTCATAATGCTAGCTACAAACATCATATAACAATAACGAAAAAAAATTAAAAAAAGAAGGGGAAATAATTTATCATAAAATAACTTATATCTTCTGTGTAGAAAAAAAACAAAAATTGATAGCGAGAGAAAAAAAATGTTAAAATGAAAGAAAAAGCCTTGACGTCATAGATAGGTTTTGGCGCGAAAAATCTATTAAAACACAAACTCATTTTTGTACGTTCATTATTATTTTAAGAACAGTGAATAAGGTAAATAAGGAATCATTGGCTACATTATTACTTTTGGCATGTTCTTATAAAAGCCTTTCACAAACTGAATTGCAACTGGTGCTTTTATTTATTTCATCTTTTTCTTTGTTTGATGATCAAGTTAATTCATTTGATCTTTCTCAAAAAAGGTGAGTTCATACACGCGCTCTTCATTAAAAAACGTCTTTCTTACTTTACCACAACATTGTAAATTTTTGTTTATAACCCTGTCTCAATCCAATGCATTTGGTTGGTTTAATCGGAGAAACGTTTTTTTTTAAATAAAGAAAGCAAAAAGGTTACAAGACATTCAATTCAAAGCATGGGCAAAAAAGTTTATGTTGTGATTTGATTTGATTGTCGAGGTTAAAATATATACACGCATACTTTACATTGGTTTTCCAGAAATACAAAAGAAGGAATTAAAATTATGTGATTACTAAAACCTGTAAATGCATAATTAGAATAATTAACATAATATATGCATGGATCGTGCATCGTGCATCGTGAATCGTTGGATCGCGCATCGTAAATTACACAAACCGGTTTTGAAAACAATAAATACTCCAACAGAGCTGTTTTAGAGATATGAAAATAGTGACGTCATTTTATCAAAAATACAAAGCAGTGGATAAAAATATTGAAACATTTATAAAATATAATCCCTTTGGTGCTATTTTCATCAATTCTTGTTATCATACACTCATTTCGTTTTATAAGCATAACGTTTATAAGCATACTGAAGCTCAAATTTCCAGAAAAATTAAGCATATGCTAAGCATACCTTGAGGCTCATCCAAAGAAATTTTTAGAATCATAATTTCCAAAACTTCAGAAAATAACAGAAGAATGAAGAAGAGAATTACAAACAAAATTGGTGATTTTATTTTTGCTTAATCTCTTATAAATACAGACAGACAGACAGATGCCTTCCCATGCAAGGGGATAGGCCTCACCAAAAGGTGAGGATCACAGCACCTCCTAAAGCTAAAGTGACCACAAAAAGTATATAACTAAGATGAAAAATGAAACATACTAAAGTAGAAAAAAAAAAGGGTAATCTAACTAGAAAAAAAAAAAAAAAATTATATAGACAAATTTCTAATCATTGCATTCCATTCCAAACGATTTCCAGCCATAACAAACCAATTATCAACATTTATACCACATTTAGACATACATTTTCGAATTGAACGACCATACGTCATCTTAGGACATCCCCTGGGTCGTTTCGATACTACCCATGAGGAAAGCATTTTCCGAGGAAGACGATCCCAGTCCATCCTACTCACGTGACCAATCCACCTCAATTGCTGTCTATAAATATACGTTTCGATAGATTCAAGCCCAACACGTTCAAGAAGCTCATCAGTTGAGATTCTATGTAGAAATGTGTGCTTTCGATTTACTCGGCACATACTACGTATACAACCATGGTAAAAGCTACGAATCTTTCTCAATAAAGATTCCGTCATGCACCAACATTCACTACCATAAAGAAGAATTGGTAAGATTAACGAACGAAATATTGATCCTTTGGCCTTATTGGTAATATCAGATGATGCAAACAAACATTTTCTCAACATTCCAAAAGCACCACTTGCTTTGGCAATACGGGTATCCACATCCTTTTCATCGGTACAATCGTTGGTAACTATACTACCAAGGTAACAAAACTCGTCAACAATGGGCAAATAACGCTTTTCATCAATAATTACATCAGATAAGTCGACATTATCAAGGGTTTCAGGGTTGTCATACATGAATATCGGTTTTGCACAGAACAATATCTCCGTTTTGGAGTCTGACTTGGGATTTATTGCACCGGTATGAATTTCCATTCCGAAACGATCAAAGTGGACGGTTATTGAAGTAGCTCCCTGTTGGATATGATCTCGACTCTCAAATAACAAAGCCGTATCGTCTGCATATTCCGAGTCTGGAAGCTCGAAATCTTCTCCTTTCGTGGTTGTTCTACGACCGGTCATTACAAAATCACTCTTACTCCGAAATATGCAAAACGGTATACCACAGGATAACTTCCAGGTTTCAATCATTGCGGTAATGTAAAAGGTAAACAATAGCGGTCCCAAAATATCACCTTGTTTCACACCGACGATGCTGTTAATGGTACGGACTACATCGCCTATAACGAATTTCACAGTGAAGTCAGCGTGTAAAAATCTCTTATCTATCGTAAAATCTCTTATAAATAACACAACTTATAATAACAACAACATTCGAAAACAATAGAATGTCTTCATTTCTCTCAAGATTAAAGATAGGGGAAAATGCGCGAAATTTTTTACCCCAGCTTCATAATTTTTTTACCAAGCATAGGGTTAAGCATAGTCGAGGCTCAAAATTGAGCTTTACTTTAAGCATAGTGAGCTTCAGCCGAAATTTACTGTATGCTTATAAAACGAAATGAGTGTACCCAAGGTGATGCATGAGATAAAATGAGACATGAATGACATAGTGATTGTGAAATAGCTATTTTCCTGTTAGGGGACCGTTTAAAGCCAAAGGTGAGATCAATGTTTTTTAATACGTATTCTTTATATATAACATACGTAACATGCATATAACATTAAAAAGATAATTTTTATTACATGTGTGATATAGGTTAATATATAATACAAGTATTACAGGTCTGTGTTATACACGGCATAAAACGCGAAAGCATGTGGTAAGCATGTGGATGGATTTTTGGCTTTAAAATAGTTCTAGATCAATAAAATACCTGTGGAATTATATTTTTGATATTAACAACTGTTTTTCAAACATTTTCTTTCATTTTCTTTGTGTTTTAGTTTACAGTACTTGAAGCTGACCTGTCAACACTGACCTGTGACCTGTGACCTGTGACATGTGACCCGTGACCTGTGACCTGTGACCTGCGTTTTACACTAACCGAGGTCGCACGGGTGGGAGGAGTGTTCTTTTAAGTGAACTAAACTTACCTTGCAAAACCAAGTGGATATTCAATGATAAAGAGGTACGGAGGTAATCAAATTTGTCGAATTCGTCAAGAAAGCAATTCAAAACTGGCCAAGAACCAACAACAAGCCATCTTTGTAGATTTTTGCTTTTGTTTACTTTTGATGATTTCGACAGACTATTCGATTCGAATAAAAATGTTCGAACGTTCGATTTTTTAAGGCACCATTTACATTAAAAGAACTAGAAGGGAAGAAAGAGTGTTGCACGGCGGGACGGTGGGTGTTATGCCGCCAGTGTGTTTGGGGTATTATAAGGCTTTAGACCCCTGTCTCTGCTTTTGGGGTTTTATCAAAGTGGCTCTTATTTTGCTAGCAACTTGCGAATTGAGGTGGAGTCTGGATTGCTTTGCAACCCTTATACAATGAGCTATTCCATTTTTAAACCATACATGGGTATTGACGAACTTTTCCAGGGGTCTGAGCCCGAAATGCGAAAATCGAATTTGGCAAAAAAATTTTGAAAAATGACCCTACAAGATTTGACTATATCTTTTTATTCTATGAAGAGATTACTTTCAAATAAAAAATATATTGACAATGAATGGGTAAGCTTTCTAGAAATCCAAACATAAATTGCATAGCTTTTACCAAAAAATAGCACTTTAGGATCAGAAACAGTCAAAAACCAGCTTTTTCCAATTTTCTTCGAGTTGTTACAGGAATTAAATCCTTGTTTTTTTTTATCTGAAATTTTCAGTAGGGGTGGCCAATATGGTTCCCTTGCTCATATCAGAGGGGGCCGAGACGGGGGTAAGAGAATTAAAGTTTCTAAGTAAAATCTTAATTATCACCCAAAAAAGTGCCTTTTTTGTCCATATCTTTTAAATAGATAGTCCCAGCCTTATCCCTCCTTCAGTAAAGCTTCCTACACATTTTGTCCTTTAGAAAAACCAAAAATATTGGCCTTAATTGCTTGCTTTCAGTTCCTGTAGCCAATAGTGTGACCCCCTGTATTTCTATTTTACTCGGCGCGGGTTTTTTAATAGAGACTCAAATCCCGCAGTCTTATTGGACTAGAGAAAGCGAAAGTGAAATCGCGCGATCTGATTGGATGAAAAAAAGACCGGGGAACTGGAACCGAATGGAATTCTCTGGAATTCTCACTCTAAAACAAGATGGCAAGTCTGGTTGATTTTAAGGTTTTATCTTATCTTTATCTCATTCTCATTTACTTTAATTAGTAGAGGCTTCTTCAATGTTTGGGGAAGGTAAGTCTATAAAAGTTATTTGTTTTTTCGGTGGAAAAAAGTATTTAAAAAAGCATTTTTTGTGCTCAAGGTTTATTTTTCTTCGCAAACTTTTGTCTTCAATCTTAAATAGATGAACGAGTATTTACTGATGGTTATGATTTTTTCACAGAACATAATAGTAAAACTATTCAGGAACTTGGACCTTTTTACAGAATTTCAAAAAATCTGTTAGTTCTGGAGATATATTGAAAAGTTTAGACATGGGTAGTTCGCGTTCGTATTTCGCGTTCCCAAACCAAACGTACGTGTCGATGACCCTGCCGATGCACCGGACAGTCCGGTGTCGATGTCGGGTGTCGAAAAGTATTCTTTGATTGCACCGGACATTATGTCCGGTGTTTGTCTGGTGTGAGTCAAGTATATGGTCAATTAACACCGGACATTGCGTCCGGCGTTGTTAATTTGTTTCCGTCTCATTGTGTCCGGTGTTATAAATTAGCGCCTTAGAAGGGAGGTTGGGGAAAGTGGTAACGTTTACTAAACACCCCCGCCTAAATTTTGGCTCTTTCACAATAAATGTTAATGTTTTTCTTAATTTTTTTTAGGTATAAATCTCATGCTTCTTCTAAACAACGGAGATAAAATTTCGGAAATAAAATGTCGAAATAGAAATCGAATGGAATAACCGAGGCCAGTGCCAGTGGAAGGGGATACTGTTTTCGACAGTTAAACTGAATTTTTATGGAAAACCCTAGTTCAAGTTGACCATGTGAAGTCAAAATATTTAAAAGTGTCGCATGAGTTCCACGGTCTAACGTAACTAAGTCTTAATCCCAGCAAAAAGAGAATTTTATTTTCATTTTATTTGCGCAAATATGATCACGCTGACCTTGTACAAATGCGTCCGCACCGGACATTTAGATGTCCGGTGCGCGTATTGTCCGATGTTGAAAAGTATTCGATCTTAACACCGGACAATACGCACCGGACAACTTGCGTGTCCGGTGCATCGGCAGGGTCGTACGTGTCGCAGCAACCCTTAGGGGCCGTCGACAAACGATTTTCCTTTTTTTTAACGGCTTCTGGCCGTAAGGGGTGGGAGGGGGTCACTGCAATGCCATTAAAAAAGTTTAAAAAAAAAGGAAAGTCTCACTTACAAGTTTCATCGGTCCAAAAAGTAGAAACATGTGACTGGTCACGTGACAAAAGTCGGCAATTTTTCCCTCCGCCTCAGTTGACTCTTTGCTCCACCCATCCCGCCCTGACTTGCTGCGGGGCTTGGAGTTTCAAAATTGAAAGGTCACGGCTCAAAACGACATGTTTTTTCCGTGCGAAAAGAAGAACTTTGAGGATTACGAATCGAAAGAACATGGCGGCCATGGACCAGTGAAAGTATTTACTTTTGAAGAATTTTCTTGGCCGCTAAGACGTAGGGGGGGAGGGAGTCTGAACCTTAACGGCCTCAGGCCGTTAAAAAAAAGAAAGTCGTTTGTCGACGGCCCCTTTTATCAGTGCGTCTCAAACCGCGATATTTCGAGAGCACGGAAGCGCGTCAAAACACCAGCTTTTTTAGAGTTTTGTCTCGTTTACCCAAACGCTGCAATCCTGCGTAGGCTTTGGGCTCAAGACTAGAACCCCCAATACGAGACATTGGCCTGACCGAAAAAAAATCATCATCATCAATTTTGTTAATTGTCAGAGTCGTTTACTCACTGGAAATACGCAACTTTCTGAAGTTTCGTTTTTTTTCGGTTGTGCTTCATTTTAAAAATAACGAAGATGAAAAGTTACCATCAATCCCGCGAGTAAAAGAAAGTACTCCGACTAGTCTACGAAAAGTGCGCTCGCGCGGCGAATAGAATATCTCGCAAATTAATATATGCATAAAACTGACGAAATCCTTTCTTTTTTATGCTTAGGTGACGTCACCATCGATCCTGACTTGACAATGGATAACCAAATTTGGCAATGTATAATTATTACGAGCGGCCGAGAAAGTTTGTGTGACGCAAAATTTGCGCGATAAACGAAGCCCTAGAAGAACGCCCACTGAAAATTGAAACCAGGAATTTATTGAATATTTCACTAATGAAGTATCAAACTTTTTGTTTTTTGTAATCATTATAAATTCATAACTTTTAAATACTATTTTTTGAATGTCAAAGGACAATTAAAGTGAATTTAAGCTGATTGGGTGGATATTGGGCGGACGGGCGTTTTGCACGTGCCGAGATTGGAAATTAAATGAGAGTAAAAGACGGGGGCGTCTTAGTATGTAATACTAATTCATTATTCTTTTATTTTTATTTTTCGCGAATGAAAAATGAATTTTTGATTTTTGCATTAAGGAAATATAGTATAATATATTGTATTTGATTGTCAATGCCAAAAGATACTTACGAATAATCTGCTGTGTTGCTTCGCTATTTACCCCCGGATTGTTTTAGTAGGCACTTCGGTCACGTAAATAAAAACACGTGTATATGTTGAAGCCGACTGTGGACTAACCGCAATTGCAATTACATAAATTATTGTGGAAGGGAACGCTTGAGACGAATGTTTGGGAAATCAAAAAGACAACTTTTGTGAGAATGTTGAGTTTTATTTATATGGCTGTTTGTGACACACTGTTTATACAATACTGCTAGTTAAAATACTGTAGTTTAAAATAATAGAAGAGAAATTGAATTAAAGAAAGCTTAGACAGCTCTGGAGAAAACAAATACCTGAAAAGGTACAGGAAAGGCAATCATTAACCAACCTGGTTCATAAAACACGTCATAAAACAAACACACTGGAATTCTGTATAACTGAAATGACAAAATTTCGCGTGGGCACACAGTTCCATCTACCATTATCATTATTTTTTTTCGCTGAGTCAGCTCATTCCTTATTTCCCGCGCTTTTCGCATCTCCGAACAGATTCTGATTACTCCGCGCATCAAATTTAGGAAAGAAAGCATCTAATTCAGTCTTTCAAAATAGTATCTGTTCTGTAGGCTACTCCAGCTGGAGATGTGTGGATCTGTTCTAAGGAAATTTACAAAAAATGTTGATCCGTTCTCTTTTGCGAAAACCTTCTACCGAGAAATTAACGAAAGCAGCCGGCCCGTCAAATTTGTTACCGTGAGTAACAAGGGTCGTAAAATTCCCAAAATTTTCTTTTGTTTTCTCCTTTTTAGTCCCGGTAAGGGTCCAAAGGTCGAAAGTCGCAGCTCGCAACCCTAGTACCCCCTCCCTGTGGGCAGCCGGCGAGGTGATCTTTTTTTCCGATGTGTTCTGAGAGCATATTTCAGCTAGAAATTTTGATCTGTTCTGATCAGTTTTTCGAAAATTAATCAGCTAGAAATAACGATGTGTTCTGACGAGACAGGGGTATAATGAAGGTCATCGAACGTGTTCTTTTTTGTCTAGGTAGCCCTTAAAAAGCTTCAGACCACATCTTTTAAGGAGACCAGGGGAATAATCAAGAGAAAATTGATGTTTATTTTTTATCTTGGCAAACTGTTTTTCCTAGATAAACCATATGCATAAAGTAATAGCGAGTTTATGTATTTGCATTTTAGAGGACGGTAGAGTATCTGAAGCGATTTGGAATAACCTGCAATTCTGACCCGTAAAACCGAGGACGGTAAAAGTGCTGATTTACCGTCGTCCTCAGCTGGTCTGGAACTAGTCAAGTTAGAACCTTACCGTCTCCGTCGCAGAAAAACAAACATACATAAACTCGCTAATGATAAGTTTAGGGAGACAAGAAGTGCGATAAAGGTTTCCTATAGAAATCAGAACACATCATTTGTATAAAAAATTGACAGGGCGTAACACATGTGGTGATGAGAAGATGAGAACACATTTTTTTTTTTAATCTCTCCGCCGGCTGCTCTTGAATTAAGATAAACCCTCTTCTTACAGTAGTGGGGGTGAAAATATCGGACAGAAACACCGATAAGGGTCGATATTCCAATATTGTTTTGTGGTTGGGGATTTGAATTCTTTTGTTTTCAAGTTTAGTGGGATTAGGATTGGTTTGTTTGATGATTTTCACCAATGGGTACAAAAATTGGAGGATAATTCTCCACCGGGGACGATATTTTGGCTAAATTTTTTCACTTTTTTTGTCGGTGGCTGTTTCTAGACCCCGGGAGGGGGTACTAGGGTTGGCGAATGAGGGGTATGTGTGGACGGGACCTCCGAAAACCGACAAATTTTTTCTTACCGTTCGCACATACCCATCATCCATTTTTGCCTAAGTACCACCCCCCCCCCCGGGGGGTTCTAGACTTTTCCAATTGAAATGAATTTTGATGAAGACTAGAATAAGAGCCTTTGTGGACTCTTCGAGTCCCAGTGATTGGCTAAAGCAAAAGAGTCGTACCAAAGTAAGCATCAATCACAAACACTTTTTGGAAACTTGTTATACCAGTCACATCTTGAGCTTTCTTTACACCGTGTGCTATCACAGTTTTTTAGTTTTCTCTGGAATTAATGTCTGTGGGGACGGACAGTAAAAAGGGTTGAGGTGGAGTTAACTCCCACATCTATAACTCGAATAACTTTTAGGTTGTTAGACTTTATGATATACGTATTGCTAAATAACTTGCAAAAATATCCGATTATAATATTGAAAATAATCTAAAACTAATATTTACAAAAATAATATCTACAATTATGTAAATTATACAATTTAATTATTATACGGATTATAGAACATAGAACACTACATGTTTGATATTATACGAAAGATAATTACACCCCCTTCTCACAGACCCACTGGGAAAATCGGCTAAAATATTGTCCCAGTGGACAATTATACTTTGATTTTTTGTCCTAACTGAAAATAATCAAAACAAGTGATGCTTTTATGGACCTACCTGGTTATCAAAACTAATCAATGAACATTGAAACAATGAAACACATAAGGCATAACTAGGCAAAATAAAAAATATGTAATGAGAGCATATCTATCGGGAGAAACTATCAACACTATTGAAAAAGTTTTCTTTATAAAAACAATCCACTATCAGAAAAACTGCACCGCTTAATAAATAAGGTTTCCAGAAAACTCAAACCATAGAATTATTATCAGATATAATGAATTCATGCTTTTTTCCTCAAAATGAAGCGTGTCTGTAAGGGGTCCCTTAGTTGCAATGGGAATTCAATTGCACGTGTGCAATGATAATGTCATCTCTTTGTTCTTATCGTATTTCAATTGCATATTTTCTCATGCTTGATTGGATTCTTTTGAATTCTTAAAAAATTATGCACGTAATTTGGCTATTTTTAACTGGAAATTTCGGGCACTTCGGTCCCCTCAATGCAAATAAGAATTACATATTTGAAATCGGCTCATTTTATAGATTCACCAGTGTTGAAAACTATTTGAAAACGCACTTCTAATAAAAGAAATTTGGGTGTCAAGTTTTCACCTGAATTAGTTATTCTTTCCGTATAGACTAAAATTGATTTTTTAATTTTAGGAGTTAAAATCGATGGAATCACTAAATTTCAGCTCCTAAAATTCCAGATTGTATGTAAGCTAAAATAGATTTGTAAATATCAATCGTTTTCCAAAACTAAAAATTTCGAAACTGAAAAAAAATAACGTGCAAACATACCCTTATAAAGAGATTTCTATCCACGCATCAAATTTTGAGAAACTGTTTTTACGACCAATAATCACTTTTAACAAAGTGAATTTGAATAGATGATGAAGTAGCCAAAGTGAGATATTATTCTATCTGATAACAGTTCACTGCTTTCACAGAATTGTTAATTAAAAGGTATAAAAAAGCAATTGAAAATCGCTAATGCTAATCGCTATGTTTCGTGCCACACGGTTGCCGGTTCTGCCTGCAAAATCTAGCTTGTAGTTGTTTTATTTTCCCCATTTCAAAATGTTAGACTTTTCGTGAGTGCGCGGTTGCGAAGGTCATGCGACTTTCCATGGCCAAGAATTAGAATATCTCCTTCAAGAAAAACAGCAAATGTAAGAATACCCTACTTAAAGTGTTTCAATTAAAATATTGGTACAGGCTCATAAAACTGCCTTCTTCTAATGATCAAAAGCAAAATTAATAAAATACATATAAAAAATACTAATGGACAAAAATAATTCAAGTGTTGAAAGGTGAAGGTGGCGGTAAATAGACCTAGGGCGCTTCCAAGGCGCGTAGATGCTAGACGTATTCCTTCTGAAATGGATTGAGCTTGAGATGGTACCATTTTAGCCAGGGTGGTGATCAGAAACAGTTCCTCTGCTGTAATAATAATGCTTAAACAGAGACATGTAACAAGCCATAAAAAGGCATCCAACCATATTATATGCCAAGTGTCAAACTTAAAGAAAAAGAATGCTCCGAATATAATCATGATTGATGGAAAAGCAGCATAACCTAAGTAAATCATCTTATCAGTTTTGGGTGGTTTGAAAATGCCTACGAGGAGAAATAACAAGCTTATGGTTCCATTTGTCAGATAAATAAGATTTATATCCAAGTTTGTCCAATTTAAGAGTTCGATGCATGCCAGAGGTACCCATAAGTCATAAACAACTACACAGAACATGGTTGTAAAAGACATCACCAGAATCAAAATTGTATCAAGGTTGGTGAAGAATTTTCGTAAGACAAACATGGTTTCCATTTCGTTACCGGTTTTAAATGATGACTTATTCTCGATCATAGGAGTTGACTCTTCATGATCTGATTCAAAACGTTCATTGGTGATGAGTTTTTGCTCTGAATCCAACGAAGCTTCTTCCAATTCTTCTGCTGAAAAACTTTTTAAAGCTTCTTTTAAGTCAAATTCTCTCGATAAATCACTGACAAAAAACAATGATAAAAAGAAGGCAATCATGTAAAGAAAGCAGGTCACTAAGCTAGCTCCGTTTGAGTATTCTACATGCACACCCAAAAACCAAAAATCTGCTCTAACAAAAGCAGAATTTATACATGGTCCAAGAGTAAATCCCACAACATATGTACAAGACACAGCGGATATTTGTGAGACGACTTCGTCCGGTGCGAAAGAGCGGGCTACTTCAGCCACAATGATTGCTCGAAGACAATCCCCTAAACCGGACAGTAATCTTCCAAATAATAACAAATAAGGGGAAATCGGTATCGTATACAGGACATTGCCAATTGTCACCAGCGCTAAGATGAAACTGAATATGAGACGCGTTCGCCGAGTTCTGTCAAATATCTTTCCAACGAAAACTGATGATATAATCATAGACAGGATGTATATTCCAGAAATGCAACTATAAAAGATATTCAAATTGTTTTTGACTTGAAGGAAATCTTTTAAGTAAACAAGCAAAGTTGCAAATGTAAATGAATACTCAATTCCAAGGATAAGCCCAATAAAGTAGAATAATTTGGTAGTTATTTGACGTTTTTTGAGCCATTGCTTGTAGCTGAAAGCAACTCCTGTCTGCGCCATCATTGACTGTAAGATCTACACTTAAACGAATTATAATGAAAGATTTGTAAAAAGGGCTGTACGTTTATATGAAATGCAGGCTTTTGTTTCTTTGTAATTAATCTATATTAAACCTCTTTGTTCTCTTGAAGCTCATTAGAAAGTATAATCATAATTATGTATTGCGTCATTTGCAAATCTGACTTGCGATTCAAGAAAGGGCTGTAACTTACCCTCTTTCATTTGATATTGTAGGCAGTAAAAAAGAGGTTTTTCAAAGAATCATTCAGAGGAAAGCCTAACTTAAAATTTGGTGTATTACTTTTTGATTAAAGTCAATTTAAAAAAAAATATTTTAAAAAAGGTGAAAAACGAGAGTATTAAATTGATTGTAATGAATAGAGACACAAAACGATTTTATGCATCAGGAAATCATTATGTAAATAGCACTTACAGAAAATCTTTCGGAAACTCTTGGAAAGATGCCATAGTGTGAACCCCCTTTTTTACTTTTTTTACTTTTCCAAAATTGCTTTATGGGAGGGATAGTAGATTTTCCGAATAAAATGGGGTGTTTGAGATTTGGGGGAGGGGGTCAAGTAAAAATAGGGGGATAAAAAATTTCAATATTTTTGGTTTTGAGTAACTGGTGGACTGCTGCTGTAAATAGCGCGGGTTCGAAATTTTTTTAAGATAGGGTGAAAATACATATAAGGGGGGTGAAATAAAAATTGGGGGGGTTCAGACCCCTCTGCACACTATGGATCTTGAAAATATTGTGGGGGTTGAAGCATTCTGCTTCTTGCTTAAAACCAAGGGAAAAACAAAAGTAAAAAAACAACAATAGAGATAAAGTAAACATAAAGGAGAGACTTCGTACTTTAATGTTTTGGTAAAAGAAGTCCTTTCTCTCGTACTTCTCTAATAAATCGATACCCTTGTTTCCGATATCTTCGATATCTTCAAATCTTGGTCGCCTGGAGTTTTTTCTATGCCAAATATTTGAAAGAAGCCGAACAAAAACATTCGAAACTACAGCAGAAAAAGGCGGAAGTAGTTTGAAAACGAAAACAAAAAGAAATTTATCAGGGCAATTTTTTGAGTCGACAGTAAATGAGTTATCACATGACTTCTCGTGCAAAACTCGATATTTTACTCGTTCCGAGATTTTACCGAGATTTACCAAAGACAAATATTACGGAAAAATCCCGGAACTCATAAAATATTTCTCGTATTGCACTCGAAGTCATGCGATAACTATTACATATTACAGTCCTCTTTGTATTCTTTTGATTTATGACCGCAGTTGGATAAGGTCTTTACTGTAAGGTAAAGACAGTATATTTTATGTAACTCCGAAAAAAGATTAACTATCATTAACTGTCATTAACCATCATTAACTATGACATTGAATTAAGGCTGCAGTGTAAACACAACTTAAGTCAATGGCAATAAAAAACTATTATTGCAAGTATAGACTGGAGTCTTCATCTCGCTGAACTTTGCTTTTTGATAATTTTTTATGACGCTGAGTCAAGTGAAGTAGACTAGAAGCATTTGATGATGTCGCCATTTTGTAAGAAAATATTAAAAATCCAATTAACAAAAAAGCTACTTAGAGTTGAAAAATATAATTAAGAATGAGAAACGAATCAATAATAGATTTTCAATACCTTATTCTCAAATAAAAACATAGCTTTATCCTATTTTTACCCTCCAAAACAACTAAAATCTGCCGAACTGTTAACCGCCTAAACAAAAGCATATTACCATATACTACCAGATTACCGGGTCACTTGATCGCGACATCCAGTCTATAAAAAAAGCTTTAAGTGGTCCCGGGCTATTGCAATAGTCGAACGTGCGCAACGCACTGGGCTCAACTTCAGTGGCTTCAAATTATTCATAGGCCCAATTGTAGACCCCCAGATATTCACCCAAGGAACAAGTGTGCCAAATTTCAGCCAAATCCAACCATTTTTGAGGCCTGTAGGCTCTGCTCTAAAGTTTTAGCCTCGTTTTGGCGGAAAACTCGTCACCAGGCCCCAAAAATCAAGATTTTTGAAAAATGAAAAAAAACACTTCCAGATATTTACCCAAGGAAGAAGTGTGCCAAATTTCAGCTAAATACGACAATTTTTGAAGTTTCCAGGCTGCCCCAAAGTTTTAGCCTCGTTTTGATGAAAAACTTGTCCCCAGGCCCCAAAAATCAAGATTTTTGAAAAATGAAAAAAACACCCCCAGATATTCACCCAAGGAACAAGTGTGCCAAATTTCAGCTAAATATGACTATTTTTGAAGTCTCCAGGCTGCCCCAAAGTTTTAGCCTCGTTTTGGCGAAAAACTCGTCCCCAGGCCCCAAAAATCAAAATTTTCAAAAAATGAAAAAAACACCCCCAGATATTTACCCAAGGAACAAGTGTGCCAAATTTCAGCTAAATATGACCATTTTTGAAGTCTCCAGGCTGCCCCAAAGTTTTAGCCTTGTTTTGGCGAAAAACTCGTCCCCAGGCCTCAAAAATCAAAATTTTCAAAAAATGAAAAAAATACCCCCAGATATTCACCCAAGGAACAAGTGTGCCAAATCTCAGCCAAATCCAAGCATTTTTGAAGTCTCCAGGCTGCCCTAAAGTTTTTGTGACAGACAGACACACACACACACACACAGACAGACAGACAGACATTGTCAGATTGTAGCTCAACTGAAGTTGAGAACTACAATGGTCGTATAATTGACAATCAAAATGTATCTCTCAACTTTTTTCCAGTTACGGAAAATTGCACACACAATTTTTTTCAGGTCTGGTCGGTAAAAACATTTTATCGATGTGGTATCATTTTATTTTATTTATGACAATATATTTCGATACCCATGTATCATCGTCAGCTCTAACAAATTAAAGATTCATGGGAAAAATTCCAATCTTTACACGTCAAACTTCCCCTCCCTATTAACACAACTCAAAAAATAAATTTAAATTTTCTGTGAATATTCTTTTCAAGGTTAGGGTCATTTTTGAAACAATTTTAAAAGACGTTTAGGAACACGTGAATAAAAATTTGTTAAAACGCAATAAACTGAAAGAAAAATCCGTTTTTATCTGTAAGATTAAAATGTTCTTACAATATGTTATTATGTTAAATTGTTAGCTTAGACTTGAAAAAATTTCTTAGTCATATTTGAAATCCAAATTGTTCTCAATCTATGCTTAGGTTTTGGCCAATTGTTCTTATAGGAAAAGACGTTTATTTAAATGGAAGCGAAATCCAGCCTAAAAACCCCTAAACATCATGGAGAAACATATTACTTTACAACCCTGTGTCACAGACCCACTGGAAAATTTGGCAAAAATTTCGTCCCCGGTGGGAAAATACCCTGGAACTTTAGCTCTACTGCGAGATTGACTTTCATTTCATCCCTATTCGAAATTCAGTGTTTAAAAATTGCACTTCAAACCCATCCCCACTGAATTTTTTAACCTGGAACAATAGAATTTCTATCCCCCTATTGGGATTTCAATAGAATTTATCCCTGATGAGAAAAAAGTTCCACCGGGGCTGTGAGACAGGGGTGTTACTTTACCTCTAATGTGTCGTAGGGATGGCCAGAAGAATAAGCTTTGTACAATAACAATCCTTGATTGGTCAATAAGAATTCACAATTCTCTATTTCAACATCTTTATGGTAAAATACTGATAAATCCACTGTCATTTCGAAATCCTGCAAAAAATTGAAGGAACACTGAATGAACCTAAATCTGATCCAATGAATTTATTTCAGTGTAAAAGTAAACTTATTTAAAACTGAGATTTTACCCAACCAAAAAATCCGCCTGGTCAATATAAGGGTTGGTGACATAACAGGGCCGGCGAAACCGGGGGGGCTAGTGGGGCTAGGGGGGGGCTATAGCCCCCCCACTTTTTTGCAAAAAAAAAGAGTGAGAGAGAAAAAGAGAGGGTGAGAGAAAAAAGACTTGGATACGTACAACAATGAAGCCAAAACGGTTTAACAATCTTTCGTTGCTCCATATCCATAAAAATCTAATGGATAAACTTTATTTAGATGAAGTTGGTAGAGAGTTTGTGTCGACTCAAGAGCGTCGTTTTAATTTCTTTGATTTTTTCATTCCAATAACTTCATAAAAATTAAATTTAGATCACTTCTAAGCCAATGTAGAGTACCATAATTTCAAAAATTTTCCGTCCCGTCGGCCTCCTTAGTCATTATAATCATTTAGCCCCCTCACTTTTAAAACCGATTCGCCGGCCCTGCATAAGTCTTGATTAAGAGAATAGATTTCGTAAATGTCGTCCTTTTGTATGAAAAGTCCAAAAGTGTTTCGTTTATACTTCAGCCCAATTTGGTGTCAACCAACAATAATGGTATATATGTAAAGCGTCGCTGAGACGACAAGCTCATTCATGAACGTAACTATAAAATCTATCAAACAAACTTACCTATTTCAAGAGGTCGTTCACAATGTTCACCACCAGCGGGCGAATAACATCCAATAATGTTCGCTCCACAGCATTTGGAGCAATCCAAGAAAGAGGTTTGTAATTTGATTTGAAAAAGTTGCTTCGTTTTTGGTTTACTCGCCATTGTCTGCAGGTCTTCTTCGATTTTCTCCTCTTGCATTTGAAGAGCGAATTTCTTGTCCAATAGGTTTCGCCGCATACCGTTAATCTGTTTGTCGATAGTCTATTGGTCGGAAAAAAGTGTGTTACATGAATGAGTGAAAGAGATATAACGACATCAAATTTCAGAGGTTCGACTCAACTGTAGTCAAACATATCC
This sequence comes from Clytia hemisphaerica, assembly GCF_902728285.1. NCBI lineage: Eukaryota > Metazoa > Cnidaria > Hydrozoa > Leptothecata > Clytiidae > Clytia > Clytia hemisphaerica. Next base: position 496,295 of record NW_027104602.1, read on the forward strand.
TAGACGACTAATTCAGCATGTTTATACAAATTGATATTATCGCGTTACAATCAGCGACCGTAGTGCATGCAGTGCACGAGGTCGTGTGTTCAAACCTCAGCGAGGTCATACCAAAGACTTCGTACTTATTACAAAAATGGTACTTGATGTCTCTCTACTTGATGCTTAGCAATCAAGAGAAGGATCAAGGGTAAGTGTAACCCGGAGGCCACTTATAGCTTTTTGATAGACTGGATGGCGCTGATAAGTGGCCCAGTGTAATTTGGAAGACTTGATTTTGTGGCTTTGCTTGAGTTTGTAGCAAATCCAGGCCACTAGATCCAGTCTCCTCTTGGCGAAAAAACAAACATAAAACTATGACCAAACCCAGCTGGCACACAACGTTGTTTCAACGTTTTTCTAACGTTCACAACGTCCATATAACGTTAGATAGACGTTGAAACAACGTTGTGTGCCAGCTGGGAAGCCTGTATTACACGGATTGAACGGCTCAACTGCGAAATTCTAAGAATTCGCAGTGACTTTATTTCGTGGATGACATCTCTCCTAAAAATGTGTCCAACCAAATTCTAAAGTTACTGGTACAGACAATAAAGCAGAGTAAAGTTGAAGGTCGCCCCTTACCACAATAGAGCGTCGTCCTTTCAGATTCACCAATGACAATTCGTCCGAAAAGATGTCGCTACATTTGACTGTTTCATCATCCACAACGATTGATGCAATATCCAGCGAATTCAATATCTCCACATATTCAGTATAACATGATAGCAACGATTGATTTAGATTCTCTTCCAAGTTTAACTCACCATTCGTTGATACTTCTAGCTCATGGTGATTTTCCGTATCCCAAAACGAGTTATTATACTATATTTTTCAATTAGATTCTTTCGTTTCTCAACATTCCACGGTACATTGTCGATATGGTCTTGGAAGATTTGATGACGTTGGTTGAGAAGTTCTTTCAAATCCTGGTCAGATTGATATGATATTTCTTTTTTATCCAGTGATACAGTCAAATCTTTGGATATGAACTTTTTCATTAGATCGTTTAGGAGTTCTTGCAACTTGATATATCTAAAGAAATGATATAATTCTAAAATAAAATTATGACAGAAAGTCTTAAAAGAAGTATTAATAAAGAAACATTCTCCGGCATAAATCTTGAGCTCCCCTTAGATCCGCCACTGGCTCTGAAGTAAATACTATGGAATTTGCATTTGGTTAATTCTTCTGGTGCACATCTGAAGCCAAGACATCGTCCCATCATCTCATTAACTTCAGCGAGTTATGGTGCCTCGAGGTATTGCCCTTTATCCTTCGAAATAACATTCATGATGAGTTGATCGAAGGTTTGTAAAACAACACTGATAATGACTCGATCCGTGTCTTGATGACATCGTTTTCCTTCCTAAAATAGAATGAAAATAATATAGAGTGAGTTTGCATCTAAAACGTTTTTTATCTATCCGAAAAATGAAGCTATACTATCGGCTAATTTCTGCCGTACAGCCGTACTGCTTAAACGCAAGCTTTAGATGATATTCATATTGCTGTTGTTAGTGGTAAGGTTCTTTTTTTTCACGTAGAAGCTATAATTCAATGACCACGAGACTAGAATCTATTCAGACACAATATTTTTATAAATGTGAATGAATACCTACCTGATTGTATCCTCAGTTTCAAATAAACTATGTACCGATTTGATAAGTGATAAGCTCGATTTAAGAAGATTTTTCTGATGTTTGGAAGAAAACGAAAGCGCTCCATATTGCAATAGAAGACAAGTTAGCTCTCCATCTTTGAAACCAAAACATATAAAATTCGAAAGTAGAATTTTCCTTACAATTTCATAAGGGAAGAGAAAGGAATACTTTAGGCGTACAAACTTTCGCGAAGACGAAAAATCGCGAAATTTACGACATTTACTTTCGCAAATTTGACATATACTTTCGCGAATCCGTAAAGATGAGAATTTTAACATGAAAAAAAAATGACTTAGAGGGACAAATATTTCTTGGATTGGCTTGTCCTTCGACTTATTAGTCTTTTAGCAGGCTAAAAAGTGCCATAAATGTTACATTTTATTCAAAGTTTGAAGTTTTCCAGATTTTTTATTTTGTCAAGCATTTTTCGCGAGCATAAACTTTCGCGAATGGCCCTTCCTAGAATTTTTAAATAAATTTACTTTCGCGAAAAGGGCCAAAATTCGCGAAAATCACGAAAGTTTGTGCTCACGAAAGTTTGTAGGCCTAAAGTAGAACCCCTTCATTTTTCAACACCTCTATCCGTTAAAATAGAAGAAAAAGGCGTTTAATAAGTGTGTCAAGCACCTTTAGAAATTCTACCGGATCGACCATCTAAGACCGATATTTTCATTTTTTTAAAGTACTTTGAATATATGTGAACGTACGTACCCATAGCAGTGATATTCGGTAAATGAACACTAAGTAGAATATTTCTTTTCACGTTCGTTTCAAGTCCACTACATAGAAAGTTAAAGATTTCTTGCAATACTTTGCTCTTCATTCCATCTTCAAAAACGGAAACAAAATAACATAGAAAGGTAGGGTTAGGAAGTTTTCTAAACTAATGCAGTGGCACTAGTCAAATTTTCTAGATTTTAGATGTGCCGCTCTTTAGAGCGTTGATTTTCTTGTCAAAAGATTAAAAAGGGTGGAATTTATTATAAACACGTCAAATTTTGGTAGATTAGTAAGTTTGTAATCCACCGCAATCTTTTCAGTTTGATTAGAACATCCCCTTCGCAAACCCGATTGGACTTTTTCAGCAAGTGGAGATAGAAATAACGGACTGAAACACGACGGGGATTGGTATTCCCATATCTTTTATGGCTGAGGATTTCGATTCTTTTGTTTTCAAGTCAGAAAATTTATTGGAGTTGCATAATATTGTCCAGTGAGAATTGGTTCATGGTTCATTTGATTATTTTCAGTGGGTCAAAAATTTGAAGATAATTTTCCACCGGGGAGGATATTTTAGTCAATTTTTCCAGCAAGAAGGGGTCCCAGTAGGTCTGTGAGAAGGAGTGTATTGGAGGTCGAGTCTATATCGTGGAAGTGCATTATCGGTTATCGTTACGTAAAACAAAAAACGTATTGTAGTATTGCTAAAAATACCTTTCGCATAATCAAATACGATTTCAATGACCATTTTAGTATTTTCAAGATCTAAAAATCCTTCCATTGATCCAACTTTCCGAATTCGACTTGTCAAATCCATGTATAGGAATTTGAGTAGCCACTCAAAACTAGAATCATCATCAACAGAATCTTTTACTAGCGCCAGCAACCATTTACCGTATGCAAAAAGAAAGTCATCGTCAATTTCAGTTGTGTCACCTGATTTTTCGCCAATCTTTCAATGAAAAATTACTATTGTGTCAAGGAATCTGAACAAATATTTCAAACTATTGGCAGATACATTTGAAGTCAAGAGTTCCTCTACCCAATCATATCTAAGAATCTGTGATTCACTATGGAGTCTTTGAAACAAATATCGAAGATGTGGTTTTTCACGAGACTGTCTGGCGAAAATCGATTAGCTGAAACAAAGAAAATTGATGGGAAAGCATTACTGACTCCCAAAACAGTTGTCAAAGCGTTTACAACCCTTTGAATTTGAGGAAAATTTTATTAGAAATCATCAACTCGCATATCAAGGGATTTAGAATTACAGCCTTCTACTGAACATTTTCTGTGACAAGATTCCTCGTCTTTTGTATCAAATCAATACAGATGAAAGTTTGCTCTTCAACTCTGGCTGCGTTTAGACCAACTGGCATTTGTAATTTGGCATTTGCTCATGAGGGATTCGATTTTAATAGCGTTTCCATTGTATTTTCTGTCATGGCATTTAAGGATTCGTCTTTTTAGAGTCATTACTGAAAAGGTGATTCCCTCAAGTTCAACTTTGACAGATCAAACAATGAAAAACATGGAATTTCTCAAAAACTGCAGTCATTAAGACTGAAACTTTTTGCCGTAGGGCTAGGCAATGGCAAATCTTGCAAATTTTACAATCTATAGAAAGAACTGAATAAAAAACGTGCAAATACTTTAAAAAATCAAAAATGTCATTTTTTCTCTTTGTTTTGGTTCCTTTGTTTGATTTGAAATGCCAGAAAAGGGGCAAAATGGCATTTCAAATGCCAACGAAATGCCAACACGCTGGCATCATTAGGCATTTGACAAACCAAACAATTGCGCGGAACAATAGAATTCAAAAGAATACTGCAAGCAATTACAAATGCCAGGCTGGTCTAAACGCAGCCTTTTATGGAAACCAATTTATTTATGCTGCCTTTTTCGCTTAATTGGTCATTAAGCCAAGAGAGGTCTACCCCTCTCTTGGAGAACAAAAGGTTTAATGACCAATTTTCGATGTTAAATCTGGAATGCTGATATGAAGCGATCAAAATCTGATGTTAAGCACGAATCTTCATTGTATATTTTTTACAAGCCTTAGAAATTTATGAAAAGGACCGTTGATGAGAACCACTTATCTATCTAGCGTAGTGAAAAAGCACCCGGGGATTCCTTTGCTCAAAATGGCATTTCAAATGCCAACGAAATGCCAACACGCTGGCATCATTAGGCATTTGACAAACCGAACAATTGCACGGAACAATAGAAATTCAAAAGAATACTGCAAGCAATTACAAATGCCAGGCTGGTCTAAACGCAGCCGATGTCTACGTGAGCATGACCGTTCAACAATCATTCAGAACACAAATTGTGACGATCTATTAAAATTAGTCGTTTGTTTCTTATCAAAAAAACGTTTAGAAACCAAAATTTCATGCCCCTGAAATATTCTTTCATATTCAAGACTTCGTGAGCAAAAAAAACATCTATCTCATCAAAAAATTGAGTAATTTGGCTAAGAACATTGATGTATCCTTATTATAGATAAACATACGTTTTTTGAGCTAAAAAAATCTTTTTTTACAAAAATCTGCTTGAGTCATCTTTTACCTATTTCCATGCAAAAAATCTGAAAAAAACTTTGATCCAATATTTCACAAATTCCAAAAAACCTTTTTTTAGCCGTTTTTTGGCCCAAATTTGCCCAAAAACATTTTTTTTCGAAAATCGGGCTCCGTCACATTCGAGGGTATATAATTATGCAAAAATTGTGCAAAAAAATCATAAAGAATGAAAGAGCCACTCTCGAGAAAAGCTAATAACTAAGTAATTGATAATGTGCTTATAAAAAAATATCAAATTTGGCCAGTTTTTCTATAGAAAACACGCCAAGCAACCAAAATTTCGTGTCAAAACACACATATTCTTCAAAAGTAAGCCCTCATGAGCAAAAAAAACATCTATCTCATAAAAAAATTGAGTAATTTGACTAAAAACATTGATGTATGCTTATTAATAGTGATTCTTAAAAATAAACATGAGTTTTTTTTTTGCAAAAATCTGCTTGAGCCATTTTTTACCTAGGATGGTCCTACTTCCATGCAAAAAAGTCAGAAAAAACTAATGATCCAATTTTTCACAAAGTCCCTTTTTTTAGCCGTTTTTTGGCCCAAATTTGCCCAAAAAATTTTTTTTTTCGAAAATCGGGCTCCGTCACATTTTGGCCATCACCATTTTGCACCTTTCTACCAAAAATCAAATCAAATCAAATCACGAACGAACGAACGAACGAACGAACGAACGAACGAACGAACGAACGAACGAACGAACGAACGAACGAACGAACGAACGAACGAACGAACGAACGAACGAACGAACGAACGAACGAACGAACGAACGAACGAACGAACGAACGAACGAACGAACGAACGAACGAACGAACGAACGAACGAACGAACGAACGAACGAACGAACGAACGAACGAACGAACGAACGAACGAACGAACGAACGAACGAACGAACGAACGAACGAACGAACGAACGAACGAACGAACGAACGAACGAACGAACGAACGAACGAACGAACGAACGAACGAACGAACGAACGAACGAACGAACGACGAACGAACGAACGAACGAACGAACGAACGAACGAACGAACGAACGAACGAACGAACGAACGAACGAACGAACCGGTGTAGGTCCAACAACCTATTGTGAAACATATTATGATAATATTACCATCTCCATCCTCATTTGACAATGAAAGTGGAATTTTTCGCATTTTTCCGTACTCGCGTGAGTTTTATAAATAGAGGAGACTGCAGTTGATATAGGGAATTCCTGTCTTATAATATAGATAAAGATGATTTCAGAGTAGCAGACAATTTTTCAAGGAAAGAACGCGAGATAATAAAACAATGGCATCATAAAGCAAAAGAAAAAACATCGAAAAAAAAAGAAGAGCCATATATGGAAAGTGAGAGGTAGTCCTAGGACTAAACTCTATTTAAAGAAATTTACGACGGAAACAACATGATTATAAGAAGAACGGGTTAGAGACCCAGTGTGTGTGTGTCTAACTGTAAACTCTATAATAGAATTGACAAACAAATGGAATGATAAGATCTATAAATTGTAAAGATGTAAGATTGTTTCACAGGGGTCAATAGACCTGAGAAATACACTTCTAGAAATTAAATTAATATTTCGATTATTTATCCGTGAAACACGCTGTGCATGTCCTATTATTGAGACAACACTAATTTTTTTTGTACCAGTTCTTTTATGTGCAAAGCAATGATATATATGATTAAAATTTACATATACTAAGGATATTGGAATTTCAAGATAAATATTTCATGCTGTGACTTTAATTTAAAAAGTGAATTACTTGGTAGTTTCTAACGTTATTGCAAACCCATTAGTATTCTCAACGGGAATTTTATCTTTTATTATCGAGTCATTATTTTCTGTATACGGTACGGATAAATCCAATATTTTTAAGTTTTTGTCAGTAACTGTATTACAGTTTTCATCTTTGTCTACTAATAAGTCTGTAGAAGTTTCGTTTTCGACCACAGAATTTCGATTTCCACCGTCTAAACTTATAACAAAGCCATCCTGAGTAACACTTTTAGAAATGTCTTCGGGAAGCTGGTCTTTCAGCTCGGTTGATGAGTTTTGCTCTTTAAAAAAGTCTTTTGAAGGGTTAAGTTCATCATTTGCTGACGATTCTATCGAAGCATTTATCTCCCCGTTCATGTGTTCTATATTTTCATAAGTGAAACTTTCAATCTTGAATGGAGATTCCGATTCAGGTGGTGGCGGTGGTGGTCCTTCGGGTGGAGAATGGGGTGGTTTATGATGAAAAATCGGCGTTGGTTTGTCTTCTTCTTTCATATACATCAAAGAGGGGCGTAAAGGTTTGGCGGGTCTCATTTTTCTTTTTGGAGTACCTTCATCAAGTGAAAATTTAGTAGGGGTTTGTTCGACGGCTACTGCAGCTTTGGCAATTACGGTTTGCTCTTGGATCTGAGGTTTTGTAGCTTGAACGGATAGTGTTTTAGCATCAACTTGGTCAATTGTAGCTGATCTTGCTAGAGGTGACGGCGCTTGGACTTTCTCTTGTCGGATGAGGATCTTAGCCGTAGCACTATCGATTGAACTACTTCTAGTTGGAGTGGGTGGCTTATCCGTTGAGTCTGTAGAGCTGCTTCGAATCGGTGCCGCTGGCTTGATTCTTGCTGTAGCTTGTCGAAGCACTTCCTCTGTAATGCCGAAATCAATGGAACCGCTTCTAATAGGTGTTGATGGGGTTTGAGGCGAATCTTTCTGAAGCGGTGATTCCGTTAAAGTGTAATCGATTGAGCTGCTTCTTACAGGTGCTGGTGGTTTAGGAGGTGCATGAGTCGGTTTGGAAATAGTTCTTTGACGAAAAGAGGGTGAAGTTGATTGGCTGAGCTCGGCAGGTGACGGTGGTGAAGGAAATTCCGTTTCTCTCTCTGGAGTGCTTGGTAAGGAGGCTTTATTATTCGATACAGGATTGATTGAAGATAGATTAGTTTCTATTGTACTTGGTGTACTACTGACATCGCTCTCATTACTGCTTATACTGTCAACACTACTGTCAGAATCTTTCCTAGATCGTGTCATTTGCTGCTTAGCGGCAATAAGAAAACTTGATTTGCCATAATCCTTGCTTGACGAATCTTCGTAAAAGACTTCAGATTGCGTGTTAGCTGGCGCTGTATACGCTTTCTGGTTTAGTAAACCATGACCATGGAATGTAACACTGTTTGTACGTGTAGAGATATAAGCGTTTTGGTTTTGGTATATTTGTCCAGTTTTGATGTCAATTTCTTTGATGACAGCACTGTCTAATCGGAAGCGTTCGAAATCTTCGTGACTTTCCTCAGTGGCTGATTCTAACATGACCGAGTTACGTGAGAAGAGTGATGGCGCGGTGCTGAAAGGGTTTTCTATGGAAAGAAATTATAAAAATAATCATCTCATTTTCAAAATACTTAGAATATAACTCCCTGATGAAAGCTTGTTTGTCTAGTGAGTGACTGAGGGTTTAACTGATAAGAAGAAAACAAAGTTACGAAGGAAAATTATTCAATATAAATCCGTCAATCGGGTTTCCCGGTTTAACGCTAACATTGCATACAGAAAAGGTTTCAAATTTTTGACTAAAAATATAGAGCTTGTGGTTTTATTCATTCTTCGTTTTTAAGTGGAAACTTTTTAATAAAATTTGTTGAGAAGCACGTTTGATTTAGGTTGACAACAGCAAATCTGATTCTTCGTTTTTAAGTGGAAACTTTTTAATAAAATTTGTTGAGAAGCACGTTTGATTTAGGTTGAAAACAGCAAATCTGATAGCATCTTTTTCTAAGTTCTTTCTTGGGAGGCACTTTATACCAGGGCAACTCATTTCTTTACATAAGACTATAATCTACCGCAAGCTTTTAATTGTCGGAAAAGATTAATCAAACAAAACCAAGAACGAAGGGAAATAATTTTAAGTGCTTAACATGTAGTCGCGCGGCTGAGGTCGAAAAACGTTTCATTTCGTGATACATCTTTTAGATTCCAAAAAAAACAACGGAAACTCGCGAATTGGTATGTGTAGATTACAAAATCAAAAAGTTTCCACGATATTATCGTGCAAGTAACGAGTAATTGGCGATTTTTTGCGTTTCCAGGCAAAATTGCAAGGCCTGGAAATTCATGATTTTTGGGGGGTCTTCAAATTAAAAAAAGACCTATATCACATGATAGAGCTCTTCAAACTGAGCAAAAAAGTGTATTACACCAAAGTCCCAACTTCTCTAGATCAAAATTTATTGGCCTATTTGTGGTAAAAAACTGATGGAAAACAGGGAATTTCCCCACAATCTGCATTAATTTATGCAAAATTAAACACCTTTTTGACCACAAATAGGCCCATAACTTTTGATCTAGAGAAGTTGGGACTTTGATGTAATACACTTTTTTGCTCAGTTTGAAGAGCTCTATCATGTGATATAGGTCTTTTTTTAATTTGAAGACCCCCCAAAAATCATGAATTTCCAGGCCTTGCAATTTTGCCTGGAAACGCAAAAGATCGCCATTTACTCGTTACTTGCACGATAATATCGTGGAAACTTTTTGATTTTGGAATCTACATATACTAATTCGAGAGTTTCCATCCAAAAAAGTGGAATCTAAGAGGTGTATCACGAAAATCATTTTCTAGCCACTTTTTTCGACCTCAGCCGCGCGACTAATGATTAAAAAAGATAATATGTCTTAACTCAAGAATCTTTTGAATATGATTTTCCATCAAAAGTATTACAAAATTTTGATTTCAAGGATACAAACAAATCAGAAATCGTTCTATCGTTTGCCGGATTCTCTAATGGAGTGTTTTTTGTTCGCACAATACATTCATTGCAATATTTTTCAATTATTTGGTTTAAACGGCCAACTTCACCGGTCAGTCCTTCGCCAGGACTTGGGTCTCATATCAAAAAGTTACAAAGCATAACATTTTGAGATTTCTCCAACTTTAAGAATGTTACATATTCAAAGTACAATTTTACTCCCGTTAATTAAAACTTCAGGTGAATTCTTTAGCAACTCTGGCTAAGAATTCAGCCGGGAGCCTCTCAAACCAGACCTGATCCAAATTAAATAATTACAAATAGAATTAAAAAGACTTACGTAATGTATCATTTGCTCTTGACATTTTCTTTCCACGTTTAGGAATTGGTTTCAGGCCGATATTCTTTCGATATTCTTCTTGCCGATGGAAACATCTCAAGATAGGCATGATAATCATATCCAACAGAATAATGATACCATTCGATATTGCCACAAAAAGAATACATTCCAAATCATATTTAGTCTTCTGTTGGTCAAAATTCAAAAAATACATCATAACAAAACATCCAGCAATCAAGGCATCTAGTAGGTAGACAAAGGCAAGTGTCAAATAGATATGGCGCAGTCTGGTGCACTTTATTGAGCCAACTAGTCCAAGTAGTACCAGATATACAGCAAATTTGACGTAAATAACATACACCATATAGTCTTCGACTAAAAAATCTTTGAAATCGTAGTCGTCATGTAGATACAGAACCAAGATGGCGGCAACATATATCAATGTCCATAAAGTACTGATGCATAACACAAGGAAGTTGACCATGAAAAATGTTGGGAATGCCATCTTCCTGATGTCAGATCTGAATCTATCCGATATCTACAAAACAGAAAATAGAAGGTTAAATAAACATTTTCTCAAGGAAATGCCCTTTCACATCAACCCTAAACCCCTCGAATTTTACAGACTAGCTCACTACCACCAGCAATGGAGTGTCCCACTAAACTTAGGGTCGATTTATTCTTAGTTGTGCACAATTATGAGTTGATAATAGTCGTTTAGGAGATCACACTACCATTTTGATTGACGTTTACACCAGTTCTTTTTAAAGAAATTCCGTCATAACCATGAACAAGCGTCAATCAAAAAAATGGGAGTGCGCAATCTCCTAAAAGCAAACCAAAACGCAATCCAAAAAAACATTATTTACGGTCTTAAAGTATATTCATCAGTAAAAATTAATTTCTAGCCAAATCATATCACATTTTATCTTGGATACCCTGTAGTTATACAAGAAGGTATAAGACACTATGATATGTCATAATATTTTTGATACAATTTCCTTATGAACTGTTTAGCTAGAAATAGGACATTTTTTTAAGTTTTGTTCGACATGTATGTAAAAACCAATATCATCAAAAAGGCATTCCTTGAACAATTTTTTTTGTATTTTTTTTGATAGATATTGTATAAACATTTTTTTCGTATCAATTGATGGTGAGTAAGAATTATTTTATTACTGTGGGATTATCGTTTTAAATAGAATAGATAACAAGCGCTGATTTTTTTTTCTCTATGAAAAGGAATTTATTGTCACTTTTGTAGGAATTCGTACGCAATTAAAGTCTGTCCAGATATAATTGGCAGTGGAAACAAGAATGCCTGTAACTTTTGATAGTCAAATGTAATTATGGAAATTTTTTTTGCTTGTTTTAGAAAATCAAAAGCGCTATATTTCAATGTATTTTTGGTTGAAAAATTCGCGATTTTTAGCAGTTAAATTTGCGATTGCAAAAATTGAGCTTTTTTTCTAGTTATGCTATAACGTTCATTTTTACACCAGTGGTAGTTCAACCTTAGGTTAAAAAGGTTGTTAAATTTCAAGGCAAACTAAAAAGTCCTTCGGAAGATATGGGACCCGAAATACCCCTTGGTAGCACTTTTCTGTGAAATATCAAATCTCCAACTTATTACTAAAAACGGGGGTAGTGATAATGATGATGATTGATAAAACAGTTTTTTGATCATAACACATTTTACGATCTCTTTAATGACCTCATACATAGCCAAACTGTGTGTAGTGTTTTGGGAATTAGCAAAGTTCTTTAATGACTTAAAAATAAAAAAGGCAATATAAGTTCATGCTTATCTTTTCAATAAAAACAATTACACTGTGATTTCACTTCGTTTCGAAATAATCAATGATACCAATAATACCAATGCACCAACACTTAACATTTTCCAACTTTTAATTGCACTGTTAAAAAAAGATAACATAACCCCCGTTTTTAGTAATAAGTTGGAGATTTGATATAACACAGAAAAGTGCTACCAAGGGGTATTTCGGGTCCCATATCTTCCGAAGGACTTTTTAGTTTTCCTTGAAATTTAACAAACTTCTTAACCTAAGGTTGAACTACCACTAGTGTAAAAATGAACGTTATAGCATAAGTAGAAAAAAAGCTCAATTTTTGCAATCGCAAATTTAACCGCTAAAAATCGCGAATTTTTCAACAAAAAATACATTGAAATATAGCGCTCTTGATTCTCTAAAACAAGCAAAAAATATTTCCATAATTATATTTGACTGTCAAAAGCTACAGGCATTCTTGTTTCCACTGCCAATTATATCTGGACAGACTTTAATGCCAATTTTGGCTTTTTTATCAGAATTTTATTCAAAAAGTTTTTCAACGTTTAACGCTAAAACGTAACGTCAAAGATTATTCTGTCTGATTGAGTGACCGAGAAACGTGATTTCGACAATATTATTTTCAAAATTTTAGAACAAAATGGCATCGACAACACAATAGCCCAATTATTTGGATATTGACAGAACCACACGAATATTTTTATAAGAACGTTCTCCCTCTATAAGAATATTCATGATAAAATTAGAGATTATGAGATTATCAACATTATGGAATTTGGTAACAGAACCTAAGAATGCAGGTTTTTTCTGCTTCAATTAAGTATTACCTTATTACACGAATATTACTAGGCAAGTATTCAACGGCCGTGAAATTAACACACAAAAAATTAAAAAATTAACACGAATTTTATTTGCTTTTTCAAGGACACCACGGCTGGTTTTAATTAAAGGGGTTTTTATTAACAGGAAATTTTTCAATTCGTAACTAGTAATATTCGTGTAATAAATTACGTATGAAATGCAAAATTTAGGTTGAATTTCGATCCTAACCTAAGAATGCCTAAAATTTAGCATGATTTTCCCCCAAAAAGTTAAAGGTATCCATGATGAAATGGAAAACACAATTCTTATTAAAAATGATTTATTTTAAAAACTGCTATCATTATTGGCCTAAGACGAGCAGACTTAAACCTCCAGAATTTCTTCATCTAATTTTAAGAGCTTATTAGGAAAACGGTCTTGTTGATCGTAAACTATGTAGATAGATTTTCGCATTTCTACCATTTATCACGAACCCTGGCCCCAAAAAGCAGTGTAAAATGATTTGGGTTCTAGAAAGTTCACAGTTTTGAATGACGTAAATATCTGAAGACGTTGTTGACCGATTATATTTTGAAGCTTTATTTTATTTCTTTGGTCCCCAAAGCCCCAACAAATATGCAATATCTGAAAAGGTAAAATCAAATATTCTAACTTATAGTAAAAGAACTCCTACTTACCGTGAAATAAAATTAAGGACTACACAGAATTACAAAAGATCTTAGGTAAATAGAATAGGTGAATGATACAAAATGAAAAAGTTAACGACTGTTAACTTGTACCCAGAGTCTTTTACACCACTTTTTGATTTTACTGATGGACGTATAATATAATCGCGATCGCTATAAGAATTTGCAAAAAGTGATCTAAGTGGGTTTAAGTTCAATTTTGCACTTGTAGTATAAACTGAAAACGAGTAAAACAAAAGATTGAAACGAGTAGTGTTCATTTTGGGCCAATTTTGGCTTTGGAGAGAAGTTGGCAAGATTTCTATACCAAAACTTCGCTGCAGGATGTCAAGAATTCTTAACAAACCATAATTTAAAATACCAATAATTAGAATTTCTTAAAACATCATCATCATCGGAAACAGCAGGCAATCTTTTCTCCCAAAAACCTTACCTTATAATTACAATTACACTTTTTTTTATGAGCAACTTCAATTTTTGGGTCAGTCCTGGGGTAGCTTAGCATTCTAGCTCATTTTCTGAAAACTTTGTTTTTACCACCCCTGACATCATACCATATTTTTTCTTGATTAACATGGTTATATTATCAAAGAAGCTTTTACAAAATAGTGAAAATTTCTTGCAATTTTGAGCCCATGACCATTAGGAAACCTTATTTTATCCTTAGCCGAAACCAAACTTTTTGTCGTTCCTGTGAAGAAATTAGTACTGACAATATTTCCTGTGTGACTGGTACAGGCTACTTACACTTTATATACAGCATACTCAGTTAGAGAAACAGAGTTTTTGACGTCTATGAAAGTACTTGGTTTGAAGGGATACACAGTCATGCTGGTTCATTCTTGTCATTTTTGATCAGTTACTGTAGCGTAAAAAATATTTTTCTTTTTCTTGATTGATCAATTTTTAAGTCATGTTGTTCCATAATCCGATTAAATAATCGTTGTTTTCCAGCATCTCCGGATAATATCTGAACTGAAAAATGAGAAAAATGGACAGGGAATCAAGGCTAAATAATCAAAAAGTAAAAGATCTCTACATACTGATACCCTACCCCACTAGCGATCTTGCAAAAATAGTCATTTATACAGAACAAAAAAACTATATTGTACAGTTGTTACAACTTGTACTAGTAATCGTATGGTTTGGAGTGCAATTAACGATTAATCACGAGTAACAAAGGAGAAAATAGTAATTTGCACGAGTCCGAAGGACGAGTGCAAATTACGGTATTTTCTCCTTTGTTACGAGTGATTAATCGTTAATTGCACGACAAAACATACGATTCCGAGGTAATCGTCAGTAAATAATCATTAGTAAATCATAGTTTTTTTAGAAAAAGGGAAAATTTTTTACATTCGAATTGCAATGCAACTTATGTACACAAAGCGAATTTCTTTGTTCTTTTTTATATTGAAGAAAAAAAATGTCTTTGTTTTTTATTATATAGTAAAAAAAAGTCTCTGACACAGGACTTGGGAGAGAAAAGAATAAGGGGACAAAAGTGTCCCCCCGCCGAAGAGTGCAAAAAGTGGTAATAGTGCAATTAACGATTAATCGCACTCCTCTAAACCAATCAGATTCGAGTAATTTTGCACGGCTGACGATTATCCAGCTAATTTCAGCTTGCTGGCCATTGATGATTCTATAATCAGATTAAAAAGAAACTTCTTACCCGCTACGACCTAACGTCAATTGGAAATATTTGCTCTTACATTTTGCTGGATTATGTTATCCAATGTTACGTAACATCACGTGTCGAAATGTATATTCTGGAAAAAGAGGGAATATTCCCTTAGGAAACACAGGTGATAGTTTTAAGTGATATCGGTGTCTGTAACAGGGGCAAAAATATGAGAAGGGGATGAGAAAAAAGTTGAAATTTTCCTATTTTCCGACCCTTAGTGGGACTGAAATTTGATATTCTGATTTTTCCGACCCTTAGCGGGACTTTGGAAGTCCAAAAAAAGGTACCCTTAAGGGCGGCACATACCGTACCCTCCATTTGCCTAAGTACCCCCCCCCCTGGGCACAAATCGTACATAAATTTGACTCTTGCTAATTCGAACTTGGACGAGGAATCTTTTTGCTCAATTTACAGAAAGTTCGAATTGCTGATAATATTTTAAGTGATGGGGACTGGATATAAGTTCGAATTATAGAAAGATTCGAATACTAGTTCGAATGAGCGAGAGTCTTCTGTAACTCTACCGAGGGATGTCAAATAAGATCTTACAATACCCCCCCCTCTCACAGCCCCAATAGGATTTTTTTCAGCCAGTGGGGGTAATAATATCGGACTAAAAACTCGATAGGGAAAGATATTCCCATGTTTTTTATGACTAGGGATTTGAATTCCATTGTTTTCGAGCCAAAAATTTCAGTAGGATGGAGAAAATAGCACAATATTTTGCAGTGAGGATTTACTTATCTGATTACTTTCAGCGCGGACAAAATTTAGAGTCTGTGAGAATGGTGATCCAGAACAGCAGGTAGGCTCCTGCTACTTTGTACCAGAATGTATCTCACGTTTATCACTCTGTGCGCATTGTCTGTGTGATAAAAAATTTCCCATACGGAGAGCTCTGCGATTAAGTATGATTTATGAAAAGCAATACTTCTCTCATCCTCTCCCCTCTCTCACCAACACTCCATCGCAGCGGTCAGTTATCTCATATGAGAAACGACAATGCCAACAGACCCTCTACGGCAATGGGCTTTTCCAGAAGAAAACCGTATACCCCCTGTTGAGGAGGTCCATCCCTATGTGGCTGTAAATGCTGTAACCCCCTGGAATTCCAGGCAATTTCAGGTTTAAACCCCTCTGGAATTCCGAATTTTGGTAGGATTTAAAAAGCTACCCCCATGGAATTCCAGTTATTTTTGACAGATTTTTGTATCTCCCTATGGAATTCCGCCATATATCAAACCTTTTTCCTGGATTCATTTCCATACCCCCCCCCTCGATCATTCTCCTGATATCAATTAACACTAAGCAAGGTGATCAACATATTCTAGTTTCAGGTTCTCATCCTGATACTCATATATTTGGGTCAACCTGAAAACCTTTCAAACCCTAGCCTAAAACATTTCCTGTAATCTACGACACAAGTTGAACAACTTGAACAACGAGGTTTTGGAATTTGGTCCATACATCACTATGTAATCAATTCATGAAGGCTCTTAATAATTATAATTGGAAGAAGGGTCGAATCTTTTTTTTTCGGGAAATGACCGTCGGGGAAACGCTTTATGGGGAAATTGTTGGTCGGGGAAACGTTTTTAAATTCTAGTCACCAAGAATAATACAGCACTCTCGTCGTATTCCAATTCATGAATATTTTTTTTGAGTTCAATTCTAAATAAAGGCTCTTAATTGAAAGAAAGATCGAATCTCGACAAATGATTATGCATATTATTTAGACCACGTGGGACTCATCTGGAACCGAAAAATATTTCAAGTTGATAAAGGCTGCGAGGGAAGAAGATGCAGAAAATCAATAATGCATACCATGAACTGATTCCGACAGATAAAATGAAGAATTGAGTTTTTTTCAATAATTTAACAATATGGAATTTAACAAGGAATACCAAGTTAATACCATTCATCAAAATGCATAAGAATCTACTAAAAGATGTGAAGGAAATGCCTTTCCATTTATGTTTCTTGAGATGGTTGAAGTTGAGTCAAATGCATCTAAAAGCGATCAACTTTCAATCGAATCTGGTACGAAAAGTGCCAGTAAATTCTTCAAGAAAAGACAACACAACAACAAAGGACGTCAAAGGAAAATAAATGAACCGTATGGCTACTTATTGAAATTCCTGTAAATAAGTTGAAATCAAATTGAGGGACATAAACAAAAATCGAAGAGACTCTTATAAACGCTGCATCTAAAAGGTGATCGACTTTCAATCAAATCTAGCAGATCAAAAGAAAATGGTCAGTATAAGCTACTTGTTGAAATTCCTGTAAATAAGTTGAAATCAAGTTGAGGGACAAACAAAATCAACGAAACTTAAAAAATCTTCATGCACAATGGAACAGTTGCGGAAATATCGTCACCATCACCACCACAAGCACGACGTTGAAGCTCTTCCTTCAATTCGGATCTCCATCTTTGGTGATGCCAAAGTCGGTAAAACTGAACTACTCCATCGTCTATTTCATGAAGCTGAAAATGATGAAAAAAGAAAACACAAAAAGAAAAAATCTTTTGAATTTCATGATCCTTATGTACCTACTGTTGAAGATTTTCATAAATTTGTTTTTCATCATAAGAATTGTGCATGCGCTTTAGAAATTGTTGATACCTCAGGAAGCGAGCAGTTTCCAGCTATGAGACGTTTGAATGTGGGTCGCTCTGATTTGATTGTAATCATGTACGATGTTGGTCGAAAATCAACTTGGAGAGAAGCTATACGCTTGTATGAGTTTACAAGGGATACTAAACCAATGAGTGAAGGTCAGATGGTTATTTTCGTTGCTGGAAAATCTGATAAATTGAATGATCCATTGAGTTATAATAACAGTTTTATTAGTAAAAATATCAGGAAAGGTGATATGAATGTACGATTTTCTGTGTGTTCGGCTAAAACAGGTGATAATATTCGAGATGTGTTTGAAATTGGTTTGGAACAACAAACGAATGCTTTAAAGCGAGAAATGAACGAAGCTTCACCGGGTACATTTCGTTTAAGAAGTAGATCAATGTTAGAAGAAAAAATTGTCGATGTTATGGCTGATGAGGAAGACGCGAGACACCAAAGGAAAACATCGGAAATGGATGTTGAAGATTATGGCAAATCACAAAAGAAGAAGAAAAAGAAGAAAGTTCGCTTTAATTTGCTTCATCATCATCACCACAAATCCGAAAAATGATCAGCCAGTCAGATACGACTTTCTTCAGCAAAATGTTATGAAAACTTATGTGGTGACTAGCCTTACCGTTAAAGTGATTGAAAAATTACGTTTAGTTTTCGTATAGGCTATTATTGCTAAGAGTTACATAAAAAGGGTATTCCTACCATCAAGGCAATATATTCTTGTAGAAGTTATTCTAATGTAAAAAACGTGTGCATCAACACCCAATTCTGACGAGTCAGACAAACAAATAATTATTGGGTATGAATAATAAAGGAAGACTATTGAAGCATACTACAAGACAAAGCAACGGATAAGCCTTAAATTTATTTGGTAACATCTTTTATTCCTGCAATGATAATGATAAATGATGAAATTTTCATTTTCTTCTTTCTTTATTTTAATTTAAGGGAATTATTTTACATTTTAGTAAAAATCTATTGAGTGATAGCTACTTGCATACACACAAGGTATATATTTACATTGGTTTTGTTTTTAAAAAGTTAAATGCAAAGATTCCTTCTTTCTTGGTTTGTACCACTGAGCTTTATATGCAATTTGTACTGGTAGTTCTTTGTTACTGCAAACAGTATTTTATCATGCAAAGCAGTACCGATTTTCCGAAGGTCTTTTGCATTTTTTCATCCAGAAGAACTACTCTGTTTTCAAAGTTTGCATTCGCAGATTGGATTGTTGTCATTGTTTGGGATTGCTCTATGATTCGACGAGTAACATTCTTTCGACTACTATATTAACGTCATAACAACGTCAATCTGACGTCCAAAACATCAGAATAACGTCTTGTGGACGTTAAAACAACATTACGTTCCAGTGTTGAACCTCAGACACTAACACCACTTTCTAGTCACACCGATTGTGAACTAATATTGTCGATGCTACTTCTCCTCGTCCTCAAGAACATCCAGCTTTCTGTCCGAAATTACCGGTTAACGTTAAATCAGGATTGGAACCAGCCAAATACCGAATATCATGTCTCTTTAATTTTGTTGAGCTTGATAAGTCCTGTAAGGATAAAAAATAAGAATTTGTTAACAATCGAAGATAACCTTTAAAAGCATTTTGACTGGGATAAAAACTACAAAGTTTATAATAATACAGTTGGTGCTATTTAATTCAACGTTCTACTATTCGATACGCTCAATTATTCGATGATATTGAAAGTCACCGTCAAGAAGAAACTCTCATAAAATACGCTCTATTATTCGTTACGCTCCCTTATTCGATGAAAATCCAATTCCCGCCCCTTGAAAATAGTCAACTGCACTAGTTTTAATTTTATTCACATTATTATCAGGAAAGGTACTCGTCATGACGTTCTCATTTGAGTTTAAGTCGCAGAGCAAACGAGATTTTGGAATCTGCGTGAATAAATAAAACGAAGTTAAATTTATACCTTTGCTATTGACGAGATACGTCTGGCGGATGACGTTTGTGAGCCAGGGTCATCTAAACGATTATCATCTTTCTCAATGAACGATCTTGTAAAATCTCTTTTCCATGTGTACGAGTTCTTATTAGATGCTGCCAAAACATGAATCTTATCAAAATTACGTCTTTTTAATTTACGTTGTAAATCCACATAATCAACAATATGTCCAGCATAATTCTGATCAGCAATGATCAAATAGTTTTTAGCATTACAATTTGATAATGGATATAATAATTCACCAATGGTTAGGATTTCAGAGCTGCTTGCTTTTCCGTCCGCATTCCAATCCCAAAGCAACAGGTCACCGTTTTTGGTAGTTGGACCGTTGAGATAGATAACAAAGGTATCGATACATTTCGTGTTACGCGAGCATACGGAACGAACGTGTCGCGTGATCGTGAGGGCGTCAACTGCGGGAACTGTTTCTTTGGCTTTTAAATCACCATCCACTAAAACAAAAACCGAATCACTTTTTCACATACCATAACGTAAAACTACTAAGAGGAAAATGAAGAAATAGGCTGTTGGCATCCACTAACCGATTCGTGCTCCTTATACTACCTGCGGTTTTGTGGAAGTCTGCGATTCCGACTAGGGAAGAAACGGATCTACAAAGATCATATTAAAGATTAAGCTCAAAGCTTCAACCATATATCTTGGGATCGCTCAGAGATTAAGGGAGAATTTCAGCTAAATCAGACCACTTTATCTCCAAGCGGATTCTAATAACTTCGCACTGGAGAGTAGAACGTGGTATGCGCAGAATAGATGATCTATAATGAGATTAACTTTTAGCTTGTCTCTAAAATGCCCTTAAAATTTCATGACAAATACACAGGCATATTGTCAGATTCTTGCTCTATGTCTCTATAATTGAGAATATAAGATTTGAGTGAGAATAAGTTAAACTTAAACTACTTATGAGCTGTTTAAATCCTATTTTGGGAACTTGTATAGGTAGAAAGGCAATGCATATAATTTTATGACCAAATCTCTCGTATTCAAGCTATAACGCGTGCGCTTAAAAGTTTTAAGCATGTTTTAGTTTTAAAGCAAGCTGCCTCGGCATCATTTAAAAAAAGATTATTATTCCTACAGCCCAACAATAAAACCTTGTCAAAGTTTTTCTGACCGCAAATCGATAATATCCGATTTAAATGTCATTAAAATACTACTATGCTTATGTATGACGCAATCATGATGTCTATGTTCAGAAAATACATTAAGCGTGATTTTAGATTTCTCGTCAGCTATTCTAACTTTTACATTGCTGGGAAAATTTTTTTCTTTTGTTTTGATGCCAGATTCCGAAGAATAGGGTCTGGTAAAAACACAGTATCAAAGACCTTTCCTTTAAAGAAAAACTCTGGTTCAAAGGGAAAATCTAAGATCCCTGGAGAGAATATAAAAGTTATCGGAGAATGTAAGAAAATTGTCTTTCAAAGAAGTTAGAGTCTAAAAGCTGAATTCTGAATTGATAGTCTACTATAAGAATCACAGAAAGACGATTGAATTCGGCAAGACCGACACAAAAAAATGCCGACTTTATTGTCGGTCTGTTACCAGAAAGACAGAAAGACAATCAAAAGCATCAAAAGAGAAAAGTTAAACGAACGGCTAACCGAATATGAAATCTAACGAAGTTAAGACTATCAAATGCTGTGAAGACATGTCGTGTAAAGATACCTTGAGCTTTTTTTTTCTTCGAAAAATCAAAAGAACTCAAACTAAGATCAAGATCAAGCTACTTTTCTTTAGGCAAAGAAATGTTTTTAGCTTTATGATTATGACGATGATGCTTATTATAGACTAGCCTGTACCACCCCGCCGCCACGGGCGTTTTTTATATTTTGCCATAGGTCATCGAAGAAGAGTCTGGTACAGGCTAAATTAACTATAGACGTCAGACCTATTTTTTTAACAACTGTTCGGTTAAAATTTGACAAGTGAATTAATTAAACGTGAGATAAATGGCGAACTTATGTTATCTCTCTAGAATCTCAAGAGGCCTTCCTAGTTCCGCCATCGAAAAAGAGAAAACAGTCCATTCTCACAAATGACAGTAAGAGAGGGATATGAGTGCAAGAGTAGGTAAATTTCATGTCATATACCGCTAAGAAAGGTGTTAAATGTAAAGACATTCTTTTAACAAGGCTCACAAATTCACAACATCTAAGATGTAGTAGTAGATAGATAGAGAAATTTGTAAGCGGTTAAAATGAAGATGTGAAGTCGGTCATTATACATCTTTAAAAAACCTATAATAATTATGCTAATGGTACCAGTATCTATCTTGAGAATTAGAACTTGCACAGTGATCTTTTCAAAGTATAGTCACGATCGAAGAGCCAGCCCCTTATAATACACGAATTACGATAAAGATAAATTCATCCTCCGTGTATCCCAAGCTTTAGCGAGTTTATGTATTTGCTCTTTTGAGGACGGTAGAATGACTGAAGCGATTTGGAATAACCCGCACTTCTGACCCGCAAAATCGAGGACGGTAAAAGTGCCGATTTACCGTCGTCCTCAGCTGGTCAAGATCTAGTCAAATTAGAACCTTACCGTCTCAGTCACAGAAAAACACATATACATAAACTCGGTTTTATCTATGTTACTGATGCACGCCGGAGAAAATCTGGTGCTATCAGTAAGCATCAAAAAGCTGATAATAGACAAGGACGAGGTTGCGATAAAGATTTCAAGCTCTGTATATACAGTATGCATCTTGTAAAAAGAGGTTTTTGAAATAGTTAAATTACCTTATTGGAAGGTCAGGTATTGCTTAGATACATTGGTTACTCTATTTGATTAGAGATCCCTTCCCCTACACAGAAAATAGACAGAGATAAACAAAAAACACAAAGAATTGACAGACAAGAAAAAAAGAAACAATTTTCACTTACGTTCAATAGTCGCATTATTGGCGAAAAAGACTTTGATGTTTTCTTTATCAAATGACCGGCTCGTTTGCAAATGTTTGAAAACTTCCTGGATGTTATGTAGATGTCTTATCCGGTTTATATATTTACTCCATCCACCTGATACCAAGAGGGCGTAATCACACGACCACCCACATTTACGCCCTTTATCTGGCTTCTTCGTTGTCGACTTTGGCGGACAAAGTTTATTCTTGCATTTGTCTTTATCAATAACATCAGCTTTAGGACATTTGGCAAATTTCCTGGTTATGGAGTGGCATTTGAGTTGTTGGTGCCCTACTGCAGTGGTGTCATATACAAAAGGAATGAAATCGAAGGAACAAGCTCGCCTCAGTCTTTCACGGCGTTTACGAGGACTCAGTTGTGCAGTTAATAAGCATTTTCCATTGTTTCGTGGAAGATACATGCATTCAGGTTTGGAAACTGAAATAAAGAAAGAGGATTTATTGGGGCCGATGTAGAGACAGTGCAATAAAAAGATAACCCCTAAAGTACGCTTCCAATCTCAGACGATAAAAATAGCGACCATCAAGTTAGATGCATTTCGTTCATCCAACTCGATGTCGATATAATTTTCAGTTTTTCCGAAAGTCAGCATTAATGAAGATCTAGAGATTGTCGAAAATAACCACTCTAATTCGATCTTCAAGGGGACAAGAATTTTCTTCGAATTATGGAGCGAGTGTTTTATACAACTTTCTAGCTAATTCTATAGAGGTTCAAATTAGAGAGAGTTGGTTGTACCTTCGACTTTCTCAGATACTGTATCAATTTAAAAAATACGAATTAAATAAAACAAACTCCTATCACAGACACATGATAGCCACATCTAATTTAAAATCAAATTCCAAACGCCAATCTAAAGTAATCAACCTGCGTCATTTAAAATGTACCGACAAAAAGCTAAGGATTCCTTTTAAATGTGTCGAATTGACAGAATCCCGACTAGCATTAATTAAGAAAATCATTTATAAATATTAAAAATGTATCAAAATTAATTGGTATAAAAGAAACCGATAAAAGTTATCCATCCAGGAGTCAATTACAAAAGTTTAAAGCTAAATCACTGCTTAGCCGAAAAAAAGGACCACAAACATGAACGTAAAATGATCAAATGGTTTCATAGTTCTCCTATCTTAAACATGGTCATTTTAGGAATATACCCTGCCTTGCTTTATAGATCTCACAATGTCAAAAAAACCGGTAGAAGACTAAAACATCCAACTTTTCTAGCTGTAAATTATGGTATTGACTTACTAGGTGATGTATAGTAGATTCCACTGAGTTGATCACATTTGGTTTTCGGAATGTCAACTTTGACAAGAGATACCACTAGACTGTGTCCAAAATGTGCATCTGGCATCGGATCTACAACAACAACGGCGTCTAAGTGTTTATATAAATCAAAGGGGCTTGGTCGTAAAGGAACCAGCATGCTAAGTGAACTTGTATTACTTAATTTCTCTGCCATGTAAAAGTTCATATCAGTTGACGGACGTGTTTTAATGAAAGTACAATTTTTGGATGACATCAACTCCCTACAAGAACGTTTTTGAATAAGTTCCAAAACTTTCTTTGCACGATGATATACAATTAAGTCGTGTCCCGTTTTCGTTCCTTCCAAAGCTGCGAAACTGATGATAATGCAGATCAGTAGTAATGATAAAGATGATAAATCCATATTGAATTCCGTGTTATATAAGCGTTTTTTATTTATTTAACATACAGTCTGTAGTGTCACTTCATTTATTGAGTTAAGTTAAAATAGCTCCAATATCGATCGTTCCAGTAAGCTGCTCTGAGAAAAATGTATACTGCAATGTAAATTAGATGTGTATGAGAATGAGACATACATACAGCTGAATTCGGTTTTTTGGTATATAAAGTAACATGTAAAGTTTAGTGAGTTAGTTTATAGCGCGGAGGACGGTAGCTCAAGCACAGTAAAAAAACAAAAGAACATTAATTGCGAAAAAAAGTAGATTTCCATTGTTAAAGTTTTGATTGAAGATAGCGAACTAAACAATTTCGCATGTTTTGTAGCGCGCGCGCTCTTCTTTCACCGCATGAACGTATAAAGACAATCACAAATAAAAATGAGAATAGCGCGCGAAACGAAATGATGAAAAAAAAAGGTTATTATTTTTCGATTGTATTACCAGTAGTATTAGAATGTTATAGAAACAAACTTTTATGATATCGCTTCTCATATATATAGTGCAAGGCAAAAAAAAAAAGAATTTTTTCACAGACTTCTACAAAACAATAACAAAAATGAACTTGATAATGAATTCTTGAAATTAAGAACAAAACTAAATTACCGACGTTGAATAACTTGTTAAATAGAGTATTGTTCCTAACCTTATTGTTTTAGGTCAAAACTATACTCGGGGACTCTGGAACTTAAAAGCGCGGTCTTATCTTGAAGCAATTAGTTCATAAAAAACTACGACACGTTCACAACGAAGTTAAAGACCGAAGACTAAATACTCTAAGCCGCATACAGAAATCATGGGAGAAAAACCTGTAGCCAAAAGCCTGATGGTCACTTGGGTTAATGAGTTTAAAAATAAGACATGTCTGCATAAACTGGCCCAGAAAGCGTATGTCTATGCTCGAAATGGTTCTTTGAAGTCAAAACAAGCGTCTCGGGAAGCCCCCAAAACCTTATCAGAAATCACCTTTTGACGAGCTTAATGAGCTTAAAGAAAGTTTATGAAAAGAATTTTAGATTGTATCCAAAAAAAGGTTTTGTCTGTGCATTTAGTCTTATAGACGACTTGTAACAGTTAAGAGGAGGCGGCGAGAGAGCTTGTCAAATAAAACACTTGCCCGCCTACTACAAATCTCACAACAAAAGACACAATGAAGGTCATAATTCTACAAAAGCCTTTTTAAACTGACGTAACTGTTTTAAAGAGATACACGAAAAAAAAATAATAATAACGTCATAAAGTTCGGCTAACGTGCAAAAAGACGAGTCGGAATAAAATGATAGCGAGTTTATATATGTATAATAATGAGTGCTTAATGAAATTAGAAGGAATGTATGTTACAAGCAAAAGGGGCAAAGAAAGGGCGGCTCAACGTCTATTACAAACAGATCTCGTACGAATAACCGTAAAAGAAATCTTTGTAACTAGATAGGTATAATATGAAAAGGGGGCGGAGGAGGTTAGTTGAAACAAAGTGACGCGCATGACATGCTCATGTAGAAATCAAAAAGAATGCAAAAATGGTCAGGTATGTACCGCATGGTTTTTACACGACATTCTAGAAAGAACTCGCAACCAATTCCCAAGATGAAAGTATTAAAGACACGTAATAAAAATTTGACGGAAAACAACAATCTTCAATTGCGAGACTTCTGGTTGGAAAATGAAGCTACTTACTAGTATTTTCCCATCCAGAACGCCCGCGCGTAGTTTTTACACAAACGCCGGATTGAAACTAAAATCTATCGCTAGATTTCAAAAAATGTAGTCCTCCAAAATAAAGTCGTGGACGACTCAGTAGTGGATGTACGCAATGTCCAGGGAAAAAGTAACAAGACTAACGAAATGGCCGCAAGGAACTGCAAAATTAGAAAAATCTTAGAGTAAGTATGTATAAGAAACTCGAAAGTATGGATAAGAAAATTTGTATCCAAATAAGCAATATAGAGAATGCATAACAACAGCCTTAAAAGAGATTTCTCTAGAACGCTAACGTGATCATTTCGGGGAGTTTCTAAACATCGACCAGAAATGGCGACCACGACCAGCGACCACGACCGGCGACCAGATAAATTTGGGTTATCGAGTTTTTCCTCTTTCTCCACCTTAGAGTCTTTCTCCTATGATCAATTATTTATCGAATTGAAGAGTAAAGCTCACCCCTGTCTCATTCACAGTAATTATAAAGCCACGTGCAAAACGTGTAGAACAGCCATTTCAACACTCTTGGAGCTTGAATGGGGTGTCAATTTCTATCCTCTTGTATTTTCGGCATCAAATTAATCAATGGCAAATTTTTTGCTGAAATTCATTTAAGAAGCTTTATATTTGATCATCAGATCATTATTTTGTCAAAATAAGTCATTTTGACAATGTAAGGACAATAGAATAATTGATGAGATTGATATCTCTAAAACTGCCCTTCCCAGCTTTTGCCTACTGACAATTTCTATCTATTTATACTAAGAGCATCTCATTCAGCATAATTAAAATATTTGGTGTAATAAAGTTTACAGGCATCACACTTAATTGCCCTGTCAATATTTTTGTCAAAAAGTGTCACTTTGTCTAGAAAATGACTGGTAACGTCAAAGGTCACTTTTAGTATTCTAAGCTAGAGTAATTTTCTCAGCCACGTGCTCAGTGGTTCATTTGAAAGCCACACCAGGACTCTATTTGGATGTTCTCTACGGTGGAGAGAGCAGATAAACTCGATAACCCAAATTTATCTGGTCGCCGGTCGTGGTCGCTGGTCGTGGTCGCCATTTCTGGTCGATGTTTAGAAACTCCCATCATTTCGTTTGAAATGACAACGTCTTAAAAATAATTCCACGTTGAATATACAATTGTTTAGATGCAAGACAAACTCTGATGGAAATGAATAACTGGTACACTTTTCCCTTTTTATAAGGACTGATGGCAACTCAGAATTTAGACGCCTCCTTGTCTTGTGCAATTTTGATACAATTATTCACCACACGGCTACTGGCCACATCAAAAAGTACAGCGATAAAAAGAATACAGACTTGGAAATTCCAAACCAATATACTCATGAGAGAATTACGAATAAATGTATTCTAATAAATGTAATCATTCAACAAGGTCTGAGCAGATCTGAGTATAGGTTAAAATTGAGATCGAGTATTGTTCTTTACATCCACATTAACAACATAGGAATGAGCCTTAAAAATGAAAATTAGCCTTTTACCCCCTGGAAATGTTCGTCCACCCCATGAATAGTATGAATATAAAATGGAATGGCCCATAAACAATAAAGTTGTTTTAACATACGCGGGCAGAAACTTTCGCGTTTTTTGCGTTTTTGGCATTTTTCCGCGAAAGTTTATGCCAGGTAAAGAGTATGCCAGAGTCGATATTATCGATATTATCGCAGTGACTAGGATTCGGAATGGGAGGAAGAAGTGCAAATAGTTTATTTTTCATTTATTAGCATATCACTCATTCGATTTAAGAAAAAAATGAGCATTGAAGTAATTTTTCATTCACTTTCCCCAGCCACTCGCGAAAGTTATTGCCGCTAAAATTGAACATTCACAAAACCGCGAAAGTTTCCTCCGCAAATTTTCTTCAAAAAGTAAAAATAATTTATAGTTTGAAAACGAAAGTGAAAAATTTCAAGATGAGGAAATTTCTGCTTTTCTCCAAAAAGGGACTGGATCTAGTGGCATGTATTTGCTACCACCTCAAGCAAAGCCAAAAAAATGAAGTCAGCCAAAATACACAGGGCCATTTATCAGCGCCATCCAGTCTATCAAATAGCTATGTGGCCCTCGGGCTACGGATACCGATGTGAACATAAAAACTGGCAATGAAGACGCATTGTCATTCTTGCAGATAACAATCGCAAATTTTGATTTCTTGATCTTTTCAGAATGCAGAAAGATTTTAACAAATTTATTCATCAACGGTACTGTATAGACTAGAGACTACCTCTGACTGAATTTTGATTTATTATTATAGTTTTGAACACCCCTGTATCACAGACCCGCTGGGACCCCAGTCCCACTGGAATATTTGGCAAAAACTTCTTCCCCGGGTTAAGTTCCGCTAAAATTTCAATCCCACTGTGACGTTGACTTTGATTTCATCCCCATTCGAAATTCGATGTTTAAAAATTGCACTCCAAACCTATCCCCCACTGGATTTTTTAACCTTGGAACAATAGAATTTCTATCCCCATTCGGATTTCAATAGTTCAAGAGTTTTCATCTCCACTGAGGAAAAAAGTTCCACCGGGGTTGAGACAGGGGTGTTTTTGATGACGTCCAGTGAAGTAGACTACACTTGGTGTGGTCACCATTTTTAAAGAAAAAAATCCAAAAAAGCACAAAAGCTATTTGGTATTTAAAAAACAAACATATTTACAATATATCCTATTTTCTAAAAAAAACATTGCCCATGCATTTTTTACCTTCAAATAACAACTAAAACCGTAGTCCGTCCACCTAAGCAAAAACTCAAGATTGAGAACTATGATGAACCACCGGGTCACCTAATCGTGTCATTCAGTCTATAAAAAAGCTCTAAGTGAACCCCGGGTCGCACTCTAAACCCACATCGTGACAACGTGCCTAAAGACAATCCTTCAAAATGATTGATACCTTGATTTATATAATCCAACAATGAAACAAACAATTCATTCAAATTCTTTGGAACTCATTTGGAATGTGACAAAACAAAGTCTTCATAAAGCCATCAAGGAAAAAGGACAATACTCATTTTACTGGAAATAAACTTGGTCATAACGAGGCAGTAATGACAGCATCAAAAAGACATTAGTGTAATGTTAGTTTCACCGGCTGACTGAAATAAAGAACAAACTAATTTTCGATACAGGCAAATTAAGATAGCCCTTTTTATCGATAGGTTTGCAAAAACTGTCTGAGGTGTAACTATCAGACTTTCCAAGTCAAAGTAAATTAACCAGTATCGACATGGTGAATGAATCTATGAATGAATCTTTTTGGTAAAGAGAAATCCAAACAAACCCTTTCAAAGCCAAAATCAATCCTGACAAAAGTGTACTATGCCAATAGTTGACAAGAAGGAAAAATTAGCTGAAACAATGATACTTGAAAAGCTGGCGACAAAAATCAACAAGAATCCAGAAGTCTTTTAAGAGGTTGGAAGACCGCAAAAATAAAAGTATCGCGAAAAGTGAAAATTGAAAGTTTGTTTTTAGTCACAATATTCAAATTCCAAAAAGATAAAAAGACTGTAAGAAGCTGTAATCACCCAAAAAATTGAACGAAAAAAAAACTCGGTTAAAGCATGAACGACTGGACATCCATCTCCTTTGTCTTTTCGTAGAAAGGGCTGCTAGCTTCGTTGCCGCCTCGTTAAAAGCATAAAATGAAACAATAGATTTTGATGATATACCACTTGGGAATACCTTGCTAACAACGTCAAAACTTCGACAAAAGTCTCTGTTGTTCTACTCTTCTCAAGTCTTTTATCTATATCATAACAAACATAACATCGTCAGTTTGTCAAAACTCCGACTAATTTATCTAACTTTTGACTTAAAAGTGTCTAATAATTTTAGAGAGTGTCACATTCTAATTTCGATATTCTTATTACACAGGTTCTCAACTTTGGCAAGCTATTTTTTTCAAGTCATAAAAAAATTATTGGAGTGATAAAAGGGATTCAAAAGTATACACGCAGTTGAAATTCTGCATTTCAAAGTTGAAAATGTTGATAAAATATATTACAAACTTGTAAAAAAATTCGAAAATAATTTCTTTGTACATTAAGAGTAATGTTCAAGCTCTATCAATCTTTTTACCTAAATAATTCGAAGAAATAAAATTATGACGGAATATTGTCGGATTTTTTCATACCAATTTTGAAATACAGGCGGCAACGAAGCTCGCTTTAAGGAGACAATAAAAGATAGATGTCCAGTTGTTTATATGTTCATGGTTAAAGTGAAGACTGACTGACAACCATAAATACTATTGAATCAACTAAAAAAGTAAGTCAAAAAACACAATCAATGGCAGGAAATATCCTGCCCTACTAAAATAGTGAACTAAAATTTTAAGCGATTTTAATGATGAGATATTAAGAAACTGTGCGTGCCAATTTTAGGTCCTTGAATCTTTTAATCTGGTATATGCAGTTCAAACAAAAGTAAATGTCCCTTAAGAACATCATCGTGCCAACTACTTGAAAATATAAATACAGCTTTTTGAAGTACCATTTAAAAACCCTTTAAGCGCTAGAACAGGTCTAAGCAAAACGACGGGCACATAAAAACTGAAAGATAAAGACGAAATGAACTTTTTGTAAGGATGGTTTAGATGGAGCCAAAGACGCCACAAATTCCAGGATACACAGGACAAAGCATCATGCAACCAACTACACGTTTTTTTCCTAAGAACATAAGGCTTCGAAGGCCAAAATATTAAGAACAAGCTAAGAACATTTTAGGGCTTCGCAGACTTTAAAACACACAATTTCTTGGGAAAATTGAAAACAATTCTTAAAAAATGGTGAAAATAAGAACATGTTAAGAACATTTTTAGGCTTAAAACTCAAAATGTTAAGAACATCCGAAGGCTTCAAAAGTTTTAGATGTTCTTATAAAAAAACGTGTAAAATATAAAAAGCGCCATTTATAAATACCTACCATATCGGATTAGTGGAAGCCTACGCAGTATAATTATAGATTATACCATGATTTTTGATTACCCAATTGATTGAAAAAGAAAATACAGAAATTCCAACCACTTTTACGGAGAATATCAACAGTTCACTGTACTAAGGAAAACTTGAAATTTTTATCAAAAAAATTTTCGAAAATTGTTTTGCCGAAGCAAGTATATACTAACGATAAGGATCCGATTTCAACTTTTTGCCTATGTCCAAAATCTAGATAAGAGAGATCCATTGAAAATAATGGAAAGTAACTTTCACGACAAAGGTCGAATCTAATCATGCTTGTCAACTTTGTTTTTTGGAATTTATGATGACGTCACTTTAGATGAAAGGTAGCTTTGTGATTGGAAATGATGATAAAAAAATGACATAATCAAAAATATTTTGTAATTATAAAGCTTCCGCAAAAAAGCTTATTTCAAATTTATTTCTAAGTTAACGCATTGTTTTAAATTGCAAAATAAAATTAGATCTAAAGTGTAGTTTATCTTGGATGAAACATCAATATCGGATCAATCGCGTAATCCAACCTAACCAGCCAAAAACATTGAAAATAAAAATAATGCATGCTATGATGCTACTTAGGGAAAGTCATCGTCATCTTCAGCGATTTCTTTGGCATACTCCAAGTCTTGTTTCTCTCGTTCACGTTGCTCCTAGGAAAATAAATGAACAAATGTGGAAAATCTAGATCAAGTCATAAAGAATGGTCATAATGTTTTTAACGTACTGAATATATTTTGATAGGAATCCTAAAAAGTATACAGTTGGTGCACTTGATGATACCTAAACTTTTCTAGTATTCATATGCACCACTGGAGAGTCTTCTGAAACTTTTAAAATTTTCCACCCAATACGTCACTTAAAACAATAGGAAAGTGACGTATCGGGTGTAAATTTTTGAGAATTCTCATGTTGCATATCATAAATACATAGGGGAGTCAGATATTAATGATATTGATGACGTTTTATACGGATACACCAAAAAAAACAACCTGTTGTTAGTGTCAAACACCCGCACTATTTTGATTGCTTCCGTATAAAACACTGGTATCCGGTGTTAAAGGACTATGAGAGTCATCTTAAGGAAACGAAATCAATTTTTGAGAAAAAACCATCAAATAATATTACTTTTTGAAACCCTTAAGTGGCGCACAAGTAGTTGCGGACTGGGGACAGGTTTTAAGAACCACTCAGTTCATGGTTTGTTATTGTTTAAGATATTTTGTGAAGTCTCGGTTCGATGACGTCATTTTTGAAGTGTGACAGGACAAAATCATATAATTTAATTGCGAAAGATTCGCTACACATTTCCCGCCTCCGAAAGTCCGAAAGTGAGTATTTTTAAAACAGACTTTGGACTCTACAGTCTCTGAAAAGCACGTTTGTATGCGTTTTGCAGCTGTAAAATACGTTTGTAGCAGAAACTTGGACCAGGAAAGAGCTATCCAGAACAATTAGATATTGTGTCCAAAATATCCAAGGTACCCAATGTAAGCTTGATAAAAAATACCGCAAATCATACTCAAAACTCGATAATGGATTAGTTAAATAAATGTGATTTTTTGGGGGTGTATGAAAATTTGCGGAATGTCTATACGAAAGTTTCAATTATGATCGACACAGGAGGGACAATCGCATCTTAATGTAACCGAAACGTTATTCAAAAATAATCAAAGAGACATTTGGTGGCAAGAAAGTATGCCATCCGAAACAAAACCAATGGCATTTTTTGGTTCCTAGACAAATAGACATTATTACGTGGGAGTTTCGTTAGTAGATTAGATTTCGCGTGGATCAATTTAAGGAAAATGTTTCAAGTTACCTAAAAATAGGGGTTATCACATTATACATTTTTTTTGATTATGAACACCAGCAAATTTTATTCGAGTCATGCAATTGTTTTTGGAACGCTTAATCTTCACATCATAGCTTTCAATTATTCTTAAATTTCTTTCTCAATAGAAAAAGATGTGACTAATAAACCTGACCCGTTGTAAAGAAATTCATCTTACCTCAAGTGTTTCGAGGTCTTTGTTGTATGATTTGGCTGGGTAACGCATTGCCTAAATAAGAAAACAAAAGAAAAATGATAATACCGGGTGTGCCACAAAAAGGTTTCTCTCTTTGATACTGATTTTCTCGAAATCTAAAAATTCTAAAAGAGCCATTCTTATTTCATTGGAAAGAAGAAAGGTAGGCTAAAACTTTAATGGGTCACTTATTAAATTAGATTCATTAGATCAAAAGTTAT
Source organism: Clytia hemisphaerica (assembly GCF_902728285.1). Classification (NCBI taxonomy): domain Eukaryota; kingdom Metazoa; phylum Cnidaria; class Hydrozoa; order Leptothecata; family Clytiidae; genus Clytia; species Clytia hemisphaerica. The sequence goes on from NW_027104602.1 coordinate 529,617, forward strand.
GCTCAATTGAATAGAAAAGTTACTTTCGGAAAGTACTCAAAAACGTTAAAAATCGACCTATCAAATTTGTATTTTAAATTTGGCATCCGGTATATTTAGAATCAACGTTGGATATTAAGAAGGGTGGATATAAATAAGGAAATCGTGGGTAACAATCAGTAAAAAGAGATCCCACGCCCATGCATATAACGTAAACTTAGAAAGGAAACCGCCATTTTCACGACGAGCAATTTATGTGAGTAGAATGTTACTATGGATACGAGGAATAATAAATACCTTGACGGATTGGTTATAAATATCCAAGCAAAAACTGATTCTTTGATGGAAGGCATTTTGAGGTTCGTTCGTTGTGTACACATCCACATTTTCCTGCAAAATGAGATTAAACAAGTATCATTTGTAATTCTATTGTTTGTATGCCTATTCAAGTCCGTTCACTAATACAATGGTGTTTAGTATTGCATACAATTACTTCCTAGATCAAAGGTTTCCAAGGTTTTTGTGACCAAATTTCAGCGGATTCGAGGTTTTTGGCCGTTTATAGCAGAGTTTGGCCAATGTTTTTAAATGTCATTATTTAAATTCTAAAAATAAAACCTTATTGAGAAACAGGAGAGACAAATTTAGTTTTCTGTTTACGCAAGGGTAATAGGATGATTGCGAGCTAGACTAGCACAAAAAAAAATGGAGACGAAGCACGATTTCAAACTGCAGTAACAACCCAAGACAAAGAAGATAAACAAACGCTACAAAAATCCAAATTATTTTAGGGTTTCAAGGTTTTTTCTAAAAAAACTACAATTTTCAAGGTTCATTTTCTTGGTATTTAAGTGCCTTCTCTATTTTAGGGTTTTGAAATCTATCATTTGAATGATTTGAACGAAAAACTATGTTAACAACATAGTTTACAAAGTTGAGCATAAGTCTCATCTTGTATTAGTCAGAGGAATCGTTTATCATTTTTAGTATGCACTGAAAACCTTCTTCCATGCTCTTTTTCAGGAATAATACAAGATGCAATGAAAAAGCTAACCTTAGATTGTACACATTTCATTTCGTGGTCGATCGTAGCATCGATAACACCGTCGCGGATTGCCTTAAAAGAAAATTGAGAAATTAACAGTATAAAACATCATCATGAAGTATTGAATTATTTGATAGAATACTGGTTGCTTGAATATAGGCATCCGTCATGTCATGTGTTACTTCTTATCTATCTAGCGCAAACTAGCGATTCCGACCTTCCTATTATTCCTATCTCTAAAGAAGGAGGTGACGAAATTAAAAGAGGGATATCGACATTAGACCAACTTATGGTAGCAAAGTAAATGAAAGCATTTTTTCAGCAGAACCCGTTGCATGTTCAATTAATTCTTTCTCATCAATTCTCTCTTACCTTGCTGACGATAAATTCGGCATCATCGGCAGAGTCCAAGCATAGCTTAGCAGCGATGTCGTTGAGCGAGATTCGAGAGTAGGATAAACTGATCATTCGGATTCCAGTCTTGATGACGTTGTGACGTAATCTAGAAAAGAAGAGGTATTTCACCTTATCGGCATTTTTTACGCCGGCCCTATTTTTGGGCTCGTGGCGTAATAAGGGCCGGCGTAAAAAGGGCCGATAAGGTACTCCGAGAAAAAGGCATTACATGCTTTCTGCAGAAACATCTGTCGGCATGACTGGCTATTTAAGTAAGATTAACACAACTTGGTCATTTTCATCATAGCATACGCTGGTTTAGATTTGCTGAGAAATATAAAATCAATGCTTTTATTCAAATGCATTTCCTTTTGAGTGATATTGATATTTGTTTTTAACTCAGTCTTGAAAAGGTGTAATTTTACAATGTTTCTACCTTATTGAGTTTGCGAATTCAATATTTACAAGCAAAAGCCAGTACTAATTTGACCTTCGTACTGGTAAAAAATTGCTAGTACATTCATACCTGATGATTAGAGTGTATGTTTTTTCAGCCAGAAACTTCTCTTTGTGTTGTTCGACAGTTTGGTTAAACAAGTTTAGGTTACCAGTTCGCACGGCTAAAAAGAAAATGAAAAAAGAGATCTTAACGGTTAGCCAAACACGGAGGAGATAGTAGCATAGTTTCTAGAGGGGTCAAGACCCCTCCTTAGGCAAGAGGACCCCCCCCCCTTAAGTGCTAACCCCCCAATTCATTTAAAATTTCACACCCCCCTTGGAAAATCAGTATAAATGAAACGATTGTACAAGAGTCATTATTAGGTTGGATAATTTTTGACCCCCCCTTATCTAAGAAGAACTCCCCCCTTATCTAAGAAGACCTCCCCCCTTAAGTAAGAGAAGACCCCCCCCCCCCTTAACTGGCAACCCCCCCTTAGGTAAGAAGAACCCCCCCCTTAACTGGCAACCCCCCCCCCCCGAAAGTCATACTTTTAACACCCCCTTGCTTTTGGTTCATCAAAACCCAAGGGGGGTAGAAACTATGAGTAGTAGCTGAAAATAGTCCTATGTTTCAGACAGGAATCAAGAACTTTAGCAAAATAAAGCTTATTCTCCCTAAGATATACTGGATTGTACAGTTTTCCTTGAAAAGATTTTCCTAACTAATGACAACAATATGTAAAATCTCAACAGTATTTTTGTGAGATATAATATAATAGAAATCTAATCTAATGACTTAAGCAGACTTAAGAGGAATCTGAGGAGCTTTATGGTTAGCAAAATTAGTTCAAGTTACTTTACGTCAATTATAACCAACAAAAAGACTTTCGTTTCGGAACAGAACAGGACCTTGATGCGTTATCAAAGTTTCATGCAAACTGTGTTTCTTACCTTGAGTTAATTGATAGTAAGGTGCAAGCGTCTTTTTAAGGAAGGTTTCTCGGAAAGTTTTGCGGTCAGGAATTTCTCCGAGGAGTAACTGAACAACGATTGCTAAACGATGAACCTAAAACGGATAAAAGGTATGAGTGGGCCGAAAGCTATATTTACCTTATAGAAAAATAATTCTCTGTTACAACTGTATTTTGAATCGAACGATGAATTAGAAATAGTTATAAATAAAATTGTTTATAAGAAATTTTAACTTCCATGAAACGGCTGTCTGAGACCAAGAAACTTAAATAAAAGTGATTTATTCAAGTTCCTTGCGGACACAGGAAGAACTTTGATTACTGCATAAAAAATCACAGAATCGACCTTTTCATAAAAGTATGTCACAAGCAACGCTTATCTCATTTTCAAAATATTGCTAAGGTAATTGATTCCCAAAGAAGTTCATAAGAAGCTGACTCTATTTATAAAAGTATGACTTGAAGACTCAAGGGATTTAATCACCTTAGCAATTGTTTCAAAACGAGGCAGTCGTTGCACTCAAAATAATTAATGAAAATGGAAATATATGAGTTGGACAGAGAATATACATACGTGCTGTTTGAAGCCGATAGCAACATTTTGAGGTGCTTTACGAATGGCATTCATCAGGTTCTTGTGAGCTTCAGAATAATCTAATTGGATGGCTTTGATTAAACCTACAACGTAATAAGGAAGCAGGCGTTTAAATGGTACAGCGCCAGTATAACCAAATAGTTCCATATTTCTTGCCTAATGTCTTCCGACATTAATTGTCTTCCGAATTGATCTACCACAACATTTTCAATCAGCTAATTGTTGGCCTAAAAGTTTTAAGGCTTTTCAAAAGATCATGTACAGTTATTTTCTATGAGAATTCTATCTATAAGAATTACAAGGCTCAGATTTGTCAAATTTTGAGAGTTTATCTGTTAGATCTTTTCTTCCTCATTTTCGCACGGGAAAATTTATTTCGACCATAAATACAACTACAAAACAACGACCTTGCGAATAATGAGACTTGGACAGATGAATATCTCTTCTTACCAATATAATACAGATATCTAGCCCAATCGTTATTGGATGCACTTTCGGGAAAGGTTGACTTTGAAACCAACTTGTCAGCCTGTAAAAAACAACAATAGAGGAGAGTCATGCATGTAGGCTCAATATGCTTAGCAAAATCTCATTTTTAGACTTAATTTATGCTTATTTATATGCTTAGATTTCGATTTGTTGATTTTCTTTGGGTTCAAGAAAATTTTGTATTTTTGAAAGTCGGAACATTGATTCGGCTCCAAAAATGAAAGTTTTCTTTGAAATTCTGCGCCGCAGGTGAAAATCTTTGGTCCAAGAAACAGCTTTAAAAGCAACCCTAAAAAGGTCAGCGTTTTAGAAAAAGCTTGGAGGTATGCTTAGCATTATGCTTATTTTTTGCCGAATTTGAGCCTAAGTATGCTTATAAACATTATGCTTATAAAAAATAAGAGTGTAGTGAAATGTACTAAAACTGATTAAAGTGAGATTTGAACTCACGATTTTCAATTGCTAAATGCAACTTCTGAGTCCACACTACAGACTTATTCGGGAAGGGGTCGAGTTTTGGCCTCCATTATAGTGAAATATATATATCTATACTAGACCGTTTTTTGGTTTTCAAAGAAATTCGACTTAAAGGTATAAATAAAAACATAACTTACTTGGTCGTACAAATTGTAATTGATATAATTTCGAAGCAACAGATTTTGCAACATAACCTACAAAGAATTAGGTAGAAATATGAAGAGAAAGAAAGTTATCTTTTTAAAGTTAATCTAAACAAAATTATTGTATTATTCAAAAAACGTGATCAAAAGTGCCCGAACAAAAATCAAAAAATATAGAAACGTGCAAAATGATATTTTCGGCACACACAGAGTATCCTATGAAACAGGAATCGTATACTTCCTCCTTAAAAAAAGAACCTATTTATTACTTGTTCAAATGTCTTATTGGGGAAATTCTATGAGATTCCCCTGTTATTGCTGATTGATATATATTGTTACCTGACCATCAGCATCATGACGCAACGTTGCAGTCCTCAAACGGGTGTGTAAGAAACTGAAAGAAAAGAAAGAAAGATTTCTTCACGTTCAGGTTTTAACAAGGAAAGGAACATCATATTTATTAAGCATCATTCTTTTTTTCAAACATCATTTGAAACCATCAAGTCTAATGTGAATTACAATCAAACCTGATTTTCTTGAATCTCTTGCTAACCTAAAAAAACAGCCATCTGGACGACGACGTCCGCACTATGTAAAGAAATCTACAGATAATTTTCGCTAGTTTGAAGTTGAATGGGAAGTCATGCTTTTTCGAATTATACAGAAAGATTCGAATTATACGAATAATAATTTATAAGGGTTTCCTTTGATGGAGCCTAATAATTAGTTCGAATAATAGAGAGATTCGAATTAGCGAGAGTCTACCGTACCTTCTAATGTCTTGTAGTTGACCGAGAATTTCGTAAATCCTGGAATGGTAAAAGTAACAGACAGCTGCTAACGAATCTAACGTCCTTCTGTTGTAAGCTGAAACTTTATCCACCAGCGATTCTGAACAAGCAAGAGCCTAAAAGAAAGTTGAATAGTAGAATCACATTAAATATCTTTGTGATAACTTTAAAATCTGTTATTTACTGCGTTGCTTTTAAGTTTTGTGCAGGCAACTAGCACCAAATAGCAATTGCATGTTCTTTGTATCTCGATATTCTTCCATTTTTTTTCTCAAAATTAACTATGTTGTAGATTGATCATGCATTGTAGTACTAACATAACTATTTTTTATTATATCAGAAAACAGAGAACGTGCTTTAGTTAGGGATAACTGTTTAAACCAGAGCCAGTTTACGAATTCGACTTTTACTCAATCTGGTTCACTTTTAATTTTGAACATACATCGTTCCTGAAGAATGGAAATAAAAGGCTTCAGTAGGCCTGATTGGTGTAATTATCGTGCAAATTTGGAGCAAAGCACCAAATTTGGACCAGACCTAATACCCTGTGGATTGATATTAGAAGGGCGGCCCAGAAAAATTTTAAGGGTAGCCCTTATTTCTGGACCCATTTTTGAAAACCTAGGCTAAAGCCCAAGGGCTCATTTTTTTATGGAAATTTCAAACTCATTTTAGGCCAAAACCAATTATAGAATCTGAAAGCTCTTGAAAAACTATAAAGATTACTTTTACGCGTGTATGGTCGATTTCTGTACTGAACGGGAGTTTTTTTTTGATAAAAAAGTGGTGGTTTCCCTCTCATTTTGGTCATAAATGACTTATAAAATGACACTTCTAATTTGTTACAAATCGGGCCTACTACTTTGGCTAGGGAATAATCTGAATCAAAGCCTGCGGTCAGATAAGTTTCACTTTTGAGCATCGATCAATACTGAAGTGAGTGTCTCCATTATTGAAGTGTTGTATGTACCTTTTCATTATTCTTCTTATCAATGAAATAAATGCAACATAAAAGGTGTAGATAGACATCCGTTTCAGGTAGAGATTGGATGCCAGACTTCTTAGGTGGTAGTTTCTCTTCTTCGCCTTGTTTAGCATCAAAGAAACCAAGAAGTGTTGATTTTGAAGCTAAAAAAATTATTTGGAACTAAAATTTCAATTTATGCAGGGAGTAATATATCCTATCTTCGACTGTCTTGGAAAATAAAATACTGGAAAAAAGCCTATGTAATATTAATTCGACAATGCTAAAAACATGAAAGGGGTTTTTCAAATGTTAAAACCGAAAGAAAAATGTTGAATTTTCAAATACGAATTTCGATATTGGTACTGTCCTTGTTGCCAGCTAAACCTGATGAAAACGAAAAATAAAACTCACCAGATAATGCATACAGTGACACTAATTTGGTGAGAATCTTCTCATTTAGCTTTTTCCTTGTTGAGACTAAGGAACGGAGGACTCTTGAGATGAATCGTGGTTCCTTGTTGAGAACTGATTTCTCAACTTGTCGTAGTTGTTCTTTGATATCTAGAATGTAAAACGTATCGTTATCAATAATTTGTATTATATCTATACTATACAGAAAGGGTTATTTTGGAAGCTTCATGTCCCATGTCCCAGGGTGGGCACACCGTTCATTGACCAGGTGAGTGGGTTACTGGTGTGTTCCAGGTTGGTCAGCAACGTTGATATAAATTAATTTAAAAAATAGTCGAAAAGTTTTTTACGATCTGATTACCAAAGACTTTTTTAAATTCATTTCTCTCAATGATTCTATTTTCATTTCTTCTTAAAAAAATCCATCTTAATTCAATTTTACATTTTTAAAAAGAGATGGTAAACATTAAAACGTCTTCTGCTAACTTAAAATTAATTAACTTTTTTTTCCTTCTCGTGATTAGTATTAGTATTCAAAATCATATACTCAATATTTTGTTTAAAATCAGAGGTATAAGCAAATACCTTATTCTTATTGTTATGGTTGTAACTGGCCTGACCATTATTTTTTCCTTAACATTTCCCGAAACACTTTATCCTGCTTTATATCAGAGATTTTTTCAGATTTGGCAGTTACAACTAAAATTCTATATCAAGATTTACAGGATTTTGAGTGCACATTGAATTTACCATCGCTTTCAGCAGTTTTATTTTCAAGCCAACATCTTGACAATGGGTTGCTTGTTACAGGGATTTGTACAAATAACCAAACATAGAAAATTTTCCAAATCTTCCAAACAAATAAAAAATGAAACTTTTCCATGTTTCCCTTTTTCGCACATACCACTGAAAACAAAAGTAAAATCAGCCTGCACTCAGAAGTTTTAGTCTAAATTGAGAGAAGGGTATTGAGATTAGATGGGAGATGCTGACATTAGATCTCATTTGAGGATAGTGAGGATAGTGGTTAAAAGTGGTTCCATTGGACAATTAGTCACATTACTCATTAGCGTACTGCTGCATTGCTTATCAAAGATTAATGCTGCGAAAGTGCTTTATCGTTTACTTGACTGGGCAAGCAAATGAATGCGCCGCAAAACTTCTAAAGGGGTTTATTAAAAAAATAAACTGGCACTTTAAAATGAAATTAACATTAAAAAACTAGCTAAATCTATCTACTTCTTCTCTAAGTCTAAGTCTATTCTTGTGTATCCAGGACACTCTATTCATAATCAATCAATCAACTTTGAACCAGACGGTACTAATCAAAAGGGTGTCTACAGAATTTTTGTTACCATTTTCAAGGTTTTCAAGGTTTTTTTGGCAATATTCTAGCAATTTTTCAAGGTTTTTTGGGCCATTTATTGGGCCATTTACAGCCATTTATTGGGTATTTTCAAGGTTTTTCAAAACTCAAATTGTTTTAAATAGTACGTATCATCGTTCTTGACGAGGTGCGTGGAAGGCTATTACTACCATTTGGTCTATAAAAATGATTGCGAGCGAAGTGAGCAAGAAAATTTTTGGAGTTTTAGAATCGACCAAAACTTCAGTGAGGACCCAAGCCAAAACAAGACAACTATACTGTGACAATCATGCTTTTTCAAGGTTTTCAAGGAATTCTTACAGATTACATTCACTTTCAAGGTTTTCAAGGTTGCTTAGTCCAATTTCAAGGTTTTCAAGGTTTTCAAGGTCCCGTAGACACCCTGAATCAATGTTTCCCTTTGGCATAAACAAGATGCAGAATATTTCAACCTCCACAAAATTTTCAACATCTTTCCAAGAATTTCCGAAAGTTTTCTGTGTGTGCATCATCGTTGAGAAAGGTGGAGAAGGTGAAAGTTTTGAGAAGAATGCCTCGTTTGAACTGTTGCAGCTCATCTTGATTCACAGATGATGGAATGTATTTACAGGGATGCATAACCTTGCAAATGAGTTCTTTTTATATAATGTAATAAATTTCCTGATGCATAAGCTCGTTTCGTGTCTCTATGCATTACAATCATTTTAATACCGTAAGTTGGTCTAATCTTAAAATTAAATAGGGATGTCCCTCTTCTAACTTCGACATCCTTCTGTAAAGATAGAAAAAATAGGAAGGTCAAAATCCTAGATTGAAATTTTCTTTGCTGAGCAATCAGTTGAGGAGTCCATCAGTGATTACGACCTTCCTACCATTCCTATCTCTAAAGAAGGATGTTGACATTAGACCAACTTACGGTATATATTTGAATAAACAAACACTTGCACTATTTTTCAACTTTTATTTTTATTTTTAAATGCTTTTATATGTAGTGATTATAATGAACATTCATGTTTAATGCTACTTAAATATAGAGATGATAGATCTATATAGATAGATATAACTCTCATCTAGTTCTAATAATTAATGAGTCACATAATACGCTAACGTACATGATATTAATTCTTCAGTTAGGGAAACCATCCAGGATCCTACCATTTTATCAGCCAGCAAAAATTAAATGACACTTGTAAACTCAAGTTTCGTACCATTTTCCAGAGGAAAGACAGAGGCGTCTGCTGCTGAGAGGGTGGTAACCCCAAAACGCCAAAAATGATCATCCAACAGAAGGTGAGTTAGTTGCCGCACTAGTTACATCATGCACTCCACCACAGCACGCAATGAACAGTGTTTCAGTGAATATCAATAATTATAAAAATATCTTATGTGCTTAACTTCAGTAGGCTTTGAGTGCTTCATTGAAGATGAAGGAGGAGAATGATAAAAAATGTGCTGGTTAATTTTGATAAATAGATTTGTTCTATCATTGTTGAAAGCAGAAATTTCTTACAGCCAATGTTTGCTATATCTTTTTGGCAAAAAACATTAAGAAAGACACAAACGTAATTTTTTTATGAGTGATAATGTTTCCATTTTTTTGATTGCAGCCCCTCGTACAGGAGCCTCGCCAAATGTTCCTAATTGTCCTTGTTGTTCAAATACATCCTGTCAGCTAGTCACACTAGTGTCCCTCTGAAATGCGTATCAAAGATTAATGTTGCAAAAGCGCTAAATTGTTTATTGACTCGCCAGCAAAAAAAATGCGCCGTAAAACTTCTAAAGGGATTCATGAAAAATTAGCCTGGCGCTTTTTAATGAAATTAACATTTTCAAAAACTATGAGAAATTGTCTAAAATTTGAGCCATAGATGAAAAAATTTGAGCCAAGCCAACCTTGAAAACTAATTTGAAGATCAACTTCCCAAGAAAAAGATCTACGGGAGAGACGGAACCCATGAAATTTTGCCGGACCTCAAACACTGACCCATTGATATACATGTGCGGAATTATTTTTACTTTTGCGTAGTTGGTGGCGGACACAAACCTTAGTTATTTCTATTTGTGTGTGTATATGATCTAGGCCTGACAATGGAAACCTAACAATTTTTTATTAACGGCCTTTGTAAAGTGAAAATCTTCTAGAATAGAAGAAAAAATGAAAACACAAAAAGACAATTCCATTTCATTGTTTGGAATTTAATACACCTTTCCCGTTATTCAAACTTCCTGGAAAAAATGTGTACTCCACTGTTGTGTATAAACTTGTTAGGGAGGTCTAAACGAATGCGTTTTGGCCTGCGAGGGGTTAGGGAAAGTGGATTTTCAGCTTTTAACTTTTGATAGCGATCTTTTTTAATAGCAAAAAATTTTCAGGGTGGTCCTATTTAGAAAAAGAACATACTAAAATTTGAAGGATTTTGATCGATGGAACTTTAAGAAAAGCTCCAGAGACCAAACGCTGGAGAGCATCAAAATAATGTGTGTTTATGATTAATGTTTTGTGAATTACGGGAAGGCTTTATTCCAGAATATTATCAACATCAACAATACAATAGCTAAAATCAGTTAGTGGAAGTACCTCAACTTTTTACAAGTTATTTTCGCTAATGGAACAAAAAATAAATAAATGAAAAAATATTAATATATTTTTATTATGGAAACCAAATGAGTGAGAGAACAAGACAGTCATATAACCTACAAGTTGTAGTTTACCAAATTGTTAAGATAAAATGACATACTTTTTAACAACTTTTTTCCCAGTTTGCAGAATATGGCAAGGCTGCCAGTCTAAGCTTAAACTCCTATGTCAGGATTAGAAACTAGGCTAGTCTTACCTCTTTTATCTTTTCCTTTACGACAATACAATGCTGACAAGTTGACACAACGCATGTGTACATGTACATTGACAAGTAATCCCTGAGAGAAGTTTATATCCAAATCTGCAACAAAAACGAAAGTGGTCTCTTCTACTGATTGCTTCCCAGCGCTCCTTCGCTCCTGTTTATCAACTTTCCACCAATGAGGTTGCTGCATTTCAAACGGCTTTTCTTTTTGGCACCCGTGGCCTCTCAGTGCCTTGCACGACGGGCGGCTGTAAAATCCCACCCTTCATGTATTTGTTTCAATCTGTGATCCGTGGCTTAGGTTTTTTCTCATCTTCAATTTACTGAAGAAAGCGGGAATTTGATGTGAGAGTTAGATTGCCAACAAAGTACCGTTAAAAATCATTGAATAAAAGAAGAACTTAAAATCTTAAATATTTTCATTTTAAAGAATAGGTGCAAAAAAGTGAAACATAGAAAAGTTTCATTTTTCATTGAATTACAGTAATCGAAATGAGAGACTTGGAAAATGTTCTATGTTTAGTTTTTTGCACAAACTCCTGCAACTATGGGCGAGCACCCAGTTGCTAAGATGTTGGCTTGAAATCGAAAATGAAACCACTCAAAACAAAAGTAAAATCGGCCCGTACTCGAAATCCCGTAATCTTGATATACGAGTTTAAGTCTACACTGGCTGCACTCAAGGAAAAATTTGGAAATACCAAGTTCCGCACTGGAAGAGCGCACCTGAAAAATTTTTGTCCGGACAAGGTGCATATATATATACCTTGGAAATTGGCCCAAAAAGGCAAAAAAAGGCTAAAATTAGCTGCACTTGAGGAGAAAATAGCGAAACTCTGCATTTAGGGTTGAAAAACTGTCTGCACTTGCACCTGAAACCTTAAAATTTGCACCTGCACTCAACTTTTTCCGAGTCGTGCACTCGAGATCTTGACACTTGAGCAAACGTGCCACACTTCTGCAAACTGCTAATTGGCTTTTTTCTACGTCAATTTTTTGAAGCGTAGGAGAATGTGTCTATCTATAAGGGATTTTATAACACTTCATGGCAGATTAAAAAGACGATCAGAAAACAAAAGCTTCTTCATTTTTCATTTTCGCATATTTATGATGAGGAAGAAAAGAATGAAATTTTCAGAAGATGCTTTATTCGATATGAGGATTCCCATTTCCTTAAAATCGCAATTCCCCATGGTTGCAAAATGGTGGCAATGGGTAATTCCTTTGTTCTTTTGCTATTTTCTTTTGTTCTGTGTGTCGTAAAGACGCTTCACAAATCGAAGTACTTCCACTGACTGAAAATATGTATGTGGCACCAAAATTTTATGGAAAATATATAAAAAAATCACTACAAACCTTCATAAGACAGCTTCTCGATTTCTGCTTGAGATTTTTCAGGTGTCTCATCTTTCATTTCAATATCTTCACCCATTTTGAAGGAACAGTTAGATGGACAATTTAAATTTGATTTCGTGGTGAATTCTTCTTTCCAATTTGAGCACTAATAAATTTCCCGCTACTCGGCTACCATTAATGATGCAGCACTTTTAGAGTTCACCCTCCTTCAAAAATAATAACAAAATAGTACTTTTACTCTGAATTCAGCTCGCTGGAGGAGAGCTTTGGGCTTGTGCCCGGGCTAGAGGACTTACCGTCGGTGAGGCATATAGGCGGAAGTTCACAACCCAAAGGTCAATCTACTCTACAGCAAAAGGCAAAAGTGCACAGTTTTTTTACTGCCTTCTTCTTTGACATCTATACAGGAATACATACAGGAAAAACTGAAATTAAATGGCTTACAGAAAAGGTGAATCGCATATGGAGGGAAATAAGAAACTCTACTTTCCAGAAGGGGCACTTTTAAATCAAATGGAAGTTGCTGTTGTCGAATCTGAAAGAAGAAAAAGTGAAATTTTGAAAGAGCCCTTTGTTGTTTATCTAGTAGAATCAAGGTAATTTATCTATTGTCTTTTAATTTATTTGAAGGGTACTATCATGAGCATGCCTCCTAGATGGAGTTAAAAGGGAATGACAATTGGAATAAAAATTTAGGGGAGGGAGGGGCAGAAAATTTAAGATATACTGTGTTTATCAGCTAGCTAGAAAAAAGAATTGTAGCTAGATCATTCAGCAAATTTATCTTGGTAAATAGCCTTCTACTCCCCTTCAAACATGTACAAATCTAGAGAAATCTTCAAAAGAATCTTATGTTTTGGGGCAATGTATATAGAGTGTGTGAAGAAAGGTGTGAGCTGCCAAGATTTGGGTGGTGTGACGTGGTGGTGTGCTATCTGGCTGATAATAAGGTCAAAGTTTGAGGCTCGATGCTATATAATGAAAAATTTCAGATCAATCAATATCCAATCAATCGATATAAGTTAATATTGATTGTGTTGTGGTGCGGGAGTCTGGTGGATGTTCATCCAAAACTGGCCGCGCTTTTTGAATGAAATTAAAAATTTTAAAAAAATTTGAGAAATTACCTAAATTTCAGATCATAGATAAAAATATTTGACCCATGCCAACCTCGAAAGAAATAGACCTTTCTGCTGTTTGTACTCCATCCTTGGATTATATGCAAAAATACAGAAACTGAAACAGCCGTGGTTGGATTTAGTTGGAAAATATGCAAAAAATATGCATAAGTTGCAAAACACATGCATAAGTTTACACAAAGATTACCGCCAACTGCTCTAACTTGAGACTATCTGATAAAACATGGGACGGCAATTCGGCCACCATTTCACCGAACCTCCAAAGTCATTTGATTTGAGTTACCGTAGAGTCGTTTAATCTCGACATACGTCTTGCAATCTCGACATAGCTGTAGGCTGGTCTTCGAAATAAAAAATCAAACATAAACAAATACATACCAAAGTTATCAATCAATCACTAAAATGTACTCTCTCTCTATCACGTCACAGATTGTTAATATAATATGAGAAATGTGAAGTGTTATTACTTATACTTATATTTGAAAAGAAAACTTTAACGATGTAGTAATCGCTAAAAACTAATTAGCATGCTTTCAACGAAGATGTCTAAATCACAACAACACAACATTTTGCACGCGAGGAATTTTTTAGTAGACATTTTTACCGTGAACCGAAAATAATAAAAAGAACCCGGTTTCCTTTTGAATTTAATGTGACCGCCATACTGGCCATCACGGCGTGCGGCCTGTTAGCGCCTAGAGCGTGTGTTTTTATATAAAAGGAAGGGGAAACCAGGCTAAGCGCGCGAATTATTTTTATCACGTGACTTGAAGCGTAATAAAGTTGTAAAATTTTAATGATGGACACGAGAAAGTTACGAGGAAGTTTGCATGCGTTTCGTGTGTTGTGTAAAACTGCTTATAATTTGGCTTTCTTTTTAATTGAAATGATTGCAATGTTTACTGAACTTCTAGTTTGATGGATGAACTTGTTCGATAAGAATGATACCAAGAATTTCATTCAAGGTTTGTTTTGATTATTTTACAGATCCGGTGTCGAGATTGCAAGACGTATGTCGAGATTAAACGACTCTACGGTAATGAACAGCGTATTAAAAAATACACAATTTCTCTTCACCGGCGAGTAGGCTTTTAAATCGAAATATGAAAAAAATCCGTAGTGGAACACGTACGCGAGTGTCTGGAACGTAGAAGAACAACTTAGTGACAAAATTTCTATTTCTATTTTTTAATTAGCATAAACTTATTATAAAGTTATTCTCGCCAATGTAACATAAATAATAAAATGAAAACATTAAAAGTGGTCTAGCTTCATAATAAATAATAAATAATAAAAATTGATTTATTTTGTATGTATAAAAGTTGATAAAATAATTTAAAAATCTAAAAAATCTAAAAATATTTCTTCTGTGGCTTAAAATTTATTAAGAAAAGAAAGGAACTAGCATTTCTATTTTTTCTATTTGGTTGAGTTGCAGGAGGCTTTCAGGCCTATTTTCGCAACTATAGACGCTTTCAATGAGCGCCCCGTCAGCACCTTGGACTGACTACCCAATTCTCCTCACATGGCATGGGTTGACCCGGGCGAAGGTTCATTCACTTGCCAAGTGAACCGCTGCGAGTGGGAATCGAACCTCAGTCGCCTGTGCAGTAACCAAGGTCAATGACCACTATACCACAGCGCCTTTAGCATTGTTGGTTTAGTTAACAGGAAATTATTTCACGGAAATATGAAGAAAAAGGATCAAGTGAATTTGTTTATTAGAGTTTGACATTAGACGGAGGCTTAACTGATAGGTTTAATAAAATTTAAGAGTATATTGGAATTTTGATTAGAGTATAGGCTACCGGCTTTGTGCTTGCTTGTGAAATAAGGCTTAGCTAGGTTATGGTTTCTCAAAACTAGTAACTAACAAAAATATATAAAGTACTAGTTTATAATTTTTCAGCTTCTTTCTTGAAGTCTTACAGATCCTTTATGTTGGTCAATTTGGTTGGTAATTTGTTCCATTTAATGGAACTATGATAGTTTGATGGTTTTAGGTAGAAAAGAGTTTGAATAGATCTGTATCCTCCCCAGAATTTGGTTAAACTTAAGATTAACATACCTTTGTTTCTCTGGAATCATTTCTTTGTTTAAATATTTTGTTTTGTAGTAGATCTCATACAACATTTTGACTCGAGCTATGCTTCTTTGTTCATTTAGTGTTTTCAGTTTAGCAGTTTCTTAATGATGTTGGGCTAACTGTTCTTTGCCATGAGTTGAAGATCCATCGTAGGCATTTTCGCTGAACCATTTCAATTTTTGATTTCAATGTTTCATTTTGCGTCGGATCCTAAACTGTGGAAGTATACTCTAGAGTGGGTCTAATAAAGTTGTGTTTCTGAATCACTTTTCATCAAGTTTCTTTGCAAAAAGAATCTTGTGTTATTTGCTTTAGCACATATGTTAGAAATGTGAGTATTCCATTTTAAATCCTTTTGCATACTTACACCAAGATATTTCGCCTTTTTTACCATCTCAAGCTGTTGTCCGTGTACCTGGTATTCTGAATCAATTATATTTCGTTTATTTGTTATCCTTAAAATCTTACACTTCTCTGGGTGAAACTCCATGCTCCACTTTTTCTCCCAATCAGCAAGTTTATCTAGGTCAGACTGTAGTTGCTCGCAATCTTTGATAGATTGTATCTTTCGGTAAAGGTAGGAATCATCAGCAAATAAAGCCAGTTTTGAGTCTGTCTCAAGTGGCATGTCATTTATGTAGGCAAGAAAGAGGAGGGGACCAAGAACGGTACCTTGGGGGACACCTGACATGACTGCTGTTTGTTTAGACAATTTTCCTCGAACAACAACACGTTGGGTTCGATCTTGAAGAAAGTCTGTTATCCAATGTAATATGTCACCATTTATACCATAATGGTGGTGGTTATACCAAAACGATGGAGCGTTTGACGTCACACGTGTGACAAGTTACACGCTCATTATTTGTTAATCCCATTGGGCGATAGGTGGTTAGGCGTTGGGCGTTCTCTAATTCTCAAATCGGCATCCGGTCATTTTGAATGAAAAAAAGTTATCGTGATATGTTATGACAGAAAGTATGATTGATAAATTTGTTGTCAAAAAGATTTAACAGTAAGTGAAAATACAGGCCAGATATCAATCCCATGTTTCGACCAATCGTCCCAAGCTAGAGCAGTTGACGGTATAAAGCCAACAGCGTATCTTGAGAAGAAACATTATACTCATTAAAACAATAAAAGATCAAACTTCATAATTCAAAAAGAAACACTTACAAACATTAAAAAGGAAACTGATGTCTTTTCTTTGTATTTTTCAAGGAAACTGAAGTCTTTTCTTCATATCTTCCAAGGAAAATGATGTCTTTTCTTTGTATTTCCAAGGAAACTGAAGTCTTTTCTTTTTCTTTGTATTTTCCAAGGAAACTCATGTCCATTCTTTGTATTTTCAAAGGGAACTGAAATTCTTTCCTTTGTATATTCCAAGGAAACTGAAATCCTTTCCTTTTTATTTTCCAAGGAAACTGATGTCTTTTCTTTGTATTTTCAAAGGAAAATGAAGTCCATTCTTCGTATTTTCAAAGGAAAATTAAGTCCATTCTTCGTATTTTCAAAGGAAAATGAAGTCCATTCTTCGTATTTTCAAAGGAAAATTAAGTCCATTCTTCGCATTTTCAAAGGAAAATAAAGTCAAAATTTTTCTTTGTATTTTCAAAGAAAACTGAAGTCAAAATTTTTCTTTGCATTTTTTAAAAGGGAACTGAAATTTTTTCCTTTGTATTTTCCAAGGAAACTGAAATCCTTTTCTTACTTTGTAATTTCAAAGGAAAATGAAGTCCATTCTTCGTATTTTCAAAGGAAAATGAAGTCCATTCTTTGTATTTTCAAAGGAAAATGAAGTCCATTCTTCATATTTTCAAAGGAAAATGAAGTCCATTCTTCATATTTTCAAAGGAAAATGAAGTTCATTCTTCATATTTTCAAAGGAAAATGAAGTTCATTCTTGGATTTTCCAAATTAAAAAAGGGTATTTTTGCGCAAAAATATGATAACATGGATCTAAAAATGCCTTTGACAGATTTTTTTTTGACCTGCTCAGTAAATTTAATCATCATTTTTCAAGTTAAGGCTTAAAGCAAATGCTTTTTAATTTTTCATTCCAATTAAAGCTGTTCCAAAAACAGCGTGCTGATATTTTGGCCACATGACTAGGTAAACCCAACTTAAATTTGTTTTCTCAATATTTCAAAACCCCTGTCATGTGATGTGTAAAAAATGAGGTATTGCTTTTTGTGATATCCTTTAAAAATCCCTTATTACAGCTTACCTTATTACATGAAAATAAATATGCAAGTATTCATCGGCCTTGAAATTAACACGCAAAAAATTAACACAAATTTTATTTGCTTTTTTAAGGACACCACGGCTGGTTTTAATTCAGGGGGTTTTTATTAACACGAAATTTTTCAATTCGTGTTAATAAAATGACTAGTAATATTCGTGTAATAAGGTAACATGCTTTGACACTTTTTGCTTGAATCTACTAAGGTTTTGTTAAAAATGTGGCACAAAAGGGTAGTGTTTTATCCTTTTAAAAATGAACAGTTATTGATTTATTTCAAGGTAGCATAGTAATGTTTTCATTTTTCTTCTAAGCTCAACTTGGGTGCAATTTTTCAATTATTCACGTTCAAATCAGCTCTTCCTTGAACTTTAAATTCATAACCTTTCTTACCTTTGTTTATTTCATTATGTTTTTGAATTTTTAGACCTGTTGAAAACCATCTTGGCTCTGAACCAGAATGTGCACTGTGGAGGCGTTACAGTGAGTTTGAACTACTCAGAAATTTCCTTATGGCAAACTACCCTTATGTAAGTCACATTTTTATTACTTTATTGTATAATTTCTAGGAGAAGTGTCAAGACTTAAAACTTTGATTGATTATAACCTTGCAATACAGGTATACTTAGATATTGTGTTTGATATTATAGTCACAGGCATCTTATATAAAAACACTAGATAGAGCTACTCCGTCACTAGCTGAAGCAAAAAAATCTGCTATCTTGAACTAAGTGACGTCACAATTTGGCTTTGTGTGATCCTTGAAATTTTGAAGTCATTGCAGTGTCAAAAAACTTCAATAAAACCAAGAATTCAACTGTGACCTACTTTGACCTACTAATGGCAAAGATGACAGATTATATTGCTCCACCTGTCGTTGCTTGGGAAATATACAAAGTAGCTACAAAATAGGAGTGTTTTATATAAGATATCTGTGTATGAATTATGCCAATAAAACAAATTTCAAATTTTGAAAACAGTTTTAAAAAAATCAAAGAGGCCTCAGCTAGCTTTTGTTTGGGGTATTGTTCTGATTTCTTAATTTGTAATTGCCTTTCAGATTGTTTTGCCACCATTGCCAGAGAAGCGTGTAAGTTTACATTATCAATTTCCTAATTGACAGGCCATATTTCAAGTCCTTTTAGCATCCAGTTATCGGATGCTGCCCTTCCAGAAATCACTATAATTTTGGTAAAAATAGCTTTTTTTAGTGGAAAAACACTAGAAAAGTGCCCTTTTTGGCCACCAACGGAGGCTGCCCTGCTTTTCTAAAATATGGCCTGTTTGATCAAATACTTCAAATACTTATTATTATCAAATACTGTGTTTGTGTTTGTGATTTCTAACTAATCTTTATTTACACACCCAACAATTACATTATCTTGTTAATAAAGTATCCATGGACAATTATAGCAATAAGTATTTGGTCACTATGCTTTCTTAGTAACTAATCATTTATTACACTTATCTTTAAACATCAGACATCATATACATTAACTTTAACAACTTTTTACATCATTCATTAAAGTCAACTTTCATCATTATCAGAAACAAATGTCATTTACACGTTTTTTATAAGCATAGGGTAAAGAGACTTGCTTATGTAATGGTGCAATCTGCACATTAAGCAAGTTTTTTGTATTATGGAAGATTGCATGCTTTGTTAATGTTATAGACTGAGACTCAGCATTATAGGCAATGCTTAAGTTTTTCCAAGATTTGATTCTGGATATGCTTATAAGCTTTATGCTTGTAAAAAACGTGTACATTACAAGATAAAGTCATTTACTAATGAGAACGGCAGACCATTATGATAATACACATTTTCATTTTACATGTCATCTAACTAACTTCATACATTACCCATCAAGTTAAGGTCACTTCCATTGGCTTTCAAGCCTATTCCTTTTCAGATCAATGTTCAGAAGTTTCAAATCGCCCATGATAAGTTTGATCCTGACTTCATTGAGAGGAGGAGACAAGGTCTAGAAGTAAGAATCCGTACTGTTTCACACTATCCTTTTTTCTGTGAACTTAAAATCAGGAAGGTTGCATGGCAATTCAAATAACTGTAGAGTCAATTTTTTTTTCTCAACATTTCACTTGTATCCCTATGGAATTCTGCCACTTACCAAACCTTACCCCCTTTGAACGAAAATGGATCTCCTCAACAGGGGTATAAGGTTTTTTTCTGGCAAAGCCCATAATATCTAATACTCTTTATTTGTCAATCTTTATCATCCTGAGCAATACAATACAATATCCCTAGATGGTTCCTGTCCCTTAAGGATTCTCGTACCTGCTCTTATTGCATAACACACAAGATGAATTTTTTTCTTCACTTCAGTGTTTCTTATTGAGATTGGCTTCTCACCCTGTCATCTCTCAAGATGGAGTTTTCAGGGGCTTTTTGAAACAGGTATGATTCAATTTCAAACACCCTTGAATTTTTGTTACATTCAGTGTTAAAAGTTCTTCCATCTCAGCAAAGTGAATAAAGACACTTTTCCGTCTCAAAATTCTACATAATTTGAGATGAGCTGGAGTTTTTATAAGATACCTCACTAATTGGTCATTTGAAGTGATAGAGATGACGCGTTCTTTAGAAAAAGTAACAAAATTGTTTTATTACTGGTTAACTACCAACCAAATCAAATAAGAGCTTGTAAAAACTCCAGCTTGACCCCATAATTTACTTGTTGTAAATTGTGCTAATTTGCTGTGTAAAATCCATTTTTGTCTCGGGTGAAAAACCCTACTTTGAATACTGCTACATTATTTTGGTACACTTTAGAATGTTCAGTCTCAAAACAATTTTGCACTTGTAAGCCATTAAAATCTAGACAAAAAGAGTTTGAATTCGGGCATTGAAGAGTTGATATACCATTTTTAAACAATTCTACTGCTGCTGTATTGTTAAAAGTACCATTATCCTGTATTCTTAGGAAGAGGGGTGGAAAGAAAGTGTGGCTGCTACAAACTGGCAACAGAAAGTAGATGGTCGGTTCAAAAGTATTTCCGCTTCATTGAGCATAAAAAAACCAGACCAGTATGTTATAATTTTGAATTGAATCTCATTTTTGACTAAACTAAAACAACAGAATCTGAATCTGAATCTGAAATCTTATCCAGCTCGAAAACTTCACAATCAGAAATCCTTCTTTTTCCAGGGTCTATATTATATTATTATAATACTAGTATATCCCCAAAAAAGCTAATGTTCTGACATTTACATTTTACAGTTCAATGACTGCTTTGTTTGCTTACTTTAGACGATTTGAGAACATCAAAAACTATGCAGAAAGCTTAAACACAAATATCAATGGTATATTAAAGATTCAACAGGTATAATTTAGTAGGAGTATAAACATCTAATGTTCTTGTTACTTGTATTTTGTATTTTGAGTTTGTTACCAAACACAATTGAAACCTGTGTTCCTATAAACAAGAGACCGTCAGGAATCATAGTGTGCAGAGGGGTCTGAACCCCCCCATTAAATTTCATCCCCCCTATTTGATCCCGCACCATTTAGGGTATAATTTTAGTAGGATGTATATAAACACTAAGTTTCTTGTTACTTGTATTTTGTATTTTGATTTTTGTACCAAAAATTGATACCATTTGTTCCCTATAAAACAAGAGAACCGTCCGGAAACATGTGTGCAGAGGGTCTGGATCCCCCCCCCCAATTACTATTTCCTTCCCCTCCTATTAAAGGTATCCCCCCCTTATTTTTTTTTTTCTCCCCCCCATCTTACATGCTTCCCCCCCCCCCCCCATCCCCCCCCCCTATTGGGTCCCCCCCCCACCATTCCTTCCTTTTTATGTGAATCTTCATAGTCCCCCCCTTCCCTAGAAATAAACCCCCCCTTTCTATAAACCCCCCGCAATTTCCTAGTGAAATTTTATGACTTAAATCCCCTTTTCCCTATAATTTTTAACTCCCCCCTTACTATCCCCCCCATTTTTTTTTTTCTTTTTTTCTTCTTCCCCTTTTCTATCTCCCCTATAAAGCTTCTTGCACCTCGGCTCCCCCCCCCCCCTTAAACAAAGGGGGGGGGTTCATACTATGGGAATGTCTCAAGTTAAGGAAATTCTTTTTAACGTTTTGATGAACTTCTTATGAAATGAGAAATAAGATAATAACATGAAACATTTCAGCGGAGTACTTAGTAAAGCCCATTCAACTTGACTATGTTTTCGAGAGAGTGATGTTGAAATGTGAAATTTTATTAATTTCATTCATTTCAGAGACTATCAACCAAACAATATGCTATTTTGAAATCCCATACAGATTATGGCAAACTTTTCAGGTATTTATACTTGTACTTTTTATATTATACTTATACTTTTTTCAAAAGCCTGAACCGCTCGATTTGATAAAATAAGCTTTGGATTGTCTGTAGCTTGATCATGATTTATGTCTTAAACAGATCTACAATGCAACAAAGATTTTAAAGCTTTGAACTTTGACTCTTTATTCAATCAACATGAAGGAGTGTCACAACTAAATAATCCTTCTTGTATCTATTTTAGTGAATGGAGTGCAATCGAGCCAGAAATTGGAGATACTTTACAACAAGCTGGTCATCAAATGGACAGGTATTCAAAACTAAAAAAAAAAAGTCTCGTTATAAGGCTAATTGAACTACATGTTTTTTTTTCAAACAAGATATTCAGCAATTGAGTTAGCTTTGATCTGGTAGTAATTCCAGTACAAACTGGAACTATTCATGATATATACACAATTCAAATGTCTTCCAACATTACATCACGGACCCATAGCTGATTGGTTGGGTAAGTGATGTAAATTCAGTCACTACGTCACTTTCAACCAATCGGCTGTTGGGTTCATGGAAGAAATTGCAATGGTGCATACACTCTCAGTTTTAAAGGTCTTTATTAAGACCTTTTGGGTGTATCAGGTAACGATCCGTTATCGCAGAACGTTTTGGGTCTTGTTCTAAATCAGACCTTAAGGTCTTGATTTTAATAAGACCTTTATCGCGCCCAATAGAGACTATTCTAGATCCCGAAAGAGACTTCAAGGGTTCTAATTCTATCAACCTAAAAGGTCTTATTTTAAACGAGACCTTTCGAAAAAAGTCCGTTATCGCAGAACGTTTGGGGTCTTGTTCTAAATCAGACCTTTATCGCGCCCAATAGAGACTATTCTAGATCCCAAAAGAGACTTCAAGGGTTCTGATTCTATCATACCTAAAAGGTCTTATTTTAAACGAGACCTTTCGAAAAAAGTCCGTTATCGCAGAACGTTTGGGGTCTTGTTCAAAATTAGACCATATTAGTGCCTAAAAGAAACTATGTTTTTGAAGGTCTGTAATTTTCAAAAGGCCTAAATTGCCGAAACAAAACCTAACAATATGCAATAATTAAGAGAAGAAGAGAATAAAAATACATTCAAGAATTTCAATCTAAAAGATATATTATACCCAATAGGATTTCTAGATATTTTTCTAACAAATATCCATTATATTATGTATATAATAGTTCTTTGATATCGAAACGTGTGTCCAGTTTGTTCATGACAATGATGATGATTCACGACAAAGTCTAGCTGTTTATGTAAGTACGACTGTAAACCAGATTGTCAAACAAACGTCCAAGAGTTGAAAATTGAATAGACGTTTGTTGGTGACGGTGACACGAAACTTTAACGAACTGGATAGTTGCGTGCTAACATGAAAGCTGGATTGTTGTTTGCTAAAAAATTCAAGAGAAGTGAGATAAAGATCACAAAACTGGTTTTTAGGCCTATTACTTCATCGAAATGTCATTTAGGAAATTTGAAAAATTCTTTACTTTTGATCCAGCTCTTCAAAGTTTTCCAGAAAAAAAAAACAAGTTGGGCAAAGATATATTCAATTCTTACCTCAGCAGAGAGTCGATTTTGTTCTGGCCATACTTTAAACAAACGTTTAGAAAATGTGGGTGGGATTTACAGCGACAGTGACATGGGCTATCACATGATGTTGGGTTAGCTTCTCGTTAATGTCGAAGTTAAAAAAAATAATATAATAAAAGATTTAAAACGAATATTGCACAAAAAATAAAATTTCCTAAAAGCCTAGCTAGTAGGATCGATAATACAAGCACAAAATTCGATCGAGCCTCGTATATGCAACAATAAAGCTCCATGTTTGAGGAAGAAAAAGGATTCATCCGATCAAAAGATATATAGCTCCAGTTGACAAAAAAAGGATTTTAAGAAATTGTATTACTTGAAGATTGTGTTACTTACCTTTTTTTTCTTTTCTTTTCGATCTTCAGACCGTCTTCACCCTTTTGGCTCCAAAATTGTTTTGATTGTATTTTTGCACTTTGATCTAATTTTGAACTTTTCGAATTTCGAACGACGTTCGAAACATTCGAAAATTCGAAAGAAGTCGTTACACTGCTCTAGATTTTTTAAAGCGCGCGAAATCGAGACCTTTAGAGGTCTTCGTAAAAGCCCTTTATCGTTGTCTATTGGATGTTCACTATCGTGTCTATGAAAAGGCTTGTAAATGGCAGACCTAAAAAGGTCTTGTTTCAAACCAGTGAGCCTTTAGAAGTCTTGAAGGAGACCTTTTTGGCGACCTTTTACAGCGCGCAAAATCGAGACCTTTAGAGGTCTTCGTAAAAGCCCTTTTTATCGTGTCTATTGGATGTTCACTATCGTGTCTATTGAAAAGGCTTGTAAATGTCAGACCTAAGAAGGTCTTGTTTAAAACTCGTGATTGAGACCTTTAGAAGTGTTGAATAATGACCGTTTCCAAGAACAGACCATGAAGGTCTTATTTCGAAAATACAAAGGAGACCATTTTGGTGTATAGAACAAGACCTTGCTTGAATGGAAACCTTGCAAGGTCTCAATCGGCCACAGTTTCAATTCAGACCTTTCATGATATACTAACATCTAAGTAAAAATTAGACCGGCTAAGGTCTCAAAACTAAACCTAAAAGGTTTGAATTCTGGGCTTTGGTTTGGACAAAGTCTAGCTGTTTATGTAAGTACGACTGTAAACCAGATTGTCAAACAAACGTCCAAGAGTTGAAAATTGAATAGACGTTTGTTGGTGACGGTGACACGAAACTTTAACGAACTGGATAGTTGCGTGCTAACATGAAAGCTGGATTGTTGTTTGCTAAAAAATTCAAGAGAAGTGAGATAAAGATCACAAAACTGGTTTTTAGGCCTATTACTTCATCGAAATGTCATTTAGGAAATTTGAAAAATTCTTACTTTTGATCCAGCTCTTCAAAGTTTTTCCAGAAAAAAAAAAACAAGTTGGGCAAGATATATTCAATTCTACCTCAGCAGAGAGTCGATTTGTTCTGGCCATACTTTAAACAAACGTTTAAAAATGTGGGTGGATTACAGCGACAGTGACATGGGCTATCACATGATGTTGGGTTAGCTTCTCGTTAATGTCGAAGCTAAAAAAAATAATATAATAAGATTTAAAAGATTTAAAACGAATATTGCACAAAAAATAAAATTTCCTAAAAGCCTAGCTAGTAGGATCGATAATACAAGCACAAAATTCGATCGAGCCTCGTATATGCAACAATAAAGCTCCATGTTTGAGGAAGAAAAAGGATTCATCCGATCAAAAGATATATAGCTCCAGTTGACAAAAAAAGGATTTTAAGAAATTGTATTACTTGAAGATTGTGTCCTTTTTTTCTTTTCTTTTCGATCTTCAGACCGTCTTCACCCTTTTGGCTCCAAAATTGTTTTGATTGTATTTTTGCACTTTGATCTAATTTTGAACTTTTCGAATTTCGAACGACGTTCGAAACATTCGAAAATTCGAAAGAAGTCGTTACACTGCTCTAGATTTTTTAAAGCGCGCGAAATCGAGACCTTTAGAGGTCTTCGTAAAAGCCCTTTTTATCGTGTCTATTGGATGTTCACTATCGTGTCTATTGAAAAGGCTTGTAAATGGCAGACCTAAAAAGGTCTTGTTTCAAACCAGTGAGCCTTTAGAAGTCTTGAAGGAGACCTTTTTGGCGACCTTTTACAGCGCGCAAAATCGAGACCTTTAGAGGTCTTCGTAAAAGCCCTTTTTATCGTGTCTATTGGATGTTCACTATCGTGTCTATTGAAAAGGCTTGTAAATGTCAGACCTAAGAAGGTCTTGTTTAAAACTCGTGATTGAGACCTTTAGAAGTGTTGAATAAGACCGTTTCCAAGAACAGACCATGAAGGTCTTATTTCGAAAATACAAAGGAGACCATTTTGGTGTATAGAACAAGACCTTGCTTGAATGGAAACCTTGCAAGGTCTCAATCGGCCACAGTTTCAATTCAGACCTTTCATGATATACTAACATCTAAGTAAAAATTAGACCGGCTAAGGTCTCAAAACTAAACCTAAAAGGTTTGAATTCAGACTGATAAGGTCTTTCTTCAAATTAGCATCTAAAAGGTCTCATATAAAACCCTAAAAACTGAGAGTGTATTATTATGAATATGGTCTCTATAAGTGTCCCAGGTCTAGTACAAATAGAAAAGAAGTTGAAGTACCTCACCGTAGATTCCCATGACAACCACCAGTCAGACGATGAACATACCAAACTTGCCACTTAGTACCTAATAATGTTTTCTTTTAGGCTTGCAAGCAACACTGAATCCATACTAACCGAAGAAGAAATTTCATATGTTGATCAACTTAAAGAGTATCTTTACTTCACAGAATCTCTGAGGTATTTTGACAAACTTTTTCCCTAAAAAAAGAATGACTTTAATTATTTGTAGTGATTTCTTCACTAAAAGCGACTAGTATGAAATGAAATTTGAGCTTATTCTGTTTTAAAATCTTACTGGATTGATTAAAGAGTTTGTTTCACTTTTAGGTCAGTTGTCAGAAAACAAGCTCTAAGACAACACGATTTGGAAAAGGCTGAAGAACAATTATCTTCAAAAAGCAAACAAAGAGATGAAATCCAAAAAGAAGTTACTGCAGCCGAGGTATGAATTAGATAAGTCTGGGACCGCAGTCGGCGGCCACTCGAAGGCTCCTTTTTCTATAGCTGTCTATCCTAGAGTAGGGGAGGGCCCCACTCTTTTCCCCTGGATTGCTCCGCTTACCCTCTTGATCTTTTCCTTAATTGCTGAGCATCAAAAGTACAAAGACTTTACTATGGCCCAGCCAGGGATTGAACCCACAACTTGCGCATTGTAGCTGTATACGAAACTGTTTAAAACATACTTTTTCACTTGTATTCCAGAATGGAGAAGAACTTCCCAATCAAGGCTTCACGTTAAAATCTGTTTCAACCATGCTGTTTGGTCAAGATTCATTGGAAACTAAACAAGAAAAATTATTAGCTTGTGAACAGCAAGTTAAGGATGCAGAGGAGATGGTTAAAATTGCTGAAAATGATGTCAAGTAAGTTGTTGTCAATTCTTTGTAATTTTTCTAATGAATTTTAGACTTTATATTTGTGTATGTTTTTCGTACCATTCTTGTTTTCTAATTAATTCGTATACTCAAACACAAATATCTACTATCATCATGTCTTTTCACGCAGTACGGTTAGGCTAGGGAATAAAATGGTGTGGTCTAAACTTTCTGCCTTATTCTTTATTTGTGATCCTACTATAAGTTTGTACTTTCATTCATGGCTCATAGTTCATAACTGTTGCAAAAATTCTATTCTTTCAGTGTTTTCATGGACAAGTCACTGAAAGACTATGATCGATTCAAGAAACAAAAAGTCAGAGATATCAATGAAATCATGGAAAACTACGTCAAATCCCAACTGAAAATCAACAAGCAAGTATGTCTT
Organism: Clytia hemisphaerica; assembly: GCF_902728285.1. Taxonomy (NCBI): domain Eukaryota; kingdom Metazoa; phylum Cnidaria; class Hydrozoa; order Leptothecata; family Clytiidae; genus Clytia; species Clytia hemisphaerica. Next base: position 557,146 of record NW_027104602.1, read on the forward strand.
GATGTTTCTCTTGTTGTGCTGGTGAACAGTTCTATTTATGATATGCACCATTGAAATGTCTTCCACGAACTCAAAAGATTGGTTGAAAGTGACGTATTGATTGATTTTACGTCACTTACAACCAATCATTTGTTGGGTCTGTGGAAGACATTGTAATGATGCAAATCATGAATGTAGAGGTTTTCCATGTTTTTTGAAGTAGCGTACTTTTCGCCATTATGTAAGCAAACTTTCGAATCTGTAGAGGCGATCCCTTACGCGAATCGAACGTTTGCTTCCATAATGGCGGAAGTTACGTAACTTAACAAAACAGAACATGAAAAACCTCTATTACTCTTGATAATTAGACATTTGATCCAAAGACTTGAATGTACCTTAAGATCGGGCGGGAGTACTTCTTTTTTATCCTCATCTGTATAATGTGCTGTACATTTTCCAATTTCCTTTAACCCTATTAGCCCCAAGCTTTTTTGACTTTTGTATCCCCAGGGGGGTAGAATCTACCACCCTCGATTATTTTCGATCTAGAAGAGCTATGGCCATGAAATTTGGTACAGATGTTCTCCATCATGATACAATTTTCCAGGAAGAAAAAAAAATTTGATGACGTCATGCAAAAACTGATGACGTCATCACAAAATTTCGACCTTTCGGAAAAAAGCCCCAATATATGGTTTACAAAAATATCTATTACAGTTGAACCAATAAAGATATTTCAATTCTGTTTGAAGATTCTGAAAGGTAAAAGACTGTTCTTTAACATAATTGCCGGTTTTCCAATTTCCATTAAGAGTTTTCCTTAAAATCTATGCTGAAGATGAGTAAAATTTTCAAAATTTGATGACGTCATAAATAATGACGTCATCATTTTCAAAAATTTTCTTTAAATTTTTAAAATTTGTATTATCAATGCCTATCACGTGTCAAAATTTGATAATGATTGGATAAATAGTTTAGAAGTTATCAGCACTTCAAAATTTTGAGTTTTAAGTGATTTTAGCTGGGTTTTATGTCATGTTTCACAATAAAGTCATAAAACCTGATCTTGACAACTTATGACCCTAAAAATTTGCACAAGTACTATTAATAAGATTTTATTAAAAGTCAGAAAGTTTCAAGTCGTTTAAAAAATTTTTCTTTGAGAAATAAACAAAAGAACTCCAGCGTGGTAGATTCTACTACTACTTCTTCAGGCTAAAAGCTTGGTTTAGCTGACTATTCTATGATATTATTTTAAATGATTTTTTTTCAGGGTCTTCAACAATGGCAACAAATGAGGGAATACTTTATGAATATGTAAAACAAAAATATTTGAATTATAATTGACAATTTCTTTTTTTTTTTTGTATTTCAAACTGATTTTTTGGGTTATGACAAAATAATTGACTGGTACATAGAGAATTTTTTGGGGCTTGAATCTAATTTCGTATCATGTGTTATGGTATTCTTGTCATCACTAAATTTTTTACAAACTTTAGAATAAAGAAAAACAAATTTCCACTAGACTATTATTATATTTCACTGATTAGTAGTGATATTTTAACGTTTTGAGTTTTTTAATTATCAATTATTATTATTCACTATCCATTTTTCACTCGTACCTACTTTATTTTAATCCAAATTACTCTGTACTTTGAGTCTCTCCTTGCAATCGTAACCTTAAAGTAGTTTTCCATCATAGATGTTCTCAAACTTATAGATTGGCGTGGTTCCTGCAACGCCTTTTAGTTATTTTTCTCAAAATTCGCATATTTAGATTTATACATTTTCCAGGAATTTAATTTATTTTTTTCTTACATTCTTCTAGGGTTTTTTAGAAGCATGATGACTTTTTAGGCGCAATGTTATTTTGATAGAGTTTGCTCTGCCTATCTTATCAAAAATATTTTTTATTTTCTTTAGTCCTTTTTTTGTTTTTGATGCATTGTAGTATGAATGTAAAAAGAAAAAAAACTTTTTCACCTTTTTGTCAGATTTATATCCTTTAAATTTGACTTTGAAGGTTGACTTGTGCTTATAATTGTATAGGTAGCCTAAACAACCGTGTAGCTATCTGGCCTTAGTTATCTGTTTGCTATCCCCTACTTTATGACTGGAAATTCCTATTTTCTATATACAAAAAATATCCTCGTCTTTATTCTTTTTCTGGATTGACAGACATCTTGATTTTGACCTGTTTTTGTTTTTAGTGAAATAATGAAAAAAACATACATGAAATAGAGAAAAGAGAACATTGAATGAAAATATAAAAATGACTGGAGTAACGAGCGAACAAGACCAAGATGATCCACATCAGCAGATTTATCGTATCGTCAAAGGTACCATGATGTTGAAGGCTGGAAGAATGGTAGGTTGTCCGCGGTCGCAGTGTTTTACAGCCTTGAACTTCGTTGAAAAAGTCACACCTGCTTTCAACGTGATACACTTTTTATAAGAACATGTTTAGAACATTGTAAGGCTTTGCAGACTTTAGGACACCCGATTTCTTAGAAAAACGGACAAAATACCCACAAAATGGTGATAATAAAAACATTATTGGGCTTAAAACTTAAAAAATTAAGAATATCCGAAGGTTTCAAAAATTTTGTTCAAAAAACGTGCATTTTTAAGTCATAAAGTTCTTATTACCGTTCTCTTCTTTGTTTAGGGAAGACCTCATTTTCGTCAATTCCGTGTTTCAAAAGGTACGTGTTTTCATCATATTATCAAAGTTATTTGTACTAACTTCAATTCTTTTAATTGCTTTAGCTTGAAAAATATCAATATTTGATCGGACATGAAGCTATTTGGGTCGGACAATGTCCGATGTCCGACCGTTATTTCGAGCCCTGGGGAAATACATTACAAATGCTTTTAAATAGCTTTTGATTTGATAAACCTTCACTTTTCTATAGTGTTAAAAGTAAGCCTGTAAGCATTAAGTCTTGTTTTTTTTCCTCATGATTTGACTTTCACTTTCAGATTTGAAGTACCTCCAGTGGGATTCACCAAACAAAGAAAAGATTGAAACTCGCAGTATGTTCACATCATAATCTACATCAACTTTCCCAGTGTTAAAAGTTTTTCTGTTTTTTCATTTCCGTGTCAGTGAAGTATATAAAGTGGCTATTGCGACTGAAAATTCTGCATAATTCACCAAAACTTCAAGAATACTAATGATAATTTGCTGTATAAAATTCCTTTTTTAACTACTGAAATACAACATTCTTTTTGGAGACTTATTTATAATAATGAGTGAAAAGAGCGGGCCCGGTTATTTGAAATGTGAAGCAACCTTTTGAAACAATGTGTAATCTTTTTGCATTACTTTTTTTTTACAGTTGACATCTCAGAGATCAAAGAAATCATTAAAGGGCAAAAGACCAAAGTGTTTGAAGGAAACCCCATTCCAGAGTATGAGGTTGGTATGCTTTTCTTCTTTTGATTTAAATTAAAGACAATCAAACTCAAGAAAGTTCGCCCGTCTATAGGAGTCTTTTGGGTTTAGTTCACACTAGGAAATATTGAAAATTTGGCTAAAATTTCGGTTCTACTTGGGAAATTGACTTAGTTTTTATCTTGAAATTAATTGAAAAAAATCCCAGTGGATTTTTTGACCTAGGAGCAATAGAATTTCTACCCTCATTAGGATTTCGTTAAAAGATTTTCATTTCTACTGTTGGATGAAGTTCCACCGGAGCTGTGAGAAAGGGTTTTTGTCCGACACCGTACCGACCATAAGCATGATTTTCGATGACTTTAATTGAATCTCATTTTTATTTCAGGCAATTTCATTTTCGATCATGTATTCATTTGGCAACCAAGAAAGAAGTCTTGATATTGTTTGTAAAGATCGTGCAGAATATGACGTTTGGACTGCTGGACTCGAGGTCGGTTCTCTATTGAATTAAGATCCGTAAAGGCCGGTCTCCACTTGTGCGCGCTGAGATCGCACTTTTTCGAGCAAAGCTACCACGCTATTGGTCAAAAGAAAAATGAAGCAATTCCATTGGCGCGATCTGACGTAACGGTTGTAAACTTTTTTTTTAAGCAAAAAGGAATGAAGCCAAAAAGTGCGATTGTAGCGCACGCAAGTGGAGACCGGCCTTCACACTGATTGACAGGCATATACAACTCACAAATTGATTTTCCACATTTAAATGAAAAGTAAAATCTTTGAATGGATAATTTTAATGAGCTTTTTTACATCCGTCTCATTTTACAGGCTTTACGAAATGGCTTTAACGACCTTGATGCTGTTTCTTCCAAGTTGTCAGATATTGAAGATGGTTCAAGCAAACTTTCGGTAAAGACTCTGCTATGCCTTCTCTCAACTAAGTCACAACAATACACCTAATAGCAAGGATACAGTCAACTCTATCTAAATCGAACCTCCGTTATTCGAATTTTTCTGCAATTTGAACTAAAATATTGTTTCCCTCTCAGGCTGGAAAGTGGTTAAAAATCTTCTTCGAATTAGAGAAAGATTTGAATTACAGAGAGAAATTCGAAGATGGTTTTTGGTCTCTTGAAGACTTTTTTAGAGAGTCAACTATTTTCAAGTGTCTTTCTATCGTTCAAGCTCTATAACAATATTTCATTTTGTATCAGTGGTACCCCACTTATGTATACTGAGTTGTTTCAGGCGAATGCTTTATTTGACTTAATCTTTTTTTCACATTTTCAGTTGGAATTTGGTATTATCAGTGATCGTGTCTCGGTGAAAGAAGGTAATCTATTTAAAGATTAAGCAATTTCAACTATTTTTATTCGACGTTTTGTTCGAATCTTATGGACGTGATCGAAAAATATTCTAGTTAGAGGGCGCATGAGATAAAGACAATCTAGTTTAACGAAAAATAAATAAATAGGAACCTTGGTAATAGAACTAATTCACAAAATAAGGAAATGAAAAAGTTCGATGTCTCCGTAATCTCTTACTCTTAGGTTCCAAATAAACGGGGGTTTGGAAAGATTTCGAGATTTTAATAAACGGGGAGGGACCTAACTGACGGGGTGGGGTTGGAAATTGTATTTTTGAAAACCCAAAAATAAGGTAAATATAGGCTAAAATCAGGCTATTTAGAGCAAACCTTCTCTTTGACAGCTGAAAATATTCTTAAGAATTAATAACACCCCTAATAATTTTTGAAAAATCAACAAGCGTGGGGCCCGTTTATTTGGAACCTAAGAGTACTTTGTTCAACCTTTCTTCAATATTCTTCTCTCCAGATGCTTGTGACATTTACACGTGGGGCGCCAGCACTAAAGGAACGCTCGGTCACGGTGAAGCGGAAGAAGAACTTGTACCAAGAGTTGTTGAAGCTCTCTTGGGAAGAGATATTCGAAAAATCGCTTGTGGTTTTGAACATACCCTTGCTGTGTCAGGTTTTAACTTTGATTTCTTTCAATTTCGGGCAAATTACCGGGTTGTTTTATTCCTAACATACCTTATCTGTATAGAATTGTCGGTAAAAACTGGTCAGAAATAAAAAAAAACTTGAAAACTTGAAAAGGCACTCTATAGGGACTTATTGTCGCGCGGGATGAGGTTGTGCACGGCCCTCTCCTGGCGCGATAAGCGAATATTTATTTTTATGCCCCAGGCGTTTGTGATCTGACCCGCCGTTAGAAGACGGGGAGGACTAGAATGTACAGTGGAATTCAGAGTGACAGTAGAACAAAGTAGACAAGAGTTTTTCGGCTCGTGCATATTTATTTTAATCCATCCAAATGATAGGTAAAATTACTCACAATAAACAAACAAATTTAAATGTCAATATTTCACCTGCGTCCAGGCGTCGCCGCTCACTGCAGTTTATTGCGACTTGGGTTTTATTGTTAACTCTGCGCGAGAACCCCATAACTCCGCAGTTCTCCCCGTTTGATTCACCACCTGTCTCACCCAGGCACTTCCCAACCTTACGGTCCAGTCTCTAAACGACTCTGCTTCAGCATTCTTTGTGGATGCGCATGGCAGTCAGACCGGGGTCAACGGGGTCCACTTGAGGAACCAGGCTAACCTAGGTCTGATGGCCACGCAATCCGTGATTCCTCAATACGTCTTGTCCGGACGAACGCTCGCTGAAGAATGTCTGAATTTCTATATCTGGTTGAGATATTTCTATCTCATGCATAATGCATATTTACAAACATTCAACAAACAAAATTCTATTTATAAATCCCTCATGACAACAGCCGCGGGCCCAAAACGTTTGGACCCCAAACGACTACCCCTTACTAGTTCTAACTTTAAAATAACATCAAATTTTTATTTTGACAAAATCTCACAAAAAGGGTTAATATATTTCAATTCTACACAAATATTTATATATTTATTTCATTCGACAACACACCCATCTTTACACAGAGTATCCATTTCGTTAAATGATTTTTACTTTTGGTAGAAGACCCAAGCATCTGATCTCATTTGAGTTCAGGTTACAATTTTTTTCACGGTGTCCGTCTCTGCCACAGGTCCAACAGGTCAAGCCACGCTCCCTGTTACATGGGATGATTTTACAAAACTTCTTTTTGTGTCCAGATTCACCACATCTCCAACAAGTTAATAAAACATTCTTGTTTCTGCCATTTTGATACTTTAAAAGGTTTATTTCAATGTCATCTTCGTCGTCATTTGCTGACTTCGGCTTTCCATTCATCATCCGTTCTATGGCATTCAGTTTCTCCCATATCTTGGTGAGTTCCAAAGGCTTTTCTCGCTTCAGGGACTCTTTTAGCTTGAGGGCCTTCACTGCTTCGTTGTAGGTCTTAAATTGTTTAAGACAGACAAAGTCTTGCAAGTCAGGTCTTAATCCAGCCAATAAGAAATCGAGTTGTCGATTCTCTGGTACTTCCAGTTCAGTAAAGAGGAACTCTAATTCCTCAAGGTAAGTAAGTAAGGACGAATCTCCCTGCTTGATGCTATGAAGCTTGCGTCTTCTAATAACTGTTTCCTCTGGGGCATCAAACATACTTTCAATTTCCTTAATTGCTAAGGCAAAAGAGGTCTTGTAGGTTCCATCCATCCGGTGGAAGAACATCTTTGGTCTTTTTTGTAATATGGATGGAAGAGCAGCCAGTTTTTCCTCTTCAGTCCATTTACCAAGTTTTGTAATCTCTTCAAATTCTTTTAAGAAGGTTTTGAATGACTTCGATCCGGTCCCATCAAAAGTAGGTAGATCTAAGTGAGTGATCTTCGGTCGGCTGAGTTTATTTAAAGACTCTACAAACGATGTCTCTGTTAGAAATGTCTGCTGCTGTATTGGCTTTCGGTCTTTTCGTATAAATGGTTCACAGTTACCTCCGATTGCTCCTGCTTGATATGGAGGGGATTCAGATTCTAAGTGTTCAACTCGAAATCTTAGCTGTTCAATCTCCTCACTGAGCTGTTTCCCATCGGATCGAATTCTGTCTCGTTCACTCTCCAATAGTTCTTGGTATTCGCATGGCGCACTCTTCCTTCTTTGGATATGTCGCTTGTCCACAAACGGTGGTGTAGTGCATCCATCGTAACAATTGCTACTAAACATGCTGTTCCAAATGTCCGATTGAACACTACAGTCACTATGGTAGTGTTTGGTGGTGTTAGAAAGGCTCGTTACTACAGGTTCGCAGTACTTGCAGTTGATTGATCCATTTACAACCGCAGGCAAGCAAGGCAGAACTGTTAGTAATCACTATAAGGTATGATGGAAAGAAACGTGACCTTTTTCGATGAGCCTTTCAGCTTTCTCTCCTCATTGACTTTCTTCTCTTTTTTTTCCGTTAAAATTTCTTGCATTCGGTATTTAGCATCATTACTTGCGTCAATGATAAATTATTCAAGAAGGTATATAAACGATTATTGCATCTTCTTCCTTGAATTATTGATTACTTAAGGGTTCATCGCGAGAACCTTTCGGAGTTGGCTTGATATCAATAATTCAGTTCATTAATCCTCAGAGTGACAAATGTTTTCGATGTTTCATATGTTTGAAATGACTCAGCTGTTTAGTCTAAATTAACGACTCATTCTCAATAATAACCATTGAAGTTCATGGTAAATGATAGAACGTAGATTTGAGTTTCTTTGAGTGAGTTTAATTTCAATAATTCATTAATCTTGGTTAGGTATTCTTGATGTTCTTGCGTGTTCGAGCTAAGATGACTCAGATTTCGGTACCATTGAATGACTCACTTTTCAATTTAATCATTCAAGCTCTCAGATGAATGATCGAATCAACCACCCGTGTCCATTCAGTGCCAATGACTAATAGTTCATTAATAATTTGATACATTGTTTATTACAGTAAACCTTCGACGTCATTAGTTTTGTGAGTCAGCTCTTTCGACTTCAAGAAAGTCTGTCGGATTGTATTCTGCATGTAATTTAAGTTCCACATTAAAATATTTGATTATAGTCGTACTTTATTGGACTGTCACAATCAGATCTGTGCCTCTGACATTGAGCCCCCAGTTGTCGCGCGGGATGAGGTTGTGCACGGCCCTCTCCTGGCGCGATAAGCGAATATTTATTTTTATGCCCCAGGCGTTTGTGATCTGACCCGCCGTTAGAAGACGGGGAGGACTAGAATGTACAGTGGAATTCAGAGTGACAGTAGAACAAAGTAGACAAGAGTTTTTCGGCTCGTGCATATTTATTTTAATCCATCCAAATGATAGGTAAAATTACTCACAATAAACAAACAAATTTAAATGTCAATATTTCACCTGCGTCCAGGCGTCGCCGCTCACTGCAGTTTATTGCGACTTGGGTTTTATTGTTAACTCTGCGCGAGAACCCCATAACTCCGCAGTTCTCCCCGTTTGATTCACCACCTGTCTCACCCAGGCACTTCCCAACCTTACGGTCCAGTCTCTAAACGACTCTGCTTCAGCATTCTTTGTGGATGCGCATGGCAGTCAGAACGGGGTCAACGGGGTCCACTTGAGGAACCAGGCTAACCTAGGTCTGATGGCCACGCAATCCGTGATTCCTCAATACGTCTTGTCCGGACGAACGCTCGCTGAAGAATGTCTGAATTTCTATATCTGGTTGAGATATTTCTATCTCATGCATAATGCATATTTACAAACATTCAACAAACAAAATTCTATTTATAAATCCCTCATGACATTATTTTCTTTTTTCGTGTATTTGCTATCTTACGTGGGGTCGTCGAGAAAAAAGATGCCATGACTGTAGCGGTACATCCTATAGTACATATCTTTTTGCCTCAGTACTCTCCTCTCGTAAAGCTTTAGTTGAAGATCCTTTTACGATAGGACTTTCCTTCACAGTGATGAAAGTTATACTTTTCCCCTGATTAAGATTGTTTTCAATTTATGTAACTGACATGAAAGTTATAGCCTTAAAAAGGTCCAGTGTGGTCGAAATATTTAGTACAAAAAGAGATCAGTTTTTTTCTGACTAATTAACTGAAATGTTATTCTGACTTTTCCTATTCGTCCAGTCACTGGTGAAGTGTTTTCAATGGGATCGGGACGCGGAGGAAAGCTGGGAGATAATATCCACGATCGTTACATGCCGTTGAAAGTTGGGTCGCTGTCTGAGAAGAAAGTTGTGGCTTTGTCATGCAGTGAACTCCATTCCGCTGTTGTCACTTGTAAGTTGCTTCTTTAATGAGTTCACTCACTCTGCAACTTATGATCATCATAATCCTAAATGATGGTATGTTTCTAGTCTACACAATAGACAGCTCCAGACTTTTAGGCCTTACTCATGGTCTATAGGCACTGCTGTAGACAGCCATTAGTGCCCCCACCGGGAATTTGCTTATTAACAGGATTAGACATAACAGAAGTTCTTAACAAAATAAGTTTATCAACAGAGATTAAAGATAAAAGAATGTTTAAAACACAGCTGATTGGTTTAGGTTTCGAAACTCTCTATTGTTTAATAAAAACCTCAGTGCGCATGGGATGTATTTGGAAAAATTCAATATTCAAAACAAGAGCAGTGCGCATATCCCGAAGAGTAGGAGTTTTACGCTCGAAACGAAGGAAGATATGACGTAGCCTAGTATGTCTCGTGTTGATTGAAACCCCGTTAATTGTGAGTTGACGGTATGAACAGCTAATTTAGTCTATAACGACTTGAATCCATGTAACCTTGTATGATTTAGACAAAAAAGACAACTGTTCTGAAATTGACCCTTTATTTCTCATCATGTGTTTTCATAATTTAATCATTTAACTATTTTCAAAGCAACGGGCGAACTTTACTCCTTCGGACGTACTGGACCAAGATTGGGATACTCCATCGAGGGCCGTAAACAAGAAATACCGAAACAAGTTGATGCATTGAAGAAACATTTTATTGTTAAAGTCTCATGTGGCTTGAAATATACTCTCGGTAAGATCAATTTGTTTTACCTGAATCTAGATAATGGTACAACCCATTTTCCCTGGATTTCTTCACATACACACAAGAACATAAGGCTTCGATGGCCAAAATGTTAAGAACATGTTAAGAACATTTTAAGGCTTTGTTGACTTTAAAACACTGAATTTCTTAGGAAAATGGACAAAAATACTCACAAAATGGTGAAATAAGAACATGTTAAGAACATTTTTAGGCTTAAAACTCAAAAAGTTAAGAACACCCGAAGGCTTCAATGGTTTTGGATGTTCTTATAAAAAAACGCGGACCCTGTAGTATCCAATGGTGTTGTGAAATAAGCATTGTAGTAGCGAGTACTAACTTTTGGTCCGAGTCAGGTAGGGGAATATACCAACCTCTACTCCAACGGGAGATTCTTCCTAACTATTATACTACTTGAACACTAAAAAACACAGTTGTGTATTAATGAAAAGTTTCGGCGTTTGTCTTCGTCAAGTTTGAAATGAAAGCATGTAAAAGTGGACGTACAATAATTTAGCTGAAAATAAAACTACTTATGCCATATCATTTTTGGTTAGACTGTAGAGATGAAAGAAACAAAACCTTTTATCAAAATACGTAAACTAACAGAAAAAGTGGTTCGACTTTCTAGATCCTGGGCTCGAACGAATTTTCTACAAGGTCCTCATCAGCTCTGCCAGCAAAGACCTTCAACGGTGTGATTTAGGGGTCAACGTTACTCGACCTATCCAAACGTAAAATTTGGGACATCTTTTCTTTATTTCATTGCAAGACAAGATCACTCTTTAACAATCAAAACTATTTAACCAGAGTACAATATCGTATAGATTTTTCTTTCTTTAATATCATTATCAAAATTGATTTTTGAAAAAAAGTAGAAAATATTCAAATTACTATTTACACATAAATCACATTGCTACTGAATCAGCTAAACGTTTTTTTTATAAAAACATCCAAAAGTTTTTGAAGGATTTGGATGTTCTTAACTTTTTGAGTTTTAAGCCTAAAATGTACTTATTTGACCATTTTCCTAAGAAATAGGGTGTTTTTGAGTCCACAAAGCCTTAAAATGTTCTTAACTTGCTCTTATCATTTTGGTCAGCGAAGCTTTGTGTTCTTATATAGTTTATTCATAAAAAAACATCTATTCGCTTCATTTAATAATATCAAATTGATTTTTAATCGTTTTGGACAAATTTCTCATTGGTTTCAATGATACACTATTTACACTACATATAAAAACAAAAAACGGAACAAAATTTTTCATCTCCAATCTCATAAACCGCCTCAAAGAAACTCAGATTATGCAACATAAATTATGGTATCAACAATTGTAAGTCCCTAACCCGACAAAGTCATATCAATATCTCTCTGTAAAGCTATAATTTTCTTGTCCCCTTCTTCAAATTTATCGCTTTTTAATCACTATGTTGACTATCATGATCTTCTTGAATGTTCAAGCTTTTTAAAAAACGTTCAATCTTCTCTGAGGTCGTTATCTCAGGTCCATTCAATTGTTCTAGAGAATCGTGTAAAGTTTGTCCTTCGCAGATACTGTTACATTTTGATGGTAAGTCATATTCCACTAGTTGATCATCCTCATCATTAAAAGTCACGTGTTTACCCCGTCTCACACCTGGCATGGGTGTTAGCTGACGTTGTGTTAACATCTTTTTGACGTTCAGTGAAGGTAGAATCAAATTACTGTCACTGCGCCTGCGCCGACCATGGTATTGTCTGGGTGGTTCATTAATATCACTCTTAGCTCCATCATCGCTGTCTTCTTTATGCTCATCAACAACGAGAGGTTCGTCCATGTCATCTTTACGTCTTTGCATCAAATTCTTTGCATTCCGTTGTAAAGCCATCTTATGGAGCTCTTGTAAATGATCAGTAACCTTTCCGCTCAATAACAAATCCGTATCGCTAGCACGTCGGTGTTGTCGGCGTCGTGTCGGCATGCGACACATCCCGTTTGGAGGTGACGGTAAGAATGTCGTTGAGTCACTATCATTTTGACCCATGATGAGCCCGTCGCTTCCCCTCCGTCTGGTTTTACGGGACAACGTAGCGGGATGACTATTCAACGAAGACGGGTGTTCTTCAATAACATCATTATTATTGTCGATCAGCAAATTGTCAGCACTTCCTCTACGTCGTGTTTTACGTTTGGAGTTTGCCCATTCCAAACCAGAAGTAATAGCTGAGGGAAGCTCTTTTATGGTTTCACTGATCTCGTATAGTCGTCCACTAGGGCTTGATCCTGAACTCCTTCGGACATATAAACGCTCGTAAACTATCCCTTCAGCTTTTTCCATAGCTCTTAGTGTCTCTTCCATCAAGCTTGCTTCAAAATGAAATGTTTTCCTTTCATGAAATTTCACTTTTACATACCTCTTGTGTATACTATATAATTATGGAACGCCGACTCTATGCATGATGTAATGTCAATTTAAATGATAATTATCAACTATTATGGTCACTGCCTGAAAAATAAATTTGATCACCACTTTTTAATTTGTTGCCAAAAATAGAATACTGTTTTGGAGTTTCATATTGATCAGTTACTCTAATATATCGACCCTTTTTCTTTGCCTTTATGAAGTTTGAATTTCTTAATTATGTTACGGTTAAATTTGTTTAAATTTGTTTAATGATTCATACAAGGGAAATTTGACAAATTGATTAATTTTCTATCAGGCTTGTCTGTTATTTATGTTGATGTAGCTCGAGACAATCTCGAGAAAATAATTGTGCAGTTGACGCTCTCTGATCCGACAAAGTTTAATTAATTTCATGACCAAAAATAACTTCCCAATCGATAGGCTTCATTATTCGATACGCTCCATTATTCGATAATATTGAAAGTCACCGTCAACCAGAAACTTTCATAAACGACGCTCTACCATTTGATACACTCCCTTTTTCGATGAAAATCCAATTCTTCTTGAAAATCGAATTAGAGAACGTCCACTGTAATGATCTTTTTTTTTCTGCCTATCTCTAACATTCTCCCCATGGCTTTGCCAGTGCGATGTTGGTTAGCAATTCTCGTATTTTCAGTGTACCAAAAAGGACTTTATCTATTATCATTTACCAAACGCGCCTAGTAGTTTTTTGATGGACCAAATAGCTGATAATACTGAGTTTATGTATCGGAGGATATCGAGGGCGACGGTAAGTGAAATCGATAAAAAACAAAGTCGATAGTTGATGTACGGCTCAATATCGCCTTTGCTCACCTAAACAAACGACGGTATTTTGGTGGAGCAAAGTGGACGGTGATTTCGGAGACATGTCAACTTTGCTTTATACCGTCACAAACGTATCCCTTCTCGCATAGTCGAGCCAGTGTGCACCCGTGTAACCAACTTTCTTGAGCTATCTAAATATCAAAACCATTTTTTATTTTTAAGCATTGACAAAAGAAGGTCAAGTTTTTGCCTTCGGTGAGAACGGCTTTGGACAGCTTGGTTTGGGACATCGTGATGAGTGTAAAACACCAACAAAGATCAAAGCCTTTGATGGGTTACGGATTACACAGATATCGGCTGGCATGGAACATGCTGGAGCTGTTACAGGTACTATTTTTTGTGGTTGGCTAGAAACTCGTCTGGAGAACTCTCGTAATATGCACCCCTGCTGTTTCACAGCTCTGGTGGAACTTCCTCTCGCAGTGGGGATGAAAGTTTCTATCGAAATCCCAATAGGGGTGGAAATTCTATTAAGTTCTCGGTGAAAAAATTAAGTGGGATGGTTTAGCTATTGCTATATTTTTCCATTGAATTTTAAATGGGGATGAAAAGAAAGTTAATTTTCCAGTGGGGCTGAAGTGTAAAAGTGTCCCATTGTGTTTGACACAGGGTTGTTAGTTTACTATCTATCATATTTGATAGACCCAAGCCATCTCATTTTAACTGACTCGATATTTAGTTGCATCATTATTTCAGAATGAATCTATCGAGACCTTCCGAAAGTTCCAAAACATTTTGTAGCCCTAATCTGAGAAGTATATCCATTTCTGTCTCAATCTACCGGGTCCTAGCCCAATTTAATATGATGATAAAACGATGTATATTGTTTTTCAGAGAATGGAGATGTTTGGTTATGGGGCAACAATGACTTTGGACAGCTTGGTACTGGTGATACCGAGTCACGTGACTCTCCTCATGAAGCACCCTCCACTTTCTGGTAAGTGTAATCTTTTCTGACTTTTCATAAGAATTTTTCGCCTTCATTAAAAATGAAATAAATATGATTAAAATTTACTGGTTGCTCGTCATTTTACACATCAAATTTTAAGGCTCGATTTTCTTTTCCCTCTTTCTGTTCAAATACGGGAAACTCTAGAAATGATGTATAGTTGATGAGTTTAACTTAAAATAATTTTCCAACCGAATCTTGAACCATAGCAACTGATAACTGATAACTCGAGAAACTGGAAATGGCAAAAATAAAGTCTAACTTTATAACCAAAAGTTCCAACGCAACCGAATCTTGAACCATAGCAACACTTACCATAAACAAAAGAACAATATCTTCAATACTAAGAACAATACTTATAATCTCAATAGAACAATATCACCAACAGCCCCACCTTATATAATGAACTTTAATTACCAAACGTCTGCCATCCTCATTATACCAATATTTAATTTCTTGGGTCGGTGACCAAAATAGACCGATTAAATGATACTAAGGCACGCTTTGAAAATTTGGGATGCCTTGGAGTTTTTACAAGATGCTTAACTAATTGGTTATTTTTAAACAATAGGGATGACGCGTTCTTTAGAAAAAGTAATAAAATCGTTTGTCTCAACATTTAACGACCAACAGAGTCGTCAAAGAACTTGTAAAAACTCCAGCTTGACCCGAATATTTGACTCCATATTGTCAATGATTGATTGATGGATGGCGTATTGCCCATCATAATCTGGAAAACCTCTTTCTTCCGTCTGTTTAAAGGAAAGTTTCTCTCTTTCATTTACAACTTGTATATTAATTAACTTTCACCAGTCACTTTTGTGCCTTAAAATACAAAATAACAAAATACTTTATAAAAGTTTTATATTGTGGTGTGTGATGTCTGAAAAATTTGAAGATTTGGTATTGATTATTCTTTTTTATCTCCAGGAATGAAGAGATTCAAGACATCAAATGCGGTGGCAAGCATACTGTCGTCCTTTCATGTAAATCCTTTCTATTATTGGCGTTTCGTCTTACTTCATTCGAAGTTGACTGAGAGTTAAGAAATATGACTCTACCGTATTTCTCTATCTAGCGCCGCACCTAAAATCAATAAGCTTAAAAAGAGTGACGTTTGATCCTTTCAAATTGTGACTTGAGCCTAATTGTTTTAAAAATAGATATTTCGAATTTTATAAAGTGAGCCGTCTTCTTAAAAGCGCTGAGGAATAACGGTAGTTCAAAGTAAGACATAAGACTATCTTCTCAATTCTCAATCCTAAAAATAGCAGCCGGTAAACCCTAAATTTCACGATATCATAGTCAAAAGTAGTAACTATTTAATCAAACTACATGTTTTTTTATAAGCATAACGCTTATAAGCATATGAAGGCTCAGATTTGCAGAATTCCTAAGCATAACATGAGCATATATGTCAGCCTAAAATATTTTTCAAGTGGTCATTTTTATCTGCTTAAAAAGGTTTGGTAGAGGTCAAGTAAAAAATAAGACACTTCACGGCTAGCTAACATTCCACTGCTCCCAAAATCTGAACAAATTTTTACAAAATTTCTGAAATTTCATTAAAAACTTGGCTCGGGGTGAATCATAAGCATGATTCTTAAGCATATAATAAGCATAAACTATGCCTGGATGCTTTGAGAACTTAAGCATACACGAGCCTGACCAAGGGGCATACACTTGCTTATAATAAAAAAAAAACTTGTAATTGATTTATCCTTGCAATCCTACCTAGGTACTGGAAAGATCTATTGTTTCGGTGATGGCCAGTATGGACAACTAGGTGTTAATTTGAGACCAACACAAACCAATCTTTCAACACCATGTAATGTTCCTATACCATCCAAAGTTGTACAGGTGGATTGTGGGATCGCTCACACAGCTGCTGTCACAGGTACATAGTACTCAACTTCAGTTGAGCTAGAATCTGAAAGCCTTGGAAAAAAGGCCATCGCTCACTCGAGTACAACTACTAGTGTCATTGTCACTAATGGCTATGTCCCCTCTTGCCCTACAGAGAGGCTTTACAGTTGGTGGGTGCTTACCACTGGCCTTTTAAGCCCTAGACAAAGATCATTGATCGGGGTTTCTTTTTGAAGTGTTACTCGCAAAGAAGCCAATGCAGTGGGACTGAGAAACTGTCTCCAGGGTCTAAGCTCAGTGCTTCTAACATTTCATCGGAATGTCAACTTGGAGTTGACCAAAATAAAACCCCTTTCTACATTAAAATATCGGAGGTCCAATTAATTTGGTCTATCCTTATTTTAGTAACTATTGTAGACATGACCCAATTATCACAATATCTCGATAATGATTTCCATAACTCAAAATTGTTTCGTCGTAGCTGAAGCCTTTAGGATGTGTGTAACTAGCTGTACTGTAACCTTCAAAGACATTATTCTTTTCTTACCTGTCGGATAAAACTGAATTTCCTCTCTTTATTTTATGTCTCTTTTAGACAATGGTACATTGTACACTTGGGGCAAAGGCTCTGGAGCTCGACTTGGTCATTCTGATCACAGAGACAGGTATACCCCTTCATAGCGTCAACCCCCCTGCTGGTTTGGGGGGGGTTACTCCCTAAATTTTTTCCCAAAAAAGGAGGGGGCAGGAAGTACACCACTTTTTGGGGGAGCCTATGTACTTGGGGGAGCTAAAATCTCATCACTTAAACGTGGGGTTTACCCCTTTCTTTGGAATGCTCTTCACCTAAGTGACTTACTCACACTGTTCGCTGGTGCTTGCGTTTTTCAATCTGATTCAAGTACTCTTTCTCTTATGAAATATATTTTTTATTAAAAACTTTCAAGCTAGATTTGTTGATTTTTAATAATAGAGGTACAATGAAGGTTAAGAAATATTCCAAATTTATTCCAGAATGAAATTGAAATGAAAGAATTTTGATTTCAACTTGCTGCATAAAACTTACAGATCCTTAGTTAAAAAGAGAGTAGAACCTATCCATATTTTCTTTACTAGGACCACGCCCACACTGGTGGAGTCTTTGGCATACAAGAACGTCCAAAGCATAGCATGCGGTGCACATCACACGGCTGCTTCAGTTATCAGAGCATGGGTACACGATCAAGAAGCTAAATCGTGTATGGCATGCAAGTTGAGATTCACAACTGTCCGAAGAAAGGTATGTGTATTTTTTTCTTATATTCGTAATATTCTGACGTAATGTTTTATATGGAAGTATACAGAAAAGGCCGGGTGATTGCCAGTAGTTTTGAATTTTCAACAATAAAACTATTGGTAAACGCGCGTGCTATTTTGGGTACTTCCGTCTGAAACATTACATCATAAATATCATGGATTATTCATCTGATAAAAATCGGACATCGTTCATGCGTCGTGTGATGGTATCATAGGTTGTCGAAAAAGCCAAATTATGAACGTATCTATTGTGCCATTTCCACAAAATTCTCCTTTATTGACGATGTTCTTTTCTTCCTTGACCCATTCAATCCATTCTTTAAACAGAACGTTTGGATCAAAGTCTCAAACGGGTCCTACAGTCCTATTTTCCCGTTCCGGTTGTCTGAAATATGACCCGCTTTATCTTTCCAACGCCGATCTGACTCAAATCTCACACCAAAAACAGTTAAACCATATTATTTTCAAATGAATCTTTCTCTAGCATCACTGTCGTAAATGTGGAGGTGTTTTCTGTAATGGATGCACGTCTAAGAAATTCCCTATCTTGGAGATTGGATACACTGACCCTGTACGCGTTTGTGATCGATGTTATAACATCTTAAGCGATCAAAACAGCTAAGCAAAACAACAAAATTTATATTTAAAATTATTTTCCCTCTTGCTCTATCCATTGCAACAGCTTTCCCATACCTCAAAACCTCACAAGCTGAGAAACAACCATTTTCACATTTCTTACACGCCTTTTGAGGCAATCTATAATGCACCTCGACCCACCCGCATACTAGAATTCTTACTCACACCCAGTCCGCTGAATAAACAGTTCTTCTAAGAGCTAAACCTGCATTCACTTTTGACGTGTTTTTTCTACTCATTGTACACCCCATGCAAGTCATCAAGCACTATTTCCCCCAACAAAGAGCATCAAAATGTTTTGTACATAAGATTTGTAGTTTTTCTAATCTATTTTTTTTTAATTCCAAATTTTATCATTTGTTTCGTGTTTCATTTTTCACACGAACAACATCTTTTCTGGATACAGATTTCAACCGACTCATACATCAATCATCAAATTTTTACAACACTTACAAAGTGGTATTCTTTATTAAAATTTATTATTTTTTTTGTAAATATCAAATTCATTTTCCAAAACAAAATATTTAAAAAAAATCTTTATTTTACAGTAAAAAAAGTGTTATTTTCTGAATCTTTCCACTTCTTCTACAATCATTTTGCCATTGGGCTCTTCCAAAAAATAAATTTGGATATGGAGGTGGAGGATATGACATTTTTTGAAAATTTACCATATAGTGTGAACCCCCCCCTTTCTTTAAGGGGGATCCAACTTTTCAAGAAAGGCTTCATAGGGGGGGTAAGAGATTTTCCGAGTAAAATGGGGGGTTTGAGTTTTTATGGGGGGGGGTAATAAATAAAAATAGGGGGGGTAACAACTTTTTGGTAAAAATATGTATTATATCTTAAATTGGTTAAAGAATTGGGTATTGTCCAACAAAATAGCAATGTAAATGGCAAATTTTTCGCCTGCGGCACCATTTTATTATTATTCTTACCATATAAATTTATTTTTTTTTGTATTAAACGGTTTGTGAACCACCATTGTAGTTAGTGAGGGTTCGAAAAAATTTTTATATAGGGGGGATGAAATATAAATGGGGGGGATCAGACCCCTCTGCACACTATGTTTACTCCCCCTGATAATGTGACTTTTGATCCCCCGGACAATCTAACCCCCGGACATTCATAATTGCCCCCCCCGAAACAGAGTAGTTTTGCCCCCCAAACAAGGCAAATCTTGTAGATTTTTCACTACCCCCGGACAAAATATCCAATATATCTTCCGACCCCCATGTACGAAATTTTTCTGGAAGAGCCCATTTGTATTTTATTTTTGCAACATTTTGACTCACTCTCAAATCTCGACTTTCTAACAAACAGGACTAAAAATTCTATTTCAAAAAATCCAAACCAAAAATTACTGCTTTTGTTAAATCATCTTTCAATTTGTGTATTTCCTTAATTATCATACGTTTTCCAAATACTATTCACAAGTCGTTTACAAAATCATAATTAAATTTTAAATTTAAGAATATAAATCAAATCTTGCTTCGTCTCTCTACATGTGCTACTTTACAATTTGTACAAATTTCCTTGCTCTTTTAATTTAGGCAAGTTCTTATTCCCAAATTTCCAATATGGGACTTAATGAGTCACATTCATTACGTATTTTCTTTTTAATATTCAAGTACTATTTACAATAAATTCTAACCTAACTATGGTGACCCAAAATAAATTGATCTTTTTTAAGCATTTTTTCACTCAGAAAAATTTATATTGCAGACCAGTCTAAATCGCAGACCTCTAGCAGACTGCGGGTAGTGAAAAATTCATATTTACGACAGTCTAAATCACAGACCGGAATAATCACAGATTCCTTAGTGGGCCAGCATTTTTAATACCATATCCCTAGGGGGGAGAGTCCAGCCTATACTCCAGGCCTAAATTTATGATGGAGGAAGGATTCTTTCGTTCAAAACTAGACTACTGAATCGAAATAGGCTAATCCAGTGCCAATATTTATTTGAGAGATATGAGCGTTGTTATAAAACTACTCGCTTTTTTTATAAGAATACACTTTATAAGAATGGCCAGAACAACTAAGAATAATGCTAAGAATATCACCATTATGGAATTTTGCTACTCAAGCTAAGAATGCCATTTTTAGAGCATTTTCAATTATAAATTGTTAATTATCCCCAAGTAAGGCTCACTCCTTTCACAAAAATGCCATATTATGCTTGAGACGTATGTACTAAATGTTAAATCTAGTCTGAATTAGGATCCTAACCTAAGATGGCAGTAAGAATATTTTAGGATGATTTTCCCAAAAAAATAAGAATATCCATGATGAAATGGATTTACACCATTCTCATTAAAAAAAGCGTGTGATAAATCATCCAATCCAGATGCATTCAGTGCCCCAATTTTATATAAAAACCAATTTTATCGTCTATTTTGCTACTGCTGTTGTAAGTCCAAATTCTTGAACCTTGACCAACTCAAATATTTAATAACCTCTCGGCATTTTCACCACCATTTATCAAAACAACATCGCATCATAAAAACAAACCATCATCAATCGAATTCAGGTGGTTGATACCTATGGTTAACTTGTGAGTTCTTAGCTGGTATTAAGGGTAACGCCCTTTTCTTGTGTGGAACATCTTTGATGAAATATTCTGAAGAGTCCACATAACGTGTGGTCCATTTCTCATCATCATATTCTTGTCCATCTGCGGTACTGGCTCCATCTTTCATGGGTGGCACGAAACGGCCGTGATAACGCCTATAAAGTTAAGAACAGTCCATTTCTTTATTGCTTTCTTAAGGAATTTATGTTTTGAATTTTTTTCTCAATAATAAGAACAATACAGGTACACTAACGAACAAACACTACAAACATATACAGTTGACGCTCTCAAATTCGACGTTCTACTATTCGATAGGCTCCCTTATTCGATGAAATTTAAAGTCCCCGTCAACAAGAAACTCTCATAAACGACAGTCCCTTATTCGACGAAAATCCAATTCCCCTTGAAGATCGAATTAGAGAGTGTCAACTGTATATAATCCCCACCGCTAGAAACTAGTGTTAATTCGCCATCAAGGTAGAGGTAGTAAAGAAAGAGCTTCAAGCTATCAGAAGTTCACATGTTTTCATCATTCTACTCAAGATATACTTTCATGTCATCATGCTTCATTATGTAGTAGCTTTAATGCCAAACCGTATCTTACCGATTATATTAAAGGGGAGTCTCTATAACACGCACGAGGGACACAAATTTGTTCGAATTATGGAAATTTCTAGTTATGGAGTTGGGTTTATGAAGCATCGTGTTAACTAGAGGGACCAGGAAATTTATTCGATTTATAGAGGTTTGAGCTATGATGAATCCACGTAGTAATAAATAACTTTTTCAAATGTAAAACACTTACGTTCTATAGACTTTCCAGAAGTAGAACATGGTTCCAAAGAGTAGAATCAGCCCACCAATGCAACCAAGCAATGCAAATATCAACGTCTCTTGACTGAAATGTTTTTGTGGGTTCATTAATGCCAATATTTTAGGTGCTGTGGAAAGAATTATATGGAGTTAGTCTTTTGGTTGCCTGATTAAACCAGATTAAGTTCAATAATAGTCAAGCAAATGTAAATAATTTTCCAAAGTATTTTGAGCACTCTGGTGACAAAAGCAGCTACTATGCTCGCTTATCCGCGAGCCGCACTGACGAGTCCTTGGAAGGACGAAACACGTGTCTGTGGACAGATATGATTTTTCCAAGCGCATGTTTTCAGTATCTCTAATTCGAATTGAAAAGGGTGATCGAAAAGCCTATTCCAAGAGATTTTATCAATTATACCCACTTACCTCAGGGCAACCTCGTCCCCGTGTATTCTAGGCTTTATTTACTTTACTCATGGACACCAGAGATTATATATCATCTTGCATTATCGATAACCATCAAAAAGCCCAATAATAAACGGGAAGCGAGATTGATTTTTGCTTAAACCTACGGAATTTAGATAAAGGCAGTAATAATCTACAAGTTGAAAGCACTTACTACACTTGGAGCATGTTGCAGCACAATCACTCCTTGCCTCAATATCGAAATTATGACAGAATCCATCCATTGTCTGTTTCAGTATTTGGCAACGTGGGTTAGTATCATGACAATCTAAAAAGAAGCAGGGACCCAATCACATTTCATTTCTTAAGAGAAGTTTACAGAAAAATAAGTCTTTACGTACACCCTTACTCAGTACACCAAAATGTTTAATATATTAGTTACAGAATGACTGTAGAGGCAAAGTATGTCACATTAATTAGTGAAATCATTTAATACCGACATCAAAGAATGGGGAGATTGGGTTGTAGTGAACACTGAAATACTGTCGCATCTATTTAATTTTTTTCAATCACCGACACTATAGAAATTGCTAGAATTTTTATCTTGGTATAGCAAGTTTGACACTAAAATACCGTCCGTTTTTTCTGCCTTAAGCTTAAATAAACACCGAATGAATAAAGGTTGAATACCGCCCCCTACTCCAAGGAAGCTCAGTAGCTGACACACAACGTTATTTCAACGTTTATGCAACCCTATAACATGAACCTGCTGCACCTTCAGCTCTCTAACAAAAGAAGCAGTAATTTCACTTACACCAGTTTGATTGTTGTATCAAAGGTTTACATCTTTCTTCGTATTCATTATCGATCTCAGGGCAAATACAACGTTCATTGTCATCCTCAGGATTGTATCCACATTCTATTAATTGGACAGAACACAAGTATGAGATATCTAAAATCTGTCTTAATCAGCCATGGCATTTTGGCTATTGCCGACGTAAAAGTGCTTACTGTACTATAGAACCCAGAATTTTTTGCCGACACAAATAAATCTGAATTAGAAAGGCTGCTTAATATACTCTGCAGCGGAGACAAAAAGGCTATCACTTTTGATAGAATTCGAATTAGATAACGGTTTTGTGCTAGTTGAAAAGATAATCCTGAGAGGAATATTATCAAAAAAGAAGAAATTCAAAAAATGAAGGAAAAAAATGAGCTTCTTGAAGAATAGTGCTATGATATTCACTTCTACATAAGAAACTTTTCAATCTCAGAACGTCATAAATTCGAAAGCTGTAACTAACAGTCAATAAATGACAGAAATACGAAAACTTTCCCAGCTGGCACACAACGTTGTTTCAACGTTTATCTAACATAAAATGGACGTTGTGAACGTAAGATAATCGTCGAGACAACGTTGTGTGCCAACTGGGTTACTAACCTTCTGCGTTTTTATCATTTGGGTCAGGTCTATGTTTCTTCATACAACATCTTTGTTGTTTTTCAGTTTTCAAGATTTCTCCTTTGTATATACTATGAATCTCATCTTCTTTGAGTGTACTATTCCATAGAGCTACATGTGCAAGTTCAAAAATTCCCATTGAAGATTCACCCCTCATTAAGTTGTTCTCCTTTGCGAAACTTAATTCGTTATATAAATCCTTGTGGAACATTGTAAGTTTCGGTTGAATCGATTGTCGTTTTTCGATTGTATTTTGCTCCAAAATGGCATCATCATAATAAGCTTGGCTCCTTTTTTCTTTACCGTTGATAAAGATTTTTACGCCGTTTTCTTGTTGCCATGTGAACGCAAAGTGGAACCAGTTGCTAGGGAGATTGTATAAAGGTAATGTCCACTGATGTTGATTGTTGAGAAGTCGAAGTTCAAACAATTTGGTTTCTTTGTTTCGCTTAAACTGGAAACCTGGTCCATTTCCATTTGTACCTATGTGATAAAGATCATTAAATTAATTCCTATTATACTCCATAGATTTATCAGTGTATTATATATGTATGTATCATAAATTCGTTAATTCGATGATATTGGGAATTTGTAGAGAACAAATTTTGAACGATGTGATAGTTTTTCACTGATGATTGGTGCCTGAGCACCATGAAACTCTGAGTTTGAAACAGATATTGTGTCAACTCTTTATTTTAGAACGATGTGATACATATTCTTTTGTTATTTTCTGCTTAGTCAGCAGAAACAAAACACCTTCCTTAACAAACTTACCGTGAAATCCACCTGTAGCGAATATAAGGTCACCCTCAATATATTTCATCCAAAAGCTGGCAGTGATTCCATTCTTGCAGGTGACATTGGTGATGCAGGGGTTGGCGATTTTATTGACAATCATGTGTTGCTTCCCGCCTATTATAAGGTGAGGTAGACGATAGATGTTGTCAATTCTATTAACATTTTCTACAGTTAGCTCTCTCCTTAATTCGATCTTGAAAGGTTCGATAGTAGAAATAATTGAATTATAGAGATTATTCTATACGAGCTTCCAGCTGTGGAGAACAATGTTTTATTTAGAGTTTCGAATTAGGAAGATTTGAATGTATAGCCTATCAATAATCATTATGCTAGGATGAGGATTGGATCTAAAGATTGATAAGGTTGTATTTTTATATGATAACTTCACTATAATAATAGTGTTTTTGAAGTCAAGTCAACTGTTTTCATTTGTCCCATAACCTCATAACAGATCATTTATTCTGCTCACACTCTACAAGGAATGCGGCGAATGTGATCTCTTACGGAACTAAGGCCTCTAGAGTGAATACGTGTCACGCACGGAGTATTTGAATCTGTTCGGAAGAAACTCGGAGTTAGTTAAGTTTTTTGACACCATATGGCATTGGATTGCTTTTTATTGGTGACTTACTGAATTTCAAAACGGTTCCAAGTTGATCGTGTTGTTGTTCTTCTACGCCATTCTGTAATTTTGCTTCTTGTTTGTTGATTTCATCTTCCGATATTTTTGATTTCTTGTTGCTGGCACCTTTGTCTTCTACTGTTTTGAATGACCAATAATGCAGTGCTTTGTCCAAAGCATTGATTACTGAAAGAAGATCAGAAAAGGTGTCATTATATATCGCTGAATTTTTCCTTACGTCTGGGGGTACTAGGGTAGGAGAATGTCGGGTATAATGTGGACCGAACCTCCGCACATATCCAGCATCTTTTCTCAACCCCTGTTTCCTTCCATGTTTCTTATAACTATAACGGTGCCATTTTCGGTTGGAATGTTGTGATAAAGACAGCTGACACTGGGTCTTAAAAAGGTCAAAGATGGCCAGAAGAACGTAGCAAAAAAACTGCAGCATTATTTCTATTTTGCCAGTTACAGATTTTTTGTTATAAATGACCCATTAATCTCAAGATATCCGTCCATATTCACAAAACCTAGTTGCAACACTCGCGGCAACACTAAAAAAACAGATAAAATTTTTTTTCTTGTCAGCCTTGCCGAGCATTAAATAAACACAAAAACGCTTTACTTACTACACGCGCCATTATGTAGCATTTTAATAACTTTCTTCTTTTCACATGAGTCTTTCGTCATTACACAATAACTTTCATACGTTTGATGATTTGAACCACACACCATTCCACCTAACTTCTTCCCTTTTTGATCACATACTGGACATTCACAATGTTCAATGTATGTTGCCACACATTTGCCATAATAACACACCTTGTCGTAGCAGGTTGGTGTATCTACAGAGAAAGAACTTAACGTTATTCGTGATATTCATGAAAAAGTACCCCGGTTTTTGCCACTAGCGGCAAAATTTAAATTAGAAAAAAGAAGTTTAAAATTTGCCACTTCTGTCAAAAAACAACGGGTGTTTTTGTAGAAAAGATTACGTCATAAATTTAACGAATAGAGCTTTTTTTCAGGTTTTGTTAGTAATACATAATTTCAGCCATCATGGCCGAACGACAAAACTATATTATATAATCATGATAATGGATACATTGAATTCACTGAGAATCCGCTTACTGGTCCGGATTTTTTTGCCTAGCTAAAATATAAAGAAGATGAACTTTCATGTTGATGAATACCTTTTTTCTTGTATTCGTTTCTACATCCTTGTAATTTGTAAGCACCTCTGTATTGTGCACATGGTTCAGGTGTGGTGATGAAGGTTGCCGTTGAAGGGTTGCTGGTGAATGCTAGAAAGAAGATGTAAAATCGTTGCCAGTATATTATGGCACATTTTCACCGGTCAAATTTAGATACAGGGCAATAACCTCCTCCTCCCCTCCGAACAATGTTGCTGGGAAAGAAATATTGCTTGGCCGGTCTTTAGCCCCCTCCGACAACATTAGCGAGTTTATGTATGTGTGTTTTTTAGCGACGGAGACGGTAAGGCTCTAATTTGAGTAGATCCTGACCAGCTGAGGACGACGGTAAATCAGCACTTTTACCGTCCTCGATTTTGCGGGGCGGAATTGCGGGTTTTTCCAAATCGCTTCAGTCACTCTACCGTCCTCAAAAGTGCAAATACATAAACTCGGTATTGTTTGGGGGGGAGGGTTAGGGAACTCATTTTTGGGCTTTGTGCCATAGGTTTTGTCAATGATTGTAGATGTGTAAGTATTAAGAATTATCATAGTTCGGAGGCTCCTCTTTTGAAAGTTATCTATTCGTAGGGAAGTTGGGAGGATACCACTCTTTCTCCCTGGATTGCTCCACTTACCCTTGATCCTTCTCGTTAAGTTTCTTAGCGTCAAATAGACAGGCATCGGACTTCGGATCTCAGGAAATAGTAAAAAAGGCATTTTCGACTGCAAAATTGGGTGAAATTTGCAAAGCTCTGAATTGCCATGTATAATCTATTTCTGGTCTTTGTTTCGACCACATTTCGCTTACCGTTTTTGACTGTACATTTCTTAACTTGGACCTTTGGGCAAATACAATCTGTGAATTCTGTCTCAATCTCCAGGCATTTCTTATTACCGCACGGTTTTTCTAAGCATCCGTTGTACACTATAATGAAAAAGCAAAGGGTGAATACCTTTTCGGCCAAAACTTAGTCGGCCTTAATTTTAGTCGGCCTTGATTATTAGTCGGCCCTAATTTTTGTCACCTCTTCAAAATTTAGTCACTAAGGGCCGACTAATAATTAAGTTTTGGCCATTTTTAAATTTTTAGTAGGCCCAAATTTTAGTCGGCCCAAATTTTTAGTCGGCCCTAATTTAGTCACCAAGCCAAAATTTAGGCACTTAGGGCCGACTAAGTTTTGGCCAATAAGGTAAATATCTTCGTTGTTCTTTCCTAATTGCGTTTCCTTCAGATTCATATAGCTTGAAGATTTTCATTTTCTAACTAGGGGTCTTTTACAACCATCTTTAACTGAATGATCACTAGCGGCATTCTGCTTGGTTATACCCTCGGGGAAAAAAATGTCGGAGTTTTATTTAGTCGGGGTTTTTTTTCGTCGGGGAAAGATTTCGTCATCTTGAGGCATTTTCGTCACTTTTCCCCGACCAAAATTTCAATTTCGTCACTTTTCCCCAACCAAAATTTCAAATTCGTCCCTTTCACCGACTAAATTGTCCAAAAGAAATGGTTTCCTTCACTAGCTCGAAAATGGATCTTGTAATTCGACGTTTAAAGCACTAATTTCGGTAAATAAAGATGTAAAAAAATTAGATTTGAATTTTGGTTGCGGTATAAAATTTCGGGTAAATGTTTTGGTTGGGGATAAAAAAATTGGGTACAAGTTTTGGTCAGGTGATGAAATGTCGGGGAAAAATTTCGTCATCCCCTCAAAATTTTCGTCACTGTCCCCCGACATTTTTTTCCCCGATAAAGGCGATTCGCTTATTCAACCTTATATTTCTATTAGTTGCCAACGATTCTAAGTATATTGTATGTAGTCCTCCACACGGGTTCTTACCTTTTTTCTTTGAACAGCAATTATTATCATCCACTTTTCTCAACATGTGTGAAGGAAGCTTTCTGATTCGGAGGGTTGGTGGTTCGTATGTGTACAATTGTAAATGAGCCAAATCTAACTGTCCATATTCTTCAATCTTGGTCATGTTTGCTGGTAAACCAATTGTGAGGATATTTGAGTATTTTCTACAATAAAAAAAAATGGTATGATTTTTAAGTTAGATTTATTTTTAAGTGAGTCCGACCTCCCACGTCCACCTGTAAAATTTTATGAACCTTATAGATAACGGATATTGTTTTAAGGAATGCTTTTTTTCATAAGAGCGAATTTATAAGATCCCAAAACTGATTCAGTTCACCCAAACCTAAGAATGAGTCTCAGATTTCAGAATATTGCTACAAAAGTACTGGTTAACCATTTTTGATATAAGCTTCCGCGTACGTAAAGAAACCAATAAGAATGTTTGCTACTAATTTTGAATTCAAACAATAAACTACAGTGGTAAACACCCGGTCTACTTTACTTTTTTCCGTATAAAACATTACGTTTTATGTAGGTAAAAAATCTCTACTTACGTTGTTTCATTGATTTTATGCGGAGTTCCTTTTTCATCTATTTTATGTAAGTCCCCATCCATAATATGTCCATCTAAAGTCACCCTCAAACCATTCTGTTTCGACCAAACTGCAAACACATTCGTCCATTTATCTTTTTTAAGAATAATATTAACTTTCCACATATGTTCACCATCAGAAAATTCTACATTCATTATTTCTGTTTCCTCGTCCCATTCAAGGCGGATTCCAGGGCCTGCTTCGTTCATGGTGTAACCGCCCGTTCCTAAGATACGCTTTCCATTGCGCATGCGTATCCAGAATGAGATTGTTACATCTTTTCCGATACATGTTTGGCTATCGAACGCGAAACAATCATCAATAACAGCTGAAGAAATAAATTAATAACCTTTTTCAATCCTTTTCAACTCTCACTTATTCAGACTTCCATTATTCGAATCTTTCTGTAAATCGAACTAAGATAATAGTCCCCTCAGCTGAAACCCTCTTAAAATACTTTCCATAATTCGAACAGATGACTCCCCGTACGGGTTCGAATTAACGAGAGTCAACTGAAGCTCAATGTTGGGAAGCTATTATTTAGAAGAACTTACACATTTTTTGCTTATATCAGCATAATATAACAATATGGAAACACTGTCTTGATATGAAACATGTGTCGGATATCAAACGGGAACACTTATGTAAAAATAAAACCTTTAAGCGAGTTTAAGTGAGTGTAAATAGATATAAATAAAGGCTCGTACCATCGATTGCAATCCATTGGTGTTCTCCATCCAACCGTACGGCTCTTCCTAATTTTGAAGGTTCGATATATTTCACATTATGTAAAGAAGCAGGTACTCTATGCATACGATCGAATGCCGTATGTTTGTACTGGGAACTTGTTTCAATAGATCTCTCTGAGAATGTCCATAAATGTCCTTGTTGGCTTTCCAATCCAGATGGAATGTCACTTTTGTCGTCTCGAACTAGAGAAAATACAAGATTAGATTGATTAGATTTTGTAAGTTATTCTTTAATAACCCCTGTGCCACAGACCCGGTAGGACCACCGCCCCATACTGGGAAGTTTCACCTTAAAATTCTGTCCCCAATAAGAAAAATACCCTACGATTTAGCCCTACCGAAAATAGACTGGTTTTTATGCCTTTTCGAAAGTCAATGGAAAATGTCTAATGATAAAACTTGAAGGTGGAACAACCTTATTATATATATTAGTGGGGAGGCTGAAGGATCAAGATTGGAATTTGAGAAAAAAATCTCATCTGCTCAAATTTGCTAGGAATTTGAGAAAAATATCTCATTTGCTCAAAAGTGGGGAGGTTGAAGTCTCTGAAGGCTCTAAAAGATCCCAGCGCAGCCGCTATCAATGGCTGTTGGAGTTTTTTTGATTGTGTATTAATTGTTGTTCCAGCCTCAAAATATGTGTTTAATTATTTTGTATGATTTTTGGACCTACCTAAGGTAGTCCTTTAAATTAACCCTTGTCCGTTCGTTCGTCCGTTCGTTCGTCGTCGTTCGTCTGTTGCCAGCTTTTCTCGAGATCGGCTCATTAGTTTTTTCTAATTTTTTGCACAATGATGCAAAATGGCAATGCCCAAAATGTGACGGAGCCCGATTTTCAAAAAAAAAATTTTTCCGGCCGAAAATGGCGGAAATATGCCGGAAAAACGGGTTTTTCGGCATTTTCTCGAGATTTCATCATTAGTTTTTTCAGATTTTTTGCTCAAAGATGCGTATTAACAATGCCCAAAACATGGCCTAGTCCGATTTTTGAGAAAAAATTTTTTCCGGCCGAAAATGCCGAAAATATGCCGGAAATCGCCGTTTTTCTGGATTTTCATTGGACTTTTCCATATAATTGGTTGTTTTTTCATTCAAAAACATTATTAATAGCAATGCCCACCATCAAGCATGTTCTAATTTTCAATAAAATTGATTTTTGAAGCCGGAACTTTCTAAAAATCGCCGGAACAGCCGATTTTCGCCGGAAAAAACGGTATTCTTGAATTTCTTGAGCTGTACTTTATGTTTTTGCATGAAATTTTGCACATTGATGCAAAATGTCAATACCTAAATTGTGACGGAGCCCAATTTTCGAAAAACATTTTTTTCCGGCCGAAAATGCCGGAAATATGCCGGAAAAACCGGTTTTTTGACTTTTTCTCGAATTTTCATTCTTAGTTTTTTCTGATTTTTTGCAGAAAGATGCGTATTCGCAATGCTCCAAAGATGGCCGAGTTGATTTTTGAGAAAAAAATTTTCCGGTTGCCGGAAATCGTCGTTTTTGCAGATTTTCATTGGATTTTTTCCTTGTATTTCTATGTTTTTCACACAAAAACATTATTGATAACAATGCTCACCATCAAGCATGATTCAATTGTCAATAAAACTGATTTTTGCGACCAGAACTTCCTATTTATTTTTTCCCTGCAACCCTTCTCTCTCCCCCCATCAACAATCAATGATGAATTTATTGTGTTGTGTATTTTCGCTAAATGCTATATTTTCTGACTGATTTTTTTCATTTTTCTTTTCGCATTGCTAACTAACTTTCATCATCAGGTAGGTCCATTCAGCATGTTGCTTGTTTTCCAGGAGATAACTCATCGCAAATTTTTAAATATTGATTTTTCTATTTTTACATATATTGTTTGTTGAGTCATGATATATCCACAGGTTGCAAAAATGACTTATTTGTTAGTAATATTACTAAAATTTCAATTCGGTTAATAAGTTTTTTGTGGATTTTTTTCAATACCACAACGTTTCGAGACACGTTTTTCGATTGCTTTTTATTTCTTTGGCTTCTCTATGTTTTTAAAAATCATCTTCATTTTTCTTTTTTTTCATTTCATTTCATTTGCTTTCCTTTTAAAAAACAAAGCTTTTCTTTGATTGCAGTAAATAGTTTTGCTTTAGCTAGATTTTTAGCTCCAGGGAAAAATTTGTTCCATAAAATTTCAAGAATTATTCCAGAATTTCTGTAACATATTTACGTCTTTTGGAAGATTTTTACTTTTACAATAAAACTGACGTCATTATTTTTCTAGCTCCAGGGAAAAATTCATTTCCATAAAATTTTCAAAATTATTCCAGAATTCCTGTAACTTGTTTACATCTTCTAGAAGCTTTTTTACTTTTACAATAAAGCTGACGTCATTATTTTTCATTTTAAAGCATAAAGCTTTTTCAAGGGATGAAAGGCTCATGTTGAGATCAGTTTAATTTATTTATCCTGAGTAAATTTTACTTTTCATCTTTCTTTCATCCCTAAAGGATGCTTCTTGTCGGCTCTTTAAACTCTTTTTACACTTTAGGGTTTTAGGAGGATAAGTGAGTTGTTTTGTTCTAAAAGAAAGTCAATTTTGAGATTCCGTAGGAGTTTCGTCGCTCTTTGCCTGTTCAATTTACAAGAAAAATACGTTGACAGTTCTCGCTTTATTTCAAAAAATTAAAGCACTCTGGAGTCACACAGAAATAGAGTTAAAAAAGTAAAAATTCTAAAGAGATTGCTTTATTAATAAAGTCATTAATTGAGCGATCGATAAATAATTAATACCAAATCGCCTTTGGAGAGGAGACAATTTCATTGCAAACTATTTAACACTCGAAATAAGGAATATATAAATGTTCGAAAAAAGGGGAGAATTTTTTGAACAAGAGGCCGGGCTACCAGTGACGTGTTTTCTTTCTGCGTGACATTTTCCTTCATACAAAAACTTTCTATTGCGATAGAAAATTCGCCTTTTTTAGTCGCCTTGACAAAAAGAATTTTCATTTTTTTGCTGTTTTTGCTTCTTTCACAATCAGGAGCTCTTTGAACCATAAATAATCGATTCTCATTGTTTTCGCTTTTGTTTTGGTCTCGATGACCCAATAAAGTCACCATTTTTAGGCTCAATAGCCTATTAAACACACCATTTGATGACAAAAGGTCGTCCCCGATCACCTGCCTCAAATTAATTTTTTGTCAATAAATTTTTTTTTCTGGAAAATTGGTCAACCCTGGTCAAAATTTCTGCCAAGATCTTGTAAGATCTGATAAGATCCTGCAAGATCTTGTGATATGTCAGTTCTGGCAAGTTCTTACCAAGATCTTGTCAAATCTTTCAAGAATCTTCCCAAGATCTTATTAAGATTTTGAAAGTTCTTCCAAGATCTTGTCAAGAATTTTGACCAGGGAAGACTTTACAGTCAAGCCAATCTTTTAAATTTGTCCTTGTAATTTCCTATAAAAAGCAAGAACCTCCCTGCAATGCAATTTCATCAAGAATTGACACAACTCAAAATCAGTGAATCTGTCTAAGTGTCAAATTATATTTTTGCTCGCTTTTTGCCTGGAATATTAACAGGTTTC
Organism: Clytia hemisphaerica; assembly: GCF_902728285.1. Lineage (NCBI taxonomy): Eukaryota > Metazoa > Cnidaria > Hydrozoa > Leptothecata > Clytiidae > Clytia > Clytia hemisphaerica. Next base: position 590,136 of record NW_027104602.1, read on the forward strand.
GTGTTGAAAATCGATACAGTATGACACTCTCCACCAAAACCGAACCCGAAAATCTTTGCCTGAAGCCTCTGTCATCTTTTTTTATTCAAGATTTTTTTTATTCGATATTTTTTCGATGATATTCTAAGAAGAAATATCTCAAAAGTGAGCAGTTTCCAAAATTGAGCATTCTTTGGCATAACAACCTCTGTTCTGAAGTTTGTTCATTTCACAACATGCGCTCTGGAATTACCCTCAATAAAAGCCCTGGAAACATTTTTCAAGAAACGATGCTCCGGTCAAAAAAAGATGCTAAAAGTCTATCCAGATATAATTGGTAGTGGAAACAACAATGCCTGTAACTTTTGATAATCGGATATAATTTCGAAAATTTTTTTTGCTTGTTTTGGAGAATGAAAAGCGCTATATTTGAATGTATTTTTGGCTGAAAAATATGCGATTTTTAGCGGTTAAATTTGCGATTGCAAAAATTGGGCTTTTTTTTCTACTTATGCTACAACGTTCATTTTTACGCTCAGTGGTAGCTCAACCTTAGCTTAAGAAGGTTGTGAAATTCCAAGGCAAACGGAAAAGTCCTTCGGAAAATATGGGACCCGAAATACCCCTTGCTAGCACTTTTTTGTGAAATATCAAATCTTCAAATTTTTACTAAAAACAAATTTCAGTCCAATCGAACGAGTCAATCAGTCAATACATGATTTTGGTCAAATTTACATTCTGGTCTGTAAAATACTAACTAGACAGGTGGTAGAGCCAAGATTTTTCAAATCACCTTTAATTATCCATATCTACCACTGGCTCAAAATTTCAGGGCCATAGTACTTGTCAATCTTGAGATTTTAAGGGGGAGCGCCCCCCCCCCCCAAGATACTTCCCCTAGAAAAAAAATAGGAAGATGCTCGAAGGGTTAAGGGATTTAAAAGTCTATTATTTCGTTCGAACGAAACATACCACACCGTATGAAACTGTTCTCATAAAACCCAAATCCAAAAAGAAGAGCTTTCCACTTGATATAAAGTAAGAAGAAAATTACCTGCATTGCAAAGCACCATGGGTATTATCCAACCAATAAGAAGTAGAAAAGCCTTCTGCATCATATCTTCTCACAGCCAATATCTTGTCACAATTTGGTTCTCGCTCAACAAAATCCAACAGCTCTTCTAATATATTGGACTCTCCGAATCAAATCCTTCAGATTTCTAAATCTGTTTTCTTTATACGCTTTGATAAAAATTGAAGAAGAATTAACACTTTGAAACCAGAAATGAATTTGAAATTTCCTTGTCAAGATTTAAGAGGGATAAACAGCCCTTGTAGACATTAAGAAGGATTTGAAGGTTTAATTTCTCATCTAATGATAACTTAACCACAAACCGATTGGAAATAAACCTAAACCACTAATCCTCAAATTTAAATCCCCTTTATTTTGAAAAGGAAAAAAAAAAGTTTCAAATTAGAATTTTAAATCAATTCTTTTTTTTGTGTTTGTTTCAATCCTTTTTATCCTGTGACTACTCACGCAAATTAACTCCTCTTTTGTTTTTCTCTCAAGTGTACCTGTTTGCCTATTTTCACACGTCTCAGGTCAAAATCACCTGATTTATAACTTTATAACACCTCACTTACTTATTCCCTTCCAGAAGCTCTTCAACAAAGCAAAATCAACCAAATGCTCTTTCCAGACGCTTTATGAGATAAAACGACCGCTAATAAATTACTAACTAACACCAACTAACACCTCACACAAAAATAGTAGTATGTTCGAAATCACATAATACAAAAGAAAAAAGCATAAGACAATACAATGCATCTTAAAAGTCATGTTAAAAAACTATTTAAACCATTGCATTAAAAAAAGTATAAAAGACTCATTAATTAATTAATGATTAGGATCCCTTTCTTCTTCAATTTTCATCTTCATTTGATCTCTCTCTCTACCGAGACCAATGAGTTCATTTAACATATAACACCAGGCCTTTCATTGTTCTCCGAAACAATAAAACACCTTCTGATTGGTTAAAACTGCTAACACCTTTCTCCTGATTGGTTAAAAGCTACCTCTTAATTAAATTTGTATTATGAATCCATGATAAATCGAAAACAATAAAATCAACTACTAGATCTCTCTCAATGAAAACCACTCATTTGTGATCAGGAAATTCGAAATTTAACGGTCATTCAAGTCCCTTTTGTGAATAGCCATTTGCTTTTTTTTTATAGACTCATCATGTCTGTGAAATAGAAAAAAACATTCCCCATTGGTAAAAAAAACCCTCTCTTCTCAAGATTCACACATTTTTCCCCAATGGAACATCTTTGAAGATGTATATAAAATTCATATTAATAAACAAGAGAAAGGCGATAAGTAAAAAAACTTCTAATAAAAAAATTATTTTCGTTTCTCCCTCTTCATCACTCATCACACATCACTCACAGGTTTTAAGCACAGTTCTTTCCTTTTCTTTGTGTGTGCTTCAGTCTTCTTCAATTTTTTATGTGTTGAGCCAAAGACCTCAAAATACCATTTTTGCACATTCTTTTTTTTTGGTCTTCCTCTCTTCCTATTTTTCCGGTTGCTGGTCTTTCCACACTTCTCGGTTTCCGTTTCAACTGAATATGTCGCGTCATTTTCAAGCAGGTTTTGAGTGACTCTTATCTTTACGTACGAGAGGCTCTATCTTTTACAATTCCTGCATTTCTAAATATAGACAAAAAGAACGACAAATTTCATATTTTAGATTGCCAAAATCCTAAGAACAAGTGAAAAATATTTTAAGGCTTTGCAGATTCTAAAAGCGCCTGATCACGCTTCATAAGAAACGTGGTGTAAACCATGTCAGTCGGTACCACTACATGAAAAAGGCAACTATTGCCTTAACGGGAAATACTTCCCGAACAGGAAGGTGAAAACAACCCAAAAAGAACTGTTTCCAAATTGAAAATTTCATCACTTTTCTGTTTCCCGTTTTGGTCAAGAACTTTTCATCGTTCCCGAACGGGAAATAGAATTTTTGTAAAAAAACAGATTTTTTTTCCCGATCGAGAAAAAGTTTCCAAATAGGGAAGTTTTTAATTGGGAATGGGGAAAGTAGAATTAAGAAGCGATTACAGGGTGGATTTCTTAACTACCTGGTGAATATTATTTATTTTCCCTCCTTTACAAGAGGGACAAGTTTTAAACTTTCCACAGGCATTTCCGGAGTGCTCAGAGGCCACTTTCCCGATCGGGAAACTGTTGAACTTCCCGATTTGGAAAGTCTAGCCATTTCGGGAAGTTTTCCACCTTCCCGTTCGGGAAATATTTCCCGTTAAGGCAATAGTTGCCTTTTCCATATAGTGGTCCCGACTGCATGTGTTATTACCGTACTACCGAGAGATAAGCTTAATTTATTTTAAGTGACGGAAGTTAAGCAGTCAGAAATTTCGTGCATACAAATCTTCAGTGTTGAAGAAGCCAAATTCCTTACAATTTCAGGAGAAAAAAGGATGAACAGAATTTATTGAAGTAAAAGTCCTCAGTTTAAGAGACTTTTATGATGCAATATCTCGATTTTCCGATTGAAATACCGATAAAATTGCTATTCGGATTGAAAATCGTGAAACTATCGCTGAAAATTCAAAGTTCTGAATAATTTGAGAAAGGAACCAGACTGGCTGTGCAGATGTAATTTAAAATTAATGTTTTATATGGAAACATCCAGGTTTTTGCCACGAGTGGCAATTTAAGCATTTTTGCTACTACCGGCAAAAACCGGTGTGTTTAAAATCCTTTCCCTACGAATATGGATAAGACCAAAGTCTATCCCCCCACTAAATGAGAATTTTTAGATACTTTCCAAACGGGAAAATTTAGTTTCGGCAAAGGTAGTTTGTTCAAAATTTTATTTACGTAGAACAGAAGATAACCACAAATTTATCATCTCGAGAGTAGTATCACCGTCATAGAATAAACGTGGTGTCTGGAAAGAATGGAACCAAAGAAATGAAACTTAGTTCTTTTGTGTAAAATAGTTCAGCATGTTTTAAAAATATTATTCCTACAAAAATAAAATACAATCGGAAAGATATCACGTTTTACCTCCTAAATATAAAATGATATCATTGTATGTTTTACATACAAGGCAAGGTTTAAACAAATGTTCAAAGTGATCAAGTACCATTTAGTAAGTGAAAACTATTCGTCATCAAAAAAAAGGTCACCAGAAAAAATATTTGTCACTTTTAACCGAATTTTCACCGAAAAGGTATCGAACGATATCATATTTTACTTCTAAAAATAAAATGATAATAAGATATATCATGTTCTCAGGGCTCCCAGCCAGCCTTTTGCGAATGCGGGATAATATATTTAAAGCAGACGACAGCGGGTCACGTAATTTAAGCTATAGACGATATTCACCTTGGGCTCATTACGTAATGCTTTTGAATTCCGGATTGAATTCATTAGCCTTTATATTAAGAACGAGGAAGATTCGAAGGTATTTGACTAATTTATTGAAAAATGGGGTAGTTCAAGATACTTCATATTTCAGACACCATCAAAGTTGTAGTGTATCTGTAAGAAGTAACGTTGGCGAGGAGAAATTACCAATGGAAAATATACCTTGTCATTTAGTGAAATTTCTTAACCTTGATTCAGAAAATATGAAGATATCTGAATAACAAATTTTACTTTTTAAATAAATTAAATAGTACAAAAATCATTTGTTTGTTTTGTACGATACACGAGGCCCCCCAGCGGTAACTCTGATTACAATATCACGCAATTTTTTGTCTTCAATCACGATCACGCAAATCAGCAAAAAAATGGACAATCAAGCATCCCTTTGAAAAAGTCCAAATCAAAAATCTTTCAAATCACGATCGCGTTTTGGCCTCTCGTCACGTAATCACGAAGAAACTATTTCCAAATCACGTAATCACGCTGCAAAAAAAGTCCCTATCCATAGACTTATAAAGTCCGGATGGTTAGGATGGCGTACTTTTGCTGAAAAGTGTGCAAAGTTAGGTAGGAAATCCTACCTAAATCACGTAACATTACAATAGAATTTCAGCGCTTGACCAATCAGAAGCTTCGCGGGTTTTCGAAAACAATAGCAACAATATTTTTTCCGATATTTGATTGTTTTTGCCTGCGATGGCTTAAAGCACAGCATCTAGCCCTTTGGGTCTTATAAATTTATGTCCCTATCACGTCAACACGAAAACTGCTTGGGGGGGCACCACCATCCCATTAACCGTTAGTAGTATCCCTTTGTTGCGCAGTCACATTCACAAAATCGTTTCCCCTCAGTCCTATGCTAGAGATAAAACTTGAGACATTGATTTCAAAGCCCTTTATGTGCTAGATACGAAACTCCTGGATGGGAAATGAAGCCACTTATTTCCCAGTCTAAACACGTGGCCCGTATAGTTTTCACACTAAATTTCTATATGCGGGGCAAATGGGGCAAATCTTATTGGTTGAGAAAGGTTGAATATTCATTTCTAGCTCCTTGGGGCTCCAAACTCAATGCCTTAAGACGGTCAGACCTTTTGTTTCGTTTGCAGCACTACCCTACGGAAAATTTAGTATTTCTTAATAGCGTTTTTAAAGTGCTTTTTCTTTGTCTTTTCTGTCTCAAAAAATGTTATCTTTGATATGGGAATAAGGGAAAACAATTCAGTGTACGAAAATTGCTCTAAACAAAAAAAAGACTATCAAAAAAATTCCTTTGCAACCAATTATGATATTTATCAAAGGCCACAATTCCCAATGGATTATTTAATGCAATGTTATTCAAATGATTTCAAATGCCCCTGGGAAATTAAATTTTTAGATCATCAGTCTATAAATACGCCAAAATTTAATCGAAAGTCAGAACACTTACATTTCGCAATATCAGCAGAAGATCGCAAAGACATAAGGTAAAGTTGAATTCCTTATTGGACCTACCCCGGTGGGGTAGAGGTCCTATAAATAAACGATGTTCGTTCGTTCGTCCGTTCGTCCGTCTGTTACCAGCTTTTCTCAGGATTGGCTCATTAGTCTTTTCTGATTTTTGGCATAATGATGCAAAATGGCAATGCCCAAAATGTGACGGAGCCCGATTTTGGAAAAAAAAAATTCCGAAAATACCGGAAATATGCCGGAGAAACTGGTTTTTTGGCATTTTCTCGAGATTTTATCATTAGTTTTTTCTGATTTTTTGCTCAAAGATGCGTACTAACAATGCCCAAAACATGGCTGAGTCCGATTTTTGAGAAAAAAAATTTTCCGGCTTAAAATGCCGGAAATCGCCGTTTTTGCAGATTTTCATTGGACTTTTTCCTTATAATTGGTTGTTTTTTTATTCAAAAACATTATTAATAGCAATGCCCACCATCAAGCATGTTTTAATTTTCAATAAAATTGATTTTTGAAGCCGGAACTATTTAAAATTCGCCGGAACAACCTATTTTCACCGGAAAAACGGTATTTCTTGAATTTCTCGAGCTGTACTTAATATTTTTTTATGAAATTTTGCACACTGATGCAAAATGACAATACCTAAAATGTGACAGAGCCCGATTTTTGAAAAACATTTTTTCCGGCCGAAAATGCCGGAAATATGCCGGAAAAACCGTTTTTTTGGCGTTTTCTCGAGATTTCATCATTAGTTTTTTCTGATTTTTTGCACATAGATGCGTAATAGCAATGCCCAAAACATGGCCGAGTTCGATTTTTGAGAAAAATTCTTTTCTTGCCGAAAATGCCAGAAACATACTGGAAATCGCCGTTTTTGCAGATTTTCATTGGACTTTTTCCTATTATTTCTTTGTTTTTTCATGCAAAATCATTATTTATAACAATGCCAACCATCAAGTATGGTTCAATTGTCAATAAAACTGATTTTTGATGCCGGGACTTTCTAAAAATCGCCGGAACAGCCGAATATCGCCGGAAAAACGATTTTTCTTGAATTTTTCAAGCTGTACTTTATATTTTTTCATGAAATTTTGCAGACTGATGCAAAATGGCAATACCTAAAATGTGACGGAGCCTGATTTTTGAAGAAAAAAAATTTCGGCCAAAAATGCCGATAATATGCCGTCAAAACCTGTTTGTTGCCATTTTCTCGAGATTTCATTAATCGTTTTTCCCGATTTTTGCATAAAGATGTGTATCGGCAATGCCCTAAGTGTGGCCGATTCGGATTTTTGAGAATCATGTTTTTCCGGCTGAAAATGCCGGAAGTATGCCGGAAATCGCCGTTTTTGCAGATTTGAATTGGGCTTTTTCCATATATTTCTTTGTTTTTCCACTTAAAAAAAATTTTTGATAACAATGCCACCATCAAGCATGACTCAATTGTCAATAAAACTTTTGCAATTTTGCAACCGGAACTTTCTATTTCTTTTTTCCCTAAACCCTTCCCCCCCCCCCCATCAAAAATCAATGATGAAATTTAATGCATTTTCGCTAACCGCTATATTTTCTTAATGATTGATATTTTCTTAATGATTGTTGGGTGTTCAAGCTGAGTGAATGGACGTGTGCGAAAGCACATAGAGGTCCGGCGTCTCTAAAAGCCTCTCAACTCAGAAGTCAACCCTCTCCCTCCCCGACGGTGTGCACTGGATAACGCAAATCGAGGGCCCTGACAACAGGGCGAGTGTTCAGCACCCTGTATAATATAAACTGTTCACTTGTTGGCTGGCTGGTATCCGGATCCATGGTACCAAACTTGATATCATATCGGTGAGATGGTGTCTCTGGAAAAACACTCTGATTGAACCTTGAGAAAGTCAATTTGATTCAACTACTCGTAAACCACTTGATGAAATGTATAAAGTTGTTCAAAGAAGGCCCCCAGTCCCGGTTAACATCAGGGGGTGCGAAAATCTGCCGGATGAAAATAAACTTATAAATTTAGCTACTTGGAACGTAAGGACACTCTACAATAGTGACGACGATGATAATTTCAAACTGAAAGCCTTAACTGAAGAAATGAAGCGTCTTAAAATCGACATACTTGGAGTATCTGAAACCCACTGGACTAACAGCATTCGAAATGAATGATTACGTTATCGTGCAGTCAGGCAGAAAGGACAATATCCACCGCCAAGGTGTTGCCATATTCATCACCAAAGAGCTCTCACAGCACATGTGTGGATACGCCCTTGTCAATGAGCGAATCATGTCCATACAATTGAATACCAAAATAGGACCCCTGTTTCTTTTTCAAGTTTACACTCCCGACTCATCTTACAATGATGATACCAAAGAGGATTTTTTCCAACTGTTGCAGCAGCAGATTAACGCATTACCACGTAACTCTAGATTTGTAGTGCTTGGCGATTTTAACGGAAAGGTTGGTCGACATACAGACGAACTTTGGACAGGAATCTGTGGTGTTTATGGGGTAGGTCAAATGAACGAAGGAGGAGAGAGGCTACTGAACTTCTGTGCAGCCAACAAATTGTCAATCATGAATACTATGTATGTATAAACAGAAACTTCAAAGATTGATAACGTGGGTCTCACCAGACGGGAAAACCAAAAATCAGATTGATTACATCCTTGTACCGGCTGACCAAAAGTCCTGTATCAAAAGTTGTAGAGTATTCAATTCTGCTGATGTGAACTCAGATCATTCGCTATTAATGGCAAAATACAAACTACAGCTACCCCAAAGAAAGAGATTCAAAACTCCCCCAAAGAGATACGACACACCCAGACTAAAAACTGAGGAATACGCTAAAGAGTTCAAGATTAAGATCGGTGGCTATTTCGAAACGTTAATAAATGAAATAAACAACAGCTCAGTCGAGGCATCATACAACAAATTTGTTGAAACCGTAAATAAAGCAACCAAGGAGGTTGTAGGCTTTCGAAAAAGAAAATCTGTCGATGGCCTATCGAAGGATACCATACAATTATGTGAAAAAAGGAGAAAACTACGGAAAGACATGCTATCGTCTCCTAACTGTGAAAATCGTCAACGAAACTGTAATTGAGGTGATCAAAAACATGTACGAGAAGACCCAATGTGCCGTCAACGTAGATGGTAAATTAACCAGCTGGTTTGAAGTGACAGTAGGTGTTAGACAGGGGTGCTTGCTATCACCAACGCTGTTCAACCTATTCCTGGAGTTTGTGATGGATGAGCTCCAAGAACTACAAGAGGCAACAATCCTTAACAATGGCTTGTGTATTGATGTTCGCTACGCAGATGATACCACCTTGATAGCAGCTGTCTTTGAGAAACTTCAACTCTCCACGAATCAACTACAGGACGCCTGTTTGAAATACGGCATGAAAATCAATACTACAAAATGCAAAGCCATCACAGCCAGCCCTCAGCAAGTTATAATTGACAATAAAAATGTTGAGACTGTTCAAGACTTCATTTTCCTTGGATCAAATGTTCCTATACCTCCAAGGACGTCAAAAGACGAATTGCACTTGCAAATATTGCCTTTGGAAAACTAAAGCAGAAGATCTGGTTAAGGAGAGATGTCTCAAATACTCTTAAAATTCGACTGTACAATGCTCTCATTCTCCCAATCGCAATATACGGCGCGGAAACCTGGTCTCTAACAAAGCTTGATGAAAACAAGCTCTCAGTATTCGAAAACAATTGTATTCGCTCCATACTGGGGATTAGACTCCAGGACCGGATATCACTCAAAAGGCTACGTAAGAGAGCAAAGCTCAAAATGCCGATTGTCTATATGATCAAAAAGAGACGCTTGTCTTGGTTTGGGCATGTAGCAAGACTGCCCGAGGAGAGTCTAGCTAAAATATGTTTGAAAGATGAGTTCCAAGGCACACGAAGGAGAGGTAGACCTGCAAAAAGATGGCAAGATAAAATCAGGGAAGACACAGGTCTTCCATTAGCAACGGCCGAACGATACGCACGTGATAGAACCAGATGGCGAGAGAAAGTTCACAAGTGGGCGAAGCCTCAACCAGAGGTGTGCTGATAAGTCAAGTAAGTCAGATTGTTTTTCTCCTTGTTGCTATCTAAGTTTCATCATCAGGTAGGTCCATTCAGCATATTGATTGTTTTAATATGTTTTTATATATGTGACATTTAAATAATTATATCAAAAACTATTTTCTTCAGTAGCAGCAAGCATAAACATTATGCCCGCTGCTACAGAAGAGATATTTTACTATCGGATATCTAAAAATATTCGCCAGTGCGTTTTGCTTAGAGGTGGACGATAAACCTTTTTATCGGCGATCTAAAAAATATCAGCAATCTGAAGGCTGGTATCCACTTTCGCGCGAAATGTTTTTTCTCAAAAGAGTTTCGCGTGAACAAAAACCGTTACGTCAACTTTGACCAATTGAATTGCTTCATTCTTCAACCGAACAATGACCTTACAAAAACGTTAAAAAATTTTCGCTAATTTGGCGTGAAGGTGGAGACCGGCCTTGATTGGTTAAAAACAGTACATTATATCTTGTATTTTACATGAGAGGGTCGGTTGGACTGACAGGCTCGAATATTAAGCCCGAAGAAAAATGAAGAGTCTAGAATACACCACACTTTGCCCTGTTTTGCTTGCCTTCGAAATGGCGACAGGATGTGAAAAAGATGAGACTTCTGACCAATCAACACCTGATCCAGGCCTGAAGACAACTGAAAATATGAAAAGTCTTGCTTGTTCCTCGACAGAGGCGATACAACCAGCGAAATCGTTCTTTCAGCTATTCCCCGAAGCGGTAGCGAGACCTCGACAGCAAGAACAAGAAAAATCGCCACCAAACAACAAGATCGTCCCCTTATCCCAAGCAACGCAGAGCCAACCGGGATCATATTCATGCGATTTTTGTGGGAAAGAATTTCAAAACAAGGGTGGACGGACAAGACACAGAAACAAATGTATGAAAAAGCAAGAAGACATTCCAGCGTCAACGGCAATCTCTCCAGAAGAAAAAATGGCGTCAGAAAAGACAAACAACACAAATGAAATATCAAACAAAGAAACAGCTATTCATGATGCCTACGAAAGTTCTGTTCATTGGAGACACAACCTCTTTGAACTCCCAAAAGGCGCTTCAGGAAAACTTTTCATAGACGAGATTTGTCATCTTCTGAACGAATGGACAACTGAATCATCATCACAACATTGGTCTATCAAAGCTGCAATGCTCCTTCCAAACCTGATCCTCCAAAGGACCGACAAAAATTGCAAAGCTTCTGAAATTAAAGATCACATCAAAAGAAGAATGCAACTTTGGAAAGATGGTAACATTACAAGCCTCCTGAAAGAAGCTAAAAGTATACAACAACAACAACAACAACAACAACAACAAAGTCAATTGATTCGCAAAGATGTGACGAAAACATTCACCAAGCTTATGCTGAAAGGAAAAGTTCAATCAGATGTACGACTTCTATCAGAATCTTCGAAAGGAGTGCTGCCACCAACAGTAGAAACTATCAATGGTTTGAAAGAGAAACATCCAGAGGCAGCTCAACTGAATGACGAAATGTTGCTACTTGGTCCGGTTCGAGAGATTGACGCAATAATCTACGATGGCATCAATTCCGAGCTGATAAGAAGGTGTATTCTGCGCACCAGAGGATCACATGGTCCCTCGAATCTTGATGCCGATGCTTGGAGACGAATGACAAATAACAAAGTCTTTGGTTCATCCGCAAACGATCTTTGCCACGCTGTCGCTTTAATGGCAAGGAAACTTTGTTCAATGGAAACAAAAGATCTCGCATCAACTGAAGCACTATTAGCATTCCGTCTCATTCCACTAGACAAATCACCAGGAATACGACCCATCGGGATTGGTGAAGTCTTGAGAAGAATTATGGGAAAAGCTGTCTCGTATATTGTCAAGCAAGATGTAATCAAGACTGCTGGATATCAACAACTGTGTGCTGGACAACAAGCTGGAGTCGAGGTTGCAGTCCATGCAATACGAGAGTCCTTTGAAGAAGATGACACAGAGGCGTTTATCCAAGTCGATGCAAAGAACGCCTTCAATTCTCTAAATCAGAAAACTACACTTCACAACAAAGATGAAGATATTATGTCCCGAATTGGCAACTTATATCCATAACTGTTATTCAAGACCGGCACGTTTATTCATCAATGGTGGAGGAGAAATTTCCTCCAACGAAGGAACTACACAAGGAGACCCGGTTACCATGTCTATGTACGCACTCGGTCTGACACCGCTTCTAACAACACTTGAAACCAACAATGTCTTGCAGGTGGCATTTGCAGATGACATCACTGGGGCAGGCAAGTTGAGAGTGCTCAAGATCTGGTGGGATGCAATTATAAAGCATGGTCCACTCCTTGGATATTTTGTTGAAGAATCAAAGTCTTGGCTAATTGTAAAGGAAGAAAGTTCTGACACTGCAAGAGAGCTTTTCAAAAGCTCGCCGATCAATATAACAACGAGGGGTAGAAGACATCTTGGCACTTTCATCAGTGATGAACCAACAAAAGACGCCTTGATGGAGAAGAAAGTCGAGGAGTGGGTATCAGAACCCCACCTTCTTCAAGATATCGCGAAGACTCAACCACATCTTGCCTTCGCTGCGTTTATCCATGGTCTACGACACAGATATGTATATATCATGAGGACGACACCAAACATAAAAGAACACCTTAAACCTCTAGATGAAGCCATCGATGCATTGATCAAGACTCTCTTCCAAGGGCATGAGTTCAACTCTCTGGATCGTAAACTGCTCTCCCTTCCACCAAGATTTGGTGATCATTCCGTCAGAGATGTGCGAACGGGAGTACATAAATTCCATCAAAGTGACTCGTTCTTCAAAAGAAAAGCTAAAAGATCACCAAAAAGTGTATGAGGAAGATTCCCAAGAGCAAATGAAGATCAAAATAGCGATCAGGGCAGTTAAACGGAGGGACAACCAAAAACAACTTGATGACATCAAAGAAGAGGTTCAATGCCAATTGAAGCTAAAATCGATTGAAGCTTCTACGGAGAATGGTGCTTCCCTTTGGTTGACAGCTCTGCCAATCAAGTCAAATGGATTCTATCTTGAGAAACAAGCCTTCTGGTATGCAATCTTTATTCGCTATAACATCCCGTTGAGGCGTCTACCAACAACATGTGTCTGTGGTTTGGCTTTCGACATCCAACACGCAATGAACTGTCCTCGGGGCGGTTTCATCATCTCCCGACACAACGAGCTTCGTGATCTTACTGCCGAGATCGCAAAAGAAATCAGCAACCATGTTATAGTCGAACCTACACTTACTCCGTTGACTGGCGAACGGATGACATACAAGACAGCCATCAAGACGGAAGGATTGAGAACGGATGTCGCAGTCAAAAACTTCTGAGTGAAGGGGCAATTAGCATTTGTCGACATAAGGGTTTTTAACCCATTAGCTAAGAGCCACCTTAACCAGAGTCTTCAGGCTGCACACAAGAAGAACGAGAACGAGAAAAAGAGGTGCTACAACGAAAGAATTCGAACCGTGGAAGGAGGATCGTTCACACCGCTGGTCTTCACCTGTTTCAGAGGAATGAGTCGTGAATGCGATCGTTTCTTTTCACACGCGGCAACCCGAATCTCGGAGAAGCGCAACATTCCAAAGTCTATGGTAATAAACTCCATACGCGCAAAGTTAAACTTCTCCTTATTACGATCCTGCTTGCTTTGCATACGAGGAACACGAAGGAATCAACATTCCATCGAGATGGCTGATGTTGATTTCGCCGAAATGGCAAATAACTTAAACCAGAACATTTAATGCAAATTTCTATTAATTTTTATACTTTTTAATCATTTATCGCATGAGTATTCCGTGTGTTTTCTTTCAGCCCGGCGTGACCGCAAGGTTATGCTAAAGTCCCTGGGTCGTTTTTTTGTATGGTTTTGTTTTGTTTTGTTTTTCCTGTCTTACCTGTCATTCTTTTTTTGCAGTCACTTTATAGTTTATTGCATATTTGTTTTATTCTTTATTTTAGTCAACGAGTTATATATTTCGATTGTACTTTAGTGAAATGTATTTTACATGTGCAACGTATAACTTGACGAAAAGATGTTGTTGCGTTGTAGCGGTAGAAGTAATCTAACGTCACTTTGCTACAAAAATGCCCTGCACTTTTTTTCAACGCAAAAAGTGCATTTATTGGGTCGCCAATTTTAGTCGTTTCGAAGGTTTCTGCAGGTCAATTATCTCAAACCATCTGTCCATAGTTTTCACTTACCCAGTAAAACAATGTTAAATTTTTTTCATGATGATACGTTCTTGTTTTGGTGTGCCAACCGGTGTTGTATCAACGGAATCAGCCAGATTGGTATGGCACCCACTCGACGATGACACGCCCTCTTTTTTACGTTGTTTTTTGACTTCCTCCTCGCAACGATTACGGAAGAAATAAAGAATACTATTCATACCGGAATTAGATACTAAAATCACATTGACCCAAAATTCTACTTTACCGTAAATGATTCGATTTAAGGCGTAGGGTACGGTGAACATTATAAATGATCCGGCGACAAAAACACAGACCAGGTTAACTTTATTATGTGACGTTTTCTGTTGGTGCGGTAGTTTAGCTTTCTTTTTAGCTAGCCGCACTCTGTAATAATTAGTGAATATATGAGGGCTAAGAGGATATCAGCGCCTAAAATGAATCCAGATAAAAGTAACTGCATGAATTTTCTGTACACTAGTATTTTGTATGCTAGTAATATTTTACGGAATTGAAGCGGCTTTTCGGAGGGCAGTTGCCGTGTAGTTCGTGGGCGGTTCGTTCGATTACGTCCACCATCAGTGAGGTTTGATATTATATGGTGTATTGTAATGGGTGGAGCTGTTGTGATGGTTGATAAGGGCGTTAAGTCGGTATTTGTGAGGGCGGTGGTGGTATTATGATTATCGTCTTCATCTTCAACTAATTCAAATTCGTATTGATCTTGAAATAAATGTCCCCTATCATTTGTATAATGTAATGCTAAAGCCACTACAATCCCAAGCATCCATATCGTGGATAAAATTGTATATACTTTCTTACGAGTCATGAATATGTTGTGTTTAATGGGGCGTACAATAGCCCATAGTCTATCCAAAGCGATAAAAACGAGATGAAAAATCGAACACAAAACGAATAAGATATAAGTGCTGGTTGTCAATTCAAGTACTACCTCATTTTGCCATTCCCCGAGAACGACCACACACATAGCTCCATTGGACAGGCCAAATAACAGATCCGAAAATGACAAACTGAGTAAAACTACTTCGTAAATTTTCTTCTTTCGCTGTATACGTAAGATCATGATGATTTCCGCCACGTTCAATAAAGCTACGATTAAACCGATCGCGAGATCGATAGACCGCTTAATTTTTTCCTCTTCCATTCTTTGTAGTGTTGGAAGAGGGCGTCACCGGCCGTCTCTTGGTAGGAGGGTGCTAGTTAAAGCCAGTCATTGAGTAGGATGTAGCCGTCCGTGCCCATCACCTTTGAACGGTTGGAAAGTTGTGTCCATTAAATGTTGTTAATATCAAGTCTTTGATTTGCGCCCTGTGTAAAAGCAGGAAAGAGATATTTGGATTTTTCAATATTTTCTAATTATAATGAGTAATAAAACGAGAATAACTTTTGTATGAGATTATTGAATTACGTTGGTTGCGAATGAAAACATAAAGGTATTTTGTCGTGTTTCATGGAAAAATCAAAATACAATAGCCGCATGCTTTTTCACCGTTCAACATATTGTCGTGTTTCAAGATCCATGAAAATCGTTAATTAATCGATATATTGTACTTGTGGGTATTGCTTATAGAATAATGGCTTCATTTTCTCAAGTTACAAACAGACGAAGGGATACTTGAGGTGGTTTCTTTGGATTCCCATATAAGGAATACAATGATAAGCATTGCTCTCCAATTTTACAACAATTGCGTGGATCAGAAAAAGAACTCTTATACCACCAGTCCTTCTTTAAAGGTTTTGTTATTAAATAAGAGTGATATCGTTTGCTTACTCTTCAATTTTAATGGATGTGGGGAAAGATAGCTCAGAACGTACCCTGAGTATCAGAGGTTAAGTTTTCGAAGGATATTAACCTCTGAAGACCGATAATAGAAATTTTATCGCGCATGTGTCAATCTAATCATTGTAGAAAGAATCAAAGATGAAGAGCAAATAATACCTTATTAATGTCTAGCAAACTGTATCAGTATGCAGTTTACTATTTACGAATTCCCCAGAAACCTCCAAGTGTAATCGAAGTGAGTTTCTTTCGAAAGAAATCTTTTACATGATTCCCAAATGTATAACAGGAAATGTCACTTTCAATTGAATCGAAATAATAGACATACTTTATGTTATGATTCTCTATCACTGACTCTTTTTAAAAAGCATTGATGATATTTTTTTGTTGTGTTTTCAACGACGGGAATAAAAATGTCAACTTTGAACCTCATCCAAGATCTTGGATGGTCGTCATGGTTACTTTTGTCTTCGTTGATTGCGCGATGAATAGAATCTCGATTCGTCGGCACAGCGTAAATATATGATTTTGAGCTGTGCTTTTCACGGTACTCAGAACGAGGAAAAGAAAAATATTTTTTTGCTTATATCAGCATAATATAACTTTTACTTATCTTCCACGCTCTACATGCAATGCACTGTCGGATATTTTTAGTTACCGTCAACATGAAAAATATGAGCAATCTGATTGCCTAAAAAGTACTAAACTAAATTAGAACAGTTACATTTTAGACTTTGTAAATGTGTAATTTTGTGCAAAAAGAAAAAAAATAACCAGAAAAACTTATAAAATCTGGTGAAAATCGACCTAAGCTGTCAGTATCGCTCTGATTTTGTTTTATTTTAATAAAAACTATTTATAAATTTGAATATGGGGGGCTGGAGGATATGACATTTTTTGTAACTCCTATTTCTGGTTTGAAAAAGAGAAAATAATTTATTTTGTTTATATTTTGTTAGAATTTAATTTATAGAAAATTTCATATGTTCCTAGTTAAAGTTCTTATAGAAAATTTATGAAAATCATACAAATCACTTTATCTTATTTATAAGCACATTTTTTCTTATAAAATGATGTTCTTAACATAGTATTATGCTTATAGAAAAAACCTTTATATTTTTAATTACCATTTAATTAGTTTCTCTCCTTTTTTCTGACACACTATAAATTGAGCTGATTTCTCTTTTTGTGACACCATAGACTTTGAAAAAGCCTTTGACAAGGTGTGGCACAAAGGACTCTTGTACAAACTTAAAGCTCTGGGAATGCCTGATGAAGACCTATTTATCATAAAAAGCTTCCTTGAAGACAGAAGTTGTTACATCCAAAATGGCAAAGAGAAAAGTGATACATTCACACATGAAAACGGTGTTCCTCAAGGTAGCTGTCTTAGCCCACTGCTTTTCATTTTGTTTGTTGTTGACATTCTAACCCATGACAAAGTCAAACAGACTAAGTTTGCTGATGATCTGGCACTCATGGCACAGGTCAGCAAAGGAAAAAGACGAAATAACATTAACCCAGCTAACAAAGATCTCCAAAAACTACTCAGCGACATCAACAAGTGGTGTTTGAAGTGGTGAATGAAGATCAACGTCAAAAAAACAATCTTACTACGTATCTCCAAGGGCATACCTATTATTACCAACTACACAATAGACAATCAACCCATCACATCTAAACTGGAATGTAAATTCTTAGGTATGACCCTCGACTCCACTCTAAGCTTGAACTCTCATTTATCCAAGAAGATAGGTCAAGCTCACTCTAAACTAGATTATCTGATCAAGATGAATAACCTCAACTTTAGTATGAAGGCTAAAAGAAAGGCATATATCCAACTTATCAGACCCATTCTAGAATATGGATAAGCAATGCTGTGCACTCTTTCAAAAGTCAATGAATCCAAACTTGAGATCTTCCAGAACAAGTGTTTGAGATTAGTCACAAACTCCTCCAAGTACACTAGAATCCAAACACTCCAGGACGAGAGCAACATTAAACCATTATGCAAAAGGATTAAAGATCTTGCCAAATCTTGGTTGACCAAAGCTAAGTCCAACGATAAAAACAGTGTTTCTCTGATTCGTGAAGTCTACTTCAATGGTTTTGACAATCTTCTAACTCCTCATGAGGTTATTTCTAACCATACCTAGATACTATGTCACAAAAAAATCTTCATTTAATACACACACACCTCCAACCTTTTCTCTTACCCTTATTGGGAACCTCACCTTCGACATAGTATCTATTTTAACATTCGTGGATATCTTATGACACAAAAAAATCTTCATTTCATGCACACACACCACTTCTCTGACTTCTCCCCCCTGGGTCTACATCTCTGTCATAATATATTTTTAACTATTTTTAACACTCTATCTCTGATACATAAACCAAACCAAATAAAAATATTGTAATTCTCTCTGAAAGTACTTATCAATTAATCACATTTAATAACTACTACATATTCCTCCACCACAAAAAGACATACTCCATTGCTAACAAACATCTATAGATAATCTTCTTTCACGTACTTGAGATACACACCTTTAATCAAGTATATAGTGGAAAAGGGCCTAGTCAGGTCAACCACTCAAAACAAACAAATCAAACCTTTTTGTGACACTCTTGTGTTAGACATGAAAGTGTCAACATGTCAAGCATGAGAAGAAGAAAACAAATTTTGAGACTTAGAATTTGTTTACATTTACACTTGCACCACTTTCTATTACATTGACTGACTTGTCTATATGTTGGTTTGTGTACACATTGGCTTTACTTTTCACCAGCTCACACATGTGGCCAATTTGGTAAGTTTTTCAGCCACTCCTTTTGCTTTTCTGTTTGCATGGCCACATTTTGTTTTCTTTGCCTCATCAGCTCATCAGTCCAGTGTTGAGGCACAACACCTGGACTTAAGTTAAGTTAGGTTAAGTTTTTCTTAGTTTTCTTTACACTATATTTTGATATCTTGATAGCTATACATCTTCCCAGATGCCTTTCTTACAGGATCTGGACTTTTGTCATATTCTGGACTTAGTCATTTTTCACATTCTAGTCTTAGAATTTAGTTCTTTTTTATTTATTTGTTTCTAGTTACTACGGTGGCCGAGAACTGCACAAATACTATTTTTCGATACACAGGTTCAAAAAATACGCAAAAAAAATAAAAAGTACGCAAAAAAAACAAAAAGTACGCAAAAAAAAATAAAAACTACGCAAAAAAAATAAAAAACTACGTAAAAAAAATAAAAATAAAAAGTACGCAAAAAAAATAAAAAGTACGTAAAAAAATAAAAGTATGCAGAAAAAATAAAAAGTACGCAAAGAAAATAAAAAGTACACAAAAAAAATCTTCTAGCCGCCCGTCGTCCGGGCCGAGAAGACCGGCTGAGAAGGGATCTGGGCCAGAATTTGCACGCTGAGCTTCCCCGTTGAGGCTCCATAGGCACACACGAACTTCACTGTAGAGACTTTGTCTCGTTTACTTTTAAGTTTTCATTTTTATCCTGTTATTTGTTGTAAGGTTATCGAGTCCCGTGCTAGCCACTTTCGTTTTGTTGTGCATCGTGTTTTCACTCGACCGCCATTTCTTAGAAGTTATTTATACCTAAATATGGTGGTCATTTTCACCAAAATGAAGCTTCATTTTCACCAAAATGAAGCTAGCATAAGTGTCGCAGCGTGAGCGTGCGTCAGATTCAAGTCGAAAGTGGTTATAAAAAGTGTTCTAGCCATTTATATAGAAAGGACGCAACCTACACCCATTAGTGACCTTTTACAAAAAAAATGAAGTTCATAGCTGCTTCCAATTTTTCAGTTAGTCGAGGAACGTGTCCCTGACTGACTTTAACCAAAATGTGGAAAAGTGGAATTCGGGCTTTCTGGTCAACTTGAATATGGGGTTGGGGGTGGAGGATATAACATTTTTTGGAAATTCCTCTTTCAGACATTCTGACGTTTGACCGGACAGCAGGACAAACCCCGCTGGACATTCAAAATTACCCTCAAACGGAGCAAAATAACCACCAGACAGACAAAGTAAGTCTACCCCACAAATGTAGATTTTTCACTACCCCGGACACTTTATCCTCCACCCCCATGTATGAACATTTTCTGTAAGAGCCTAATATGTTTTCGACTATTCTTAGGCTCTAAATAAACGGCCCCCACTTGTTAACTTTTCGAAAATTTTTCAACCCCCTCCCCCCGGACTTTATTAGGACCCCCCGTTTATTAATTTTTCAGAATATTTTCAGCTGTCAAAAAGAAGGCCCTTCATTTTTATCTAAAAAGCCTGATTTTAGCCTATTTTTACCTTATTTTTTGGTTTTCAGAAGTACGATTTCTAACCCCCCGGCAATTAGGTCCCCCCAGTTTATTAGAATCTTGAAAATTTTCCAACCCATCCCCGTATATTTGGAACATAAGAGTACCATCGTTAGCTTATCATAATTTGAAACTTTGATATCGTCATAAGTATCGTCAAGCTATCAAACCATTACTGCCCCACCCTCAAGAGGGAGTAGTCGAGGAGGAAGTCTCTTTGCTTCGCGTAAAGAAATCGTAGGGGATAGGCTTTAAAAAATTTCGTTCGTTTCGTTTCGCCGTCTTAAGTAAGTATCGAGTTTATGTATCGGAGGATATCGAGGGCGACGGTATGTGAAATGATTAAAAACAAAGTTGATAGTTGATGTATACTATACCGCCTTTGCTCACCTAAACAGACAAAGGTATTTTGGTGTTTTTACCGTCGCCGAGCAAAGTGGACGGTGAATTTGGAGACATGTCAACTTTGTCTTATACCGTCCCCCTCGAATTATCTCGAATAGAAATACATAAGCTCGCTAGTGATGAATGTGGGGAGGATGAGGGAATGAACGGAATACGTGAAGAAAGGGAATGTGGGACAAAGGGAATACGGGGCGGGATAAGGGTAATAAAATTATCTCCTTTGTGTAGCAGACAAGATACGTTGGAAGAAGCTTTATGTATGGACCCGGTCCAAGCCTTCTTCGGTCCGCTGTAGGATTTTTTTGTACATTTTTATTTTATATTTTTTTGTGTACTTTTTATTTTCTTAGCGTACTTTTTATTTTCTTTGCGTAGTTTTATTTTTTGCGTAATTTTTATTTTTTTTGCGTACTTCTTATTTTTTTTGCGTACTTTTATTTTTTTGCGTACTTTTTATTTTTTTTGCTTACTTCTTTTTTTTTGCGTACTTTTTATTTTTTCTACGTACAGTATATGGCCCCCAAAACGGAGACGGCCCCCAAAACGGAGGTTTTCATTAAAATGAAGATTCTGACTTGTAGATTTATCAGAATTAAACGATTTTTGTTTATTTTGAAAGAATGATGGTTATACTTAAAAATGAGCCTGTTTTTGCTGGTTTGAGACAGATTCAAAATAACATATTTGCGTCTAAAGGAAATATTTTAACACCAAAATTAGATAAAAATTGCATATAACTCACTCTAGCTCCTTGGATATTGAAAATAAGTTATGAAAACGGGGTATAGGAAACTTTCTACACCTAATGCTGTTCAGAAAATGCAAATACATCTGTGACTTTAGAGGCTGGGTAAAAGATATAGCATCTTGAAGGTCAACCAGTATTTTGGAGCCCTAGAATCAGCATTGACAAAACCGAAAATTCTAAATATGAGAAAAAGAAAAAATCTTGGAATTCTATTCCTATCACCTTGAGTTAATAGTTTATAACAAAAAATTAACATTATATATAAAATTTTTCGCTGAATCAGCAAAAACGGCAAATTCTGTCATTTTTTTGCAAAATATAGGAGAAAAATATCTTTAAAGCTTAATATTTTCAGTTTCAGTTAAGCTTTTTTTCTAAATTTTTTAAAGCTTATTCCATACATGAATGGAACTATTTTCAAAAGAGATTTGTTTTCAAAAACTTGATTAAGACGTTTTTAAATCAAAATTGTCGTTTTGAAAATTTCTAAATTTTCAGTTTGGACTTTGCAATATCGAAAATCTTGAAATATTTCATAAAAATCATAAATTTTACATCCATCGGGTCGTAAATTTAAGGGAAAACACAAATATGTTCTTAGTTTTTCCCCCTATTACCACTGGGCTTAATAATTTGATTTTAACTACACCTCCGTTTTGGGGGCCCCAAACCTGCATTTTGACAACCAGGGGTATACTTGTAAAATTTTATCAAATAAATTTATGCCCAAAACCCTCTAAATCATATTTCAAAACTATGGTCAAAATTTTGTATTCATATCTTAAAGATATCTCGAGAAATCGCTAAAATTTCAAACCTCCGTTTTGGGGGCCATTAGAAAAAAGCTACCTATCTTTAAGCGATTGAAAAATATTGTTGAAATTGAAAATTTTGAAAAAGAACTTCCAGGAAATAAAGTAGAAATGTTAAAGGTTTTCATGCAGCAAAAATTTTTGTAAAATCTCTTTTCCTCTAGATTTGAGAGAAATTTCAAATTTGATCGCCGTTTTGGGGGCCACATACTGTAGTTTTTTATTTTTTTTGCGTACTTTTTATTTTTTTTGCGTAGTTTTTGTTTTTTTGCGTACTTTTTATTTTTTTCGCGTATTTTTTGAACCTGTGTATCGAAAAATAGTATTTGTGCAGTTCTCGGCCACCGTAAGTTACTTATGTTTGTCTTAATTTTTATTTACAGTTTGAACCTCTTGTAATCACATGAATGAAAGAAAGATAGCTGACATGCTGATCTAAATCATTTTGCAAAGTTACAAACATTCCCTGCTAGTGTGCAGTCTGGCACCGCAACACCTTCAAACTGAGTTACCCAAAAATGGGCAAGTTTACCCCCGGACAAGGCAAATTTGGAAAAATTTTTCACAACCCCTCCCCGGGTACTATATCCTCCAGCCTCTCCCCCCCCCTTCGAAAAACCCATTAATAAAACCAGTTACTCAGTTATTTTTGCCATACTCTAAAATACATAATGCTTTTCAGAATATGAATTAATCCATAATTAAAATCGGATAATACATTAATACAATAATGACCGGTTAGTGAGGGCTGTACTGAGAAATATTGCCCGAGGTCAAGTAACGACCGAGCTTGCGAGGTTGTTGAGTTAACCGATTTCTCGGTCATTATTGTATTTGTTAACCGTTTCCTTCAGCTTCGATTGATTTTTAGCGCTTTATCCAGTAAAAATAGCGAAATAAAGCAGAAAAAACAAGCGAAAAGAGATAAAAAATTGCTATAATTTCTGACGTCAGAAATAAAAAATGAGAGAAATGATGTCAACGCATTGTTCATTTTCCTTTGAAAAAGTGACGTCACAATAAATTTTCCTAACGACGGGCAACTCTGGACAATGTAGGCCCGTCGTCATGCGAAAAGAACCAATTGCATTGCGCAAAAAGTTGTGTAGCCCGCTTCGAAAAAATAACCGGTTAACAATATGTTATAACAAATCAAAACATACCAAGGCATTATTATGTTTTGTTAACCGGTTACTTTTTCGAAGCGGGCTACATGGCTTTTTGCGCAATGCAATTGGTTCTTTTCGCATGACGACGGGCCTACATTGTCCAGAGTTGCCCGTCGTTAGGAAAATTCATTGTGACGTCACTTTTTCAAAGGAAAATGAACAATGCGTTGACATCATTTCTCTCATTTTTTATTTCTGACGTCAGAAATTATAGCAATTTTCTATCTCTTTTCGCTTGTTTTTTCTGCTTTATTTCGCTATTTTTCCTGGATAAAGCGCTAAAAATCAATCAAAGTTGAAGGAAACGGTTAACAAATACAATAATGACCGGTTTTTTTCGGGCTGTACTGAAAATATTGCCCTCGGTCAACGCAACAACCTCGCAAGCTCGGTCGTTACTTGACCTCGGGCAATATTTCTCAGTACAGCCCTCACTAACCGGTCATTATTGTATTAATAATGCACAATATATGATTATATAAAAGCATGATACATAAAACGCTATTAAATTTTATTATTTTTTAAAGATATCACATTTAGTCCGGCAGCCAAACCTGAAAAATGGCATTTTGCTTAACCCAAGATTCTAAAGGATAAACTATATATTTTTGGAATTCTCAACTATCCTAGTTTAAGAAATGCTCGGTCCCCAAAGCTAATTCCTGGTCATTTTTTCATAATGGGCCAGAGTTTAGGGGGTACTTTTTACCCTTTGTAAGGATTTGTTAAGGAAAATATCTTTCCATGTATGATATAATTTGCTATATCTCATGAATAAATTGACCAATTGCTTTGAAACTTCACCAAAAGCTTCAAGATAGATTGGTGATCGTCATTGGCAAAAGATTTTTGCGAAAAATTATTTTTGGGGGTTTACCTAGGAAAAAATAGGGAAAATTTGGGTATTTTCACTGAATATTGACACTTTATAAGACTGGGACCTACCCAAACAACTTTTAATGAGGCACGAACTTTGTGTTATGATAAAATTTGATGCAATACACCAGAAAAATTTCTTGTCAACTGTATTTAGTTTCATTTTCGAAGCTTCAGGGGGTAAAAATGCCCATTTTATTGAATTTTTACATAATTTGAGCAATTTTCACTGCTTGTCTCGCCTAAAATATCTTCGAAAATAGTTTTAACTTGATCTTTGTAATATACACTAGAAAATTACAATGCTGACTTGAAACTCTCACATACAGGGTGCAGTTGGAGAAACCAGGGCGTAAAGTTGCCAATTTTAAACAATTTTTATCGTTTTTATTGATTTTTGGGCCCATTTGACCCATAGAACAGTATTAAGGTGTACAAAGTTTGAACTACTGGAAACATGAATATTTTGGCAGAAAGGAAAGCAATTTGTGGTTTTCATTGTCCGTCATCATGGATACAGGTGGTAAATCAGGGGTAAATATGCCATTTCTAGTTCGCAGTAGCCTGAGTTTGGAGGTTTTTCTTGAGAAGGTTTCTCAAAAACCTAAATTTTTAGGATGGAAACCAGCTCTAGCAAACTTTAAATTACAACAATTTCATAATTTCTTAGTCCTTTTGATGACAGCTGCACAATATTTTGATGCTTTTAACTGAAGTTATGGCTGCATAGTTACAGTGACTTAATGTAACTTTGTTAGCTTTTGCTCTGAAATCTTGTGTTGCTTCTCAGGACCTCCCGAAATGGTCCCTACTAGCAGTGTTTTTAGTACAATTATTATCTGGAGTCTGGTACTTGATAAATAATTGCTAGAAGGCGTAGAAATAAAACTGATATTTTGCAGGTTAAGGGGATACGGCCTGCCTGACGAAGAAAGCCAAATCATCTTCGATGAAAGTAGAGCTTGATGTTCTCTATAAGGTCATGGCTTTGAGGTAACTTCTCTTTTTTTCCGCCATTTTACTTTCCTTATAACAGTAGCTTGCCTCAAAATAAGAATTTCTAATTAAAAACCGGCAGTAGTGAGCGTTTCGGGAAGTAAAAGCTGATAAAACTATGCTAAATCACTGTAACGTAGCCATAACTTCAGTTAAAAGCATCGAAATGTTGTGTAGTTGTCTTTAAAAGGGCTAAGAAATGATCGAATGGTAATTTAAAGTTTGTTAGAGCTGGTTTCCATCCTAAAAATTTAGGTTTTTGAGGAAACTTCTCAAAAGAAAAACATCTGAACTCAGGCAATTGCGCTGTATCCCTGATGCCTGATAATGAAAACCACGGATTGCTTTCCTCTATTGTCTATCAGAAAGTATCAATGTTTCCAGTAGTTAGAAATCAAATTTTGCACACCTTAATACTTTTCTATGGGTCCAATGGGCCCAAAAATCAATAAAATCCACTAAAATGGGCAATTTTACCCCCTGGTTTGTCCAGTTGCACTCTGAATGTGATAGTTTCAAGTCAGCATTGTAATTTTCTAGTGTATATTACACAAAGATCAAGTTAAAACTATTTTCGAAAATATTTTAGGCGATATGAGCAGTGAAAATTGCTCAAATTATGTAAAAATTCAATAAAATGGGCATTTTTACCCCCTGAAGCGTCGAAAATGATACTAAATACAGTTGACAAGAAATCTTTCTGGTGTATTGCATTAAGATTTATCATAACACAAAGTTTGTGCCTCATTAAAAATTGTTTTAGTTGGTCCCAGTCTTATAAAGTGTCAAAATTCAGTGAAAATACCCAATTTTTCCCTATTTTCCCCCAGGTAAACCCCTAAAAATATTTTTTCGCTAAAATCTTTTGCCAATGATGATCACCAATCTATCTTGAAACTTTTGGTAAAGTTTCAAAGCAATTGGTCAATTTATTCAAGAGATATAGCAAATTATATCATACATGGAAAGATATTTTTCTTAACAAATCCTTACAAAGGGTAAAAAGTACCCCCTAAATTTGGGCCTAGTATGAAAAATTGACCAGGAATTGGCTTTGGGGACCGAGCATTTCTTAAACTAGGATAGTCGAGGATTCCAAAAATATATAGTTTATCCTGTAGAATTTTGGGTTAAGCAAAAGTGCTTATTTAAGGAGATATAGGATTTGGCTCCTGGACTAATTTTACAATAAAGATGTTAGGTTCGTAAAATTCAACTTTAACCTAACCTTGGAACCTCTGTGTCAAACACACGTACTTCTCCTCCCTTGGATCGAATTATCCAAAATATCGTACCCGATGTGAAAAATGCGCTAGAAATTTATCACAATTTGAAATAGCTCTTGCTTAACTCTAATTCATATTTTAAAACCCCAACTAGCCCGGAAGCCTGACGAGGAAAAACAGTTAACTGAATCCTATATATCCTGTCCATCCACTATTTCTCTCAGTTTGAAAAAAATTTAGCCTTATCTTTCGTTATCCTTTTCGCCAAAAAGGTTCTAAATTCAAGAAAGTTTTAAAATCAAAAACTAGGTAATCTTTGTATAAAAATACAAGAATGAAAAAAGTTCGGAAAAAAATAATATAGCCTTATATCTCTTTGGTTATCCTTTTTGCCAAAAAGGTTGTAAATTCAAGAAAGTTTTAAAATGAAAAACTAGGTAATCTAAAAAGTTCCGAAAAAACTATAGCCGTATCTCTTTCCTTATCCTTTTCGTCTTCAAAAAAGGTTCTAAATTCAAGAAAGTTTTAATATAAAAAACTAGGTGTTCCTTTACAAGATACAAGAATAGAAAGTTCGGGGAAAAAATCTGTGTTTCTAACGTTTCATCAATCTGTTGAAAATCACACTTAGTTTCGTTTTATCTCTGTAATGAATGGTATACATTTTCTGCAGCTTTCTTGATCTTTTGATATGCGCGTCGGGGTAAATTTGACAACTGCTCCCCCATCTTATACACTTTGTCTTGGATGAGTCCTTCGGTCTTAGACTTTTTCAATTCTTCATGAATTTCCTTAAAGATATGGCCATTATGTGGTAACTTTGTCAGCATTATTATTTTGGCATTAACGCTTTCGGGTACCAAACTGTGCTTTTGATTCTGCATTCTATCAGCATATTTTTGTTGTATCTTTTTCAAACCTTTAGCTAACATTTTCATCTTGTCACAGCTTTCGTTTAATTCAATCAACTGTAACAGAAGATTTTCATCTTCTCTAAGCTTTTGCAATAGACTAACGTATTTGCTTCGACGTTTGTCGTAAACCTGACAAAGCTCCTCCTGATCGAGACTCTTCTCACTGGAACTGAGCAAACATTTTCGTTTAGATGCCAGATCATGCAGCTCACTTACCATGGCAGTCTTCTCGAATTCATCAATCTCCCCCAACGTTTCAACTTTAAGTTTTCCCATCTTCGTAACCAATGATACCTTTTCGTCTATGGCTTTTAGTTTGTCTTTGTTTTGCTTGATGATGCCTTGCAATTTGACTAGGTCATTCTCGGAAAGCTCTTTAACTTTCTCTTGGCGCTCATCTTGGAGGCGTACCAAATCACCAAGATCTTGACTGACTTTCACCAGTTCTCTATCAATGCATTGCTTGACCAGCATTTCCTCTTTCAACAGACAATGATGGTTCAAGAACTGTGCAAAGAATACAAGGATATCGATGATGACTTCAAATTCAAGCTCAAGATCTTTCTTTCGTTGATTGATATCCTTGATCTCCAATGCAAAGACTTTATGAGCTTCGTTCAACTCGTAAGCAATGTGTATATGTTCATCCTTAGAATGATCACATATTCGACATTTCAGTGACCAGTCAAAAGCCTTGCATAGAAGCAACATCAACGAGCCAGGCTTGTCGTGTGAAACAAAGGGGACCAGACAATTATGGCAGCACACGTTGTGGTACATCTTCTTGACAATTTCTTTCCCCTCCTAAAAGGGATAAACAAGTTATAATACCCGAAAGCAATGCGTCAACCAGTGACGTGTCAATCAGGCGGAGTAGGCCCATACCATTGAGTTTAAATCGCCGAAGGGTTTAGAATTGAATTTCTTGGATTGGAAATAAAGCCATTTATTTCCCATTTGAATCACGTAACCCGCGTTGTTTTCTTACATACGCCAAATTTAAAGTAAAATCCATCGCTAGATTTCGAAAATATTGTTCAATCTCTTGAACCAATGAACGAAAACCCTTACAGTTTGTAAGGCATCATTTTTTATTGCTTGAGAAAGGTTGAAGATTCCTCTTTAGCCTTTTGCGCTTTAAACTCAAGGGGCTGCACCTTTTTTGAAACACTGTCAAGCAGGCAGATTAAAAATTTAAGAGAAACCACGTTCTTATTGCGACCGTAGTGCAGTGGGTAGATCATCCGGCTACGGTTCTCAAGGTTGTGGGTTCAACCCCCAGCTGGGTCATACCAAAGATTCTCAAAATGGTACTTGATGCCCCTCTGCTTGGGATCAAGGGTGTGTAGAGAAATCCAGGGAAAAAGAGTGGCGCCCTCCCCTTCCTTCGGGTAGATAGCTATCGAAAGAGGAGCCTTTGGGCTGCGACTGCGGTCGCAGACTTACTTACTTTAGATTTAAAGCAACTAATTGATAAATATGATTTAAAAACTATCGTTCGCTTTTTGTTGAGTAGACAAAATCGGTTATTATGGACTCTCAATGGACATATTTTAGAGAGTTATGAGCGAAAGGTTACCTCGAAGATACTTTGCTTCTTAAAGCAAGCTGGATTGTTGCACACTGTGATCGGCGTTCTTAGCTTCTTGTAGATTAGAACCTTCTCGTTGATTTCAATAAGATCAATACCATCAAGTGCTCCTCCACAACCTTCTTTTCGACCCTCTACTTCTTGGTCCTCCGCTCCTTCACCATTCTCTTCTCTGTCTGCTTCATCTATATTTGTTTCTTGAGTAAGAGGCTCCTCTTCCTCCTCTATAGCTTTTGCTCCTTCAAGATTCAAATTAGCATTTTCATCTTTTATTTCTTCATCAGCTCCTCCTTGGTCCTTCTTAGGATCGTCTTTGACTTTGATGACACTCCTTCCTGTCTGCTTAGCCAGATTATCATAGGTTTGGTTGACGAGGGCGTAATTTTCTTCATTGATTTTGCAGACGTAAACGAGAGGTGCAATCATCATTTTGATGATGGATTTACTGTCGTTAATGGCTATTATAGTGTCGGTTTTGTGAGCTGGTAATTGGTTGATATGGCCAAGCATATTAAGACAGTTTTTAACGGATTTGTCCCAGCAGTATTGCATTTTGCTTCGGCTGTCGGTTGGTTGGTAGTTATTGGCGGCAGTTGCAAGATAGCAGAAGGGTGAGTTATCGAAATAGAACACATTACTACGTTTAATTCGAAGATTCACCTTGCTCTTTAAGAAGTTTTTCAGTGCTGGAAGGTGTTGGATGTCATTGAAGTCGCAATTGTTCGAGTGAGTAAATGAAAAGATGACATTGCTTTTTGCTGATTCGTCAAGTTGGCTGAATAGAGTCTTAAGAGATGTAGCAAATCCTGGATCAAGCTTCTCTTGTCCTGGTCTCAATAGGATGATAAATGCATTAATGTGAGGGTATTGACCAAGTTGGTTAAGAATGAGATTGATATTCTTTTTATCTTGAGCTTCTGAAAGGGTGGTATCGCCACCAGGGGCGGTAGAACAGAAGCCAGGCGTATCAATCAAAGTAATACTGTACTTTTCATCCTTAGGCTCTAATCGATGAGCCATCGGAAGCATTGTTGCTGATACACCAGTGTTTCCTTCTCGATATTCTTGGTTAACATTCTCTTGATGTTTGTCACCGATTTCGATATCGACCAAACAACCGAAACCATCATCATCATCGTCATCATCGTCCTCTGTATTGACCACGTCATCAGCCTCTTCGTGATAATGTTTAAACCTAGAACAAAATTTAAAACTTGGCACTATTATCAAGCTCTAGTCCGGGGGTACTAGATTTGCGAGGTGACGGGTATGTCACAATGTTTGTCGATTTTCACTCGATTTTTGTCCAAATTTTAAGCCTCAAAGCCTTAAAATGTTCTGAACGTGTTCTTTGTATTTTGGTCACCGACGCCTTATTTTTATATATTCTGTTCTACATAATACTAAGTGGGAAAACATTTAGGTTCCGTAGTATCTTAAGTGGGACGTAAGCGCGTGTGATTAGTTCGAAAGTAGATAGCATTTTGTAACTTATTGGAGAGGGGACTCGCGAATTAGGCCAGGTAAAAGTTTTCATGCCAAAAAACCTGCCGTTGTAATATCTGTCTCAATATAATATACACCGGAGACAAAAAAAGCTGTGATTTTTTAGAGAATTTGAAATGAATAGTGGTTTTGTGCTTGTTGAAAAGATATTCAAGAGTGGAATATTACCAATAGAAAAAGCTTAAAAAGTTTGTAAAATGAAAATAAAAAATGGAGAAGAAAAAAATTAACTTCGTGAATAACTCTCCTGTAATTTCCATTTTCATAACAGTGGTTCTTTGATCTTAGAATGTCATCTCTGCTGAAGAAATTGTTCAAATATATTATTTCAAAAGATATCCCAAGTATATCACTAATTGACTTTAAAAATCACCACAAAACAACAAAAAGGAGCCAAATTTTTAGTCCACCAGGCAGTAGATTTAAGATATTTTATATTTTTTGATTGAATAAATATCTTTTGAACATTTTTCACAGTGATAACCCTCTAAGATTGAAGATTTCTTAATATGAAATTTAAGATCGTATATGACAATCCTGAGAAGTTCTCAAATGTACTTGAAAAAAGAATCTATGGATTGTAGTTGAAAATGGACTATTAATTTGTTTTAATGATGTTGAAGTACTTTCTCTACCTTCTAGTGCCAATTTTCACTATTCGACACTTCACTTTATTAAAATTCAACCATTGCAATCTCAGGGATATTCTTAAACTATTCTTATTTCAGGAATATTTTGCCCTCCCCCTTGCTCTTATAAAATTGTTATGAAAATAGTATTAACCAACCTAGAATAAACTGGTGCATAGACTGGACCCTCTCTCACTGCTGAATCAAACGATGGATGTAGAAGATAATTGAAAAAAGAATTGATCCAGCTTGATTTGCCAACGCCGCTTCGTCCGATCAAGACAATGTTCATATCTTTGGTTCGATCAAGACCAAACGCCAAATCTTCAACTGATTGCATCTCAGCTGAAATAAATAATATTATTCTATACCTGTAGGCAAAAACAGCCATTGAATAATTCCTGATATACCATGGCTATTATACCACGGTGGAATTTTTTTTTAAATCTTGCTTTCAAAGTTTGATTTTTTTGTCGCTCTTGTTGTTATCAAAGAAATTCATTAAAATAAATCTATTGTTAATTTCATGAACAAATCTTATGACTCACAGTAATTTAAGAAAATCAATAAATAAGAAAAACATTCGAACTTTCGATTACGGGAGTGTTTTATGCGAATCGTTCGACTATTTACATAACTCGTGTTTTGTTTTTGGCTTAAGGTATATAATAAAACATATATTCAATAAGTTTTAGTTGGTTATTGGTTTTATTAACCCTCGGTGATGTATATTACATCACCTCGGGTTAATAGATCTCAATAACCAACGTAACTTTTACCTATTGAATATCTGCTTAGTAAAATTGATATTTATGAAAGCTGAGAGCTAAAAGTCAAGGATTCTTCCAATAAATGTGTTTTAAAAGAGTGATTATGCATCCGGGTGGGGGTACTTAGGCAAATGGATGATACCGGGTTAGTCGGAGCCATAAGGATTCCTTTTTCACATCCTTGAAAGTCCCTCAAAGGGATACAAAATCATTAAAAAGCAGCAATTGAGTCTTTGTAAGGGTTCCAAAATTACCAAATTCGAAAATCGACTCCCTCCGAGGGTCATAAATTTTGGCGAAATCGTCTCTTTACGGGTGGCAAGAACGTCAAAAAATGGACAATTATTTTCAAAAGTCAGTCTCTCTAAGGCTCGATTTTAGAATTTTGACTCGGACACACCCGTAATTTCACAAAGCTAGTACTGCCTCCCGATATGCATATCATACTCAAGCCAAAGGAGAATAATTTAAAAAAACTACAAAAAAATTACCAATGTTTATTAAATCACCCCCCCCCCCAACAAAGGAAGTATTCACGACTCCATCTACACGTAAAGATGATTCTGCAAAGAATCAATTTGAGATGTCATCTTACCTTCCTCGTGGTATACATGCTGATATTCCATCATCTTTATTTATTGCGATCCGTAGGTTTTAACAATTTATAATTCAGTACAACATGACCTTGTACTCTAGAAATGAATACATTCGAAAATTATTAAAAGCTTGGAGAAAATTATTTTGTCCACTATTCTTAATTCTCTACCAAAATTACCATAATTTGGAACTACATTCTTTTCTGGTGTACAAAATCAGAAGTACACGTTTTTTTCTTTATTAGAACCCAGTTTATAAGAACATTTAGGCTGAAATTCGTCGAAAAATTAAGAACATCGTAAGAACATGCCCAGCCTCAGTTTAGAAAAAAATGACAAGAAACTACAATTGTTTCCTCTTTTCAAGCAGTTTTAACCAAACTTAGGGATGCATTTTCTAAAATCGAGAGTCAAATATTGTCCAAATTTTACCAACTTTAAGTGCTCTCTATTTTGCATGATGTTGTCGATTTAAAGTAGTCCGAAAAATTAAGAACGCATTTAAGAACATTTTAGGCTAAAAATTGCTAAAAAAATAAGCACATCCAGGCTCAGCCAAATTTTAGGTTTTAGGTTCTAATAAAAAAAAACGTGTATAGCATAACTTTCTACCAAATTTCTAAAGTATGTATTATTTACAGCAATTAACTTACTTGATTTTCTTAGTAAAATCATTTATTGCTCCGGCCTACTCTCTTCCGACAGCAACAACGGTCAAGACATTTTTTGTTTGTTTATCTAATCCGATGATCTATTCCGATTTAACAAAAACGGATCACTGATTCCGATAATACTGTGATTTGATTGGCCGAAAGTATTTAGAAAAAGATGGCTGCCGAAAGTGGACTAGCTGACTGTGTAGCAAATACTGGCAAATCTCAGTGAAAATTGATCATTTTCATCATTATTCATGATGTTTTGGACATGATTTATGAGAAGTTTGATGCATACTCTTAGGTGCCAAATAAACGGGAGGGGGGTTGGAAAATTTTCCAAATTTTAATAAACGGGGGGGGGGGGGACCTAATTGCCGGGGGGGGTTGGAAATTGTACTTCTGAAAACCCAAAAATAAGGTAAATATAGGCTAAAATCAGGCTTTCTGGACAAAATAAGGGGACTTCTTTTTTGCCAACTGACAATATTCTTAAAAATTAATAAATGGGGGGGGGTCCTAATAAGGTCCGGGGTACCGTGAAAAGCACAGCTCAAAATCATATATTTACGCTGTGCCGACGAATCGAGATTCTATTCATCGCGCAATCAGCGAAGACAAAAGTAACCATGACGACCATCCAAGATCTTGGATGAGCGTCATAGTCGATATTTTTATTCCCGTCGTTGAAAACACAACTTACAAAAAGTCATCAATGCTTTGTAAAAAGAGTCAATGATAGAGAATCATAACATAAAGTCTGTCTATTATTTCGATTCAATTAAAGTGACATTTCCATAATTAAAAAGTTTAGTAATTACTGTTATACATTTGGGGATCATGTAAAAGATTTCTTTCGAAATAAACTCATTTCAATTACCCTTGGAGGTTTCTGGGGAATTCGTAAATAGTAAACTGCATACTGATACAGCCTGCTAGACATTAATATGGTAAAATTTGCTCTTCATCTTTGATTTTTTCTACAGTGATTAGATTGACACATGCGCGATAAAATTTCTATTATTTGTCTTCAGAGGTTACTATTTTCTTTGAAAACTTAACCTCTGATACTCAGGGTAGGTCCGGGGGGGTTGGAAATTTTTCGAAAAATTAACAAGCGGGGGGCCCGTTTATTTGGCACATAAGAGTACTGACTCTCTAACAATGTGGAAAGACTTTGGAGAAATTTTGGCCATGAATCTGTTTATAATGCATATAACTATGGCTAGACGCACAAAACCAAAAACTCTGTTTTTTCAAGATTGATGGAAACTTTTTGAGAGCAAACTATTAATATATTTGAGTTCAGTATACTACTTGTGTGTAAATTTGAGTAAGACTGGTGCATTTCTCATGATTTTATGCTGTAAAAATGATCATATTTTGGACTTCGTCATTTTTCATGATGATATAATTGGTGGTCGTCCATTTTGGATTTTCAAACTTGATAATGAAACTTTCAAACACACAGCCATTGAAATTCAAAAGATAATACTAAATTACAATTACAGTGTAAATTTGAAAACGATCTGAGTAGTTTTTGTGGTGTTATGTATGGCTGAAAATGATCCTGTTTTGGACTTTGTTATTGTCGTATTCATCATCGGCTGGCGACCGTTCCTTTTGATTTTTCAAACCCAACACAGATTTTTTACAAACATATCACTATGAGAATTCAATAAAGGATACTGAAACACAGTTCCTGTGTAAGTTTTATAACAAGATTGGAGAAATTTTCACATTCAGACAGTGTTAGAATAATGAATATAGTATAGTATATAGTGTCAGAATAATGCTTAGCTAAAAGCCGTTGCCTCTAATTTAGGCTATTTTTCGGGCGCATCATGGCTTGGCTATTGGCTAGTTTAGAAAAATATAAATTTATAAGAACTTGGAAATATTGACTTCTAAACGTTTATCTCCTTTCGACCCAATTTTGTACTTTTAGTCGGGGAATGAGTTGGGAGGGGGTTGGGTTGGCACTTTAGGCAAAAAAATGGATGTGTAATCACTTAGAAGAGCTAAACTTCCAGCTGGTTTATTTATTCATTAAGCTCTACAATGAAATTATTACTTTGCTTTCTGATTATTACTTTGTGGGCAACGTTCTAACACAACTCAACAAAGTTATTCTTCAAATCTTTTAATCTTATAAGCCGGAGCTTCCAGGGCAGGTGGTTTATTTGTATTATACGAAACGAAGCCTTTCTCCTAAGAAAATCAAATAATTTACTACACAGACAATAAGACTTTTAATTAAGAGGAGAAAGTAATTTCTTGTAAAAGAGAAAGTAATTTTCCAAAGTCAGATCGGTTGAAAGTAAATTCCTCTATGTTTCTGTGATTCAGTTACAGTAGAATCTCTTCAGCTCGAACCTCTATGATTCAATAAATGTCCCCTTAACTGGAACAAGTTTTCTCGTCCTTTCAATTAATAATGCTATATAACCCAATCTCCATAACTGAAAATTTCCTTAACATGAACAAATAATTTTTGTTCATCGTACGGGTTTGAGTTCAACAGGCTCCACTATATAAGAATATACTTTATACTTTCGCTTTTATAAATAGGTACTTAAGCAAGCCTTTACACAATTCGTGACATTTATGTATTTATTGAGAAAAAGACGATAGCAACAAAATGCCAGAAAATAGAAACATTAAATTAGAGGGCTTCAAATTACACTCATAGCAATGACAAAAAACCGGGAATTATCATTGGTGAAAAATATGATCGACAGAGTTTTGTCAGAGTCTATTTTTACACTTATTACCAACATGTTTTACCAATAATGTTTTCAACGGACTAAGTAATTTTTGGGTATCTAAGTCGAAAATCGTATGGCATGTCGTGGAAATATTTTACCTTAATCCTAGACGATATGGCGGGAAAATATGGCGGTATGGCGCGGTATGGCGTTATAGCGGTATACGGAAAGAAAAACGGCGGGAGAGTTTCGAAGAATGGCAAATTATACCGACGGTAAAGGTAGCACTTCATTTTCCTTCGAAAATACAAAGGTAGTACTTCATTTTCCTTCGAAAATACAAAGGTAGCACTTCATTTTCCTTCGAAAATACAAAGGTAGTACTTCATTTTCCTTCGAAAATACAAAGGTAGCACTTCATTTTCCTTCGAAAATACAAAGAATGTATTAAATGTCCCTAAACTTTGACGCTGAAAATAAATTCATGATAGATGTTTGTGTTGACGTGTTGATTTGGATTTAAAGAGGTATGCCTTAAGTTGTCTCTATGACAACGAATATCATAATTCAATCAAAACAAACACGTTTCATATTTCTCATCTTAAGTTTAGGAGGGGAATTCCATCTTAACTTTAAACAAACCACAAGCTACAAAATTACTAAAATGTTTCTTTGTATACGTTATAGAACATCAGATTTGAAATGTGTGGTCCGTTGAGGGTTGGTTATTCAGAATTTCTCCCGTAGAACGCGTACGGCCTTCGGTTAGTCGTGCAGGGCTCGGTGTAACCCAAATACACTGCCCGACTCTAAGCCTTCATAGGATTGACCATACACCTACCTCTTTTCCACTCATCTTTTCATGTGAAGCCGTCTTCTAGCGCTTTTAGCTCGTTCCATCTGATTTTGTTGATTTTGAATTAGCTTTTTGGTTTTGTTTCAAATTCAAAGCCTTTAATAACATTAAAATCAATGCGTTGACCATGTTCATCGCTTCCGTGGCGCAATTGGTTAGCGCGTTCGGCTGTTAACCGAAAGGTTGGTGGTTCAAGCCCACCCGGGAGCGTAATTTTTTCTCACATATAATAGAGTAATTCTGTCTATTGTGACACCATCGAGTTTAAAATTTTTGACTCAAAGCCCTGAAGGTAGACCCGAAATTCCTGGGAAAATAAAAGCACAAACTCTTTTCGGCAAAAAAAAACCGTTTGCGAATTTTTTTCGGCTTTGGGGTTATTTCTTAGATAGTGATTCGTCTTAGACTATAGCATAGTCTACACTTTTTCTTGCCTAAGAAAGGCTGAAAATTACTCTCTAGACCCTTTGGGGCTTTGAATTCAATGTTGATAACCCAACTTACGACCAATCCCTTTGCATCCATTCTTTTATAGCTAAATAAGGACAAGATATAATAGATTTAAGGACAAATTTTAGGCTCAAATTACCGATAATAAAGCCGAGATATTTACTGGTTCTTATAACAAAAGAGTGTAACGCGGATTATATCTCCTTCTGACAGACACACTGGGAACTCTTCCCACTGGAAAAAATTGGCTAAAATATCGTCCCAAATGGCCCTTAAGGGAAGAAATTTTCGCGGAAGAAATTAAATTCCGCGAAACACACCAAAATTGTTGAATCGCGAAATTAAATTCCGCGAAATTCCATTTTTTTTCTTCTTCTTTTATTTTATTGTTTTTGACCAGGTATTACCAAAAAAGATGGACACAATTGATTTTTAAGCATTATAACGTGTATTTTTTATCAAATATAAACATATATAAACAACACCGTGATGCTTAAAAGTTAATCTAAGTTGATAACTTCTTCTCAATCGCGAAATTAAATTCCGTGAAACTTTTGAAATCAGCTCATTCGCGAAATTAAATTCCGCGAAAATTTCTTCCCTTATTATCAGATAAGCAAATCCCCACTGCAAAATATTGTCCCATTTTTTCAATCCCCACTGAATTTTCTGGCTAAAAAACAATGGAGTTCAAATTGCCAGCCATGTAAAAAAGCATGGGAATATCAATCCCCCGGGTATGTCCGAGCCGAAAATCGAAAATCGACCCTTAGATTATCTGGTACCAGATGTGGAAATATGCTACGACACGCTTTGCTCTGAAGGTCGGGCATATTTTAACATCTGGAAGGTTTGCATTACGGAATTTGACTTGACCGCGTTTGAACATTTTGTGAGGAGCTTGGAAACGATCAACATAGCAAGTTAGCATCTAATTCCTTATCGGATGCGGGTGCTAGGCAGAAAATAATAACAAATCTGATTCGCATCAGATTTGTTATATTTTCTAGGCTAGCACCATATTAAATATTAGCACCATATTCGATATGGTTCGGAATCATATTCATGTACTAGTAAACACACATAAACAATCCCTAATTTAGCTTCATTTACATGAAAATACAACTTAAAACATGAATTTGTTGCTTTTTCCTACTTACCTAGACATACTCGATAAATGTTACACTAACCTTNAGCCTGGAGCTGTCTATTGTGTAGACTACATTTTTCTTCGAAAATACAAAGGTAACACTTCATTTTCCTTCGAAAATACAAAGAATGTATTAAATTTAGGGACTTTGAATTGCTGAAAATAAATTCATGATTGATGTTTATGTTGACGTGTTGATTTAGATTTAAAGAGGTATGCCTTAAGTTGTCTCTATGACAACGAATATCATAATTCAATCAAAACAAACACGTTTCATATTTCTCATCTTAAGTTTAGGAGGGGAATTCCATCTTAACTTTAAACAAACCACAAGCTGCAAAATTACTAAAATGTTTCTTTGTATACGTTATAGAAACTCAGTTTTGAAATGTGTGGTCCGTTGAGGGTTGGTTATTCAGAATTTCTCTCGTAGAACGCGCACGGCCTTCGGTTAGTCGTGCAGGGTTCAGTGTGACCCAAATACACTGCCCGACTCTAAGCCTTCATAGGATAGACCATACACTTACCTCTTTTTTCGAACCGTCTTTTAGCACTTTTACCTCGTTCCATCTGATTTTATTGATTTTGAATTTGCTTCTTTTTTGGTTTTGTTTCAAATTCAAAGTGTTTTTCAAAAAAAAATTCAAAACATTAAAATCTAAAATCATAGCTTTGGCCTCATTCAGAGCTTCCGTGGCGCAATTGGTTAGCGCGTTCGGCTGTTAACCGAAAGGTTGGTGGTTCAAGCCCACCCGGGAGCGCAATTTTTTTCTCAGTCATATAATAGAGTAATTCTGTCTATTGTGACACCATCTACTTATTAAAAATTTTTCTTCAAAGCCATGAAGGCCATGAAGGTAGACCTGAAACTCCTGGGAAAATGAAGGCACTTATTTTCAACCCAAGGTGTATGACCCGCGTAGTTTTTGCTAGATTCAACCCGTCATTTTAAAAAGCAACATCTAGACGATGTCATCGTCCGTTACAGTGACAGTAAAGACAGGCAAATATTTACCAGATAAGGTAAATATGGGTATGGCGTTATTGCAGTATACGAAAAAAAATTGGCTGGAGAGTTTCGAAGACTGGCAAACACTTAGTCTGATTCGCAGACCTATACTTCCTATAAGATTCTTTTTTCGCTAGAGGATGAGCAGAAGACTGGCAAACACTCTACCCACTGTAAACTCTTTTCGGCAAAAAAAACCGTTTGCGAATTTTCTTCGGCTTTGGGCTTTTTTCTTAGATAGTGATTCGTCTTAGACTATAGCATAGTTTACACGTTTTCTTGCCTAAGAAAGGCTGAAAATTACTCTCTAGACCCTATGGGGCTTTGAATTCAATGTTGATAACCCAACTTACGACCAATCCCTTTGCATCCATTCTTTTGTGGCTAAATAAGGACAAGATATAATAGATTTAAAAACAAATTTTAGGCTCAAATTGCCGATAATAAAGCCGAGATATTTACTGGTTCTTATAACAAAAGAGTGTATTCACGGAAATGCAGATTATATCTCCTTCTGACAGACACACTGGGAACCCTTCCCACTGGAAAAATTAGCTAAAATATCGTCCCCAATGGCCCTTAAGAGAAGAAATTTTCGCGAGAAGAAATTTTCGCGGAAGAAATTAAATTCCGCGAAACACACCAAAATTGTTGAATCGCGAAATTAAATTCCGCGAAATTCCATTTTTTTTCTTCTTCTTTTATTTTATTGTTTTTGACCAGGTATTACCAAAAAAGATGGACACAATTGATTTTTAAGCATTATTTAACGTGTATTTTTTATCAAATATAAACATATATAAACAACTCCGTGATGCTTAAAAGTTAATCTTAGGCTGCTGGCATCCACTAACGGATTCGTGCTCCTTATACTACCTGGGGTTTTGTAGAGGTCTGCGATTCAGACTAAGTTAATCTAAGTTGATAACTTCTTCTCAATCGCGAAATTAAATTCCGCGAAATTTGCCATTTTTAAACTTTGATTCGCGAAATTAAATTCCGCGAAAATTTCTTCTCGCGAAAATTTCTTCCCTTATTATCAGATAAGCAAATCCCCACTGCAAAATATTGTCCCATTTTTTCAATCCCCACTGAATTTTCTGGCTAAAAAACAATGGAGTTCAAATTGCCAGCCATGTAAAAAAGCATGGGAATATCAATCCCCATCGATTTTTGGTCCGTTATTTTTTCACCCACTGGCTGATAAAATTCCACCGGGTCTGTGAGAAGGGCGTGTCAAATAAAACCCTTTTGGGCAGATTAACGCATACCAGCTTTATTGCCCCCGCAGGAGCGTAGCGACGAGGAGGCACTCATAGTTTCACGCATAGATATTGGACTGGAATCTCGAAATTTTGTTGCGTTTGTTTTGTCGCCCAAGCATCCCCGTAGTTAGTCTCTTCCGTAAATGCTCGGTTTTCATATTACGTTATATGGTATTATCATTATTACATATTACAATTTTAGTTTTGATTTAACTTTGAAAAGCTGAAGCGAGTGTTATAAATGCAAATCAAAACAGTGTATGATATTTATTCTTATAAAAAAGTGCAGATTTGTGTCACATTCTAAATGTACTAGGTGGGACTAGGTAACAACATATCAGACCAAATAGTTGGTTGAACATCTTGGAACATCTTATATTCCAGTAGAGGACATGAACTTAGAACCTTCTTAAGATGAGCCCTTTTGCAGTACGTCTAACTTCAGACTGCATCAGAA
Source organism: Clytia hemisphaerica (assembly GCF_902728285.1). Taxonomy (NCBI): domain Eukaryota; kingdom Metazoa; phylum Cnidaria; class Hydrozoa; order Leptothecata; family Clytiidae; genus Clytia; species Clytia hemisphaerica. Next base: position 631,231 of record NW_027104602.1, read on the forward strand.
CATAAATTAAAACATCAGCCACCATACCACATCTATAGAATAGATACATTATAAAAGAAGCATAGGATGGAAGATATACTTCATTAAGAAGTAGAACCATATGACAAGTGTCAGGAATGATGAAACAAACTATAAACGAAGCCACCAAGAAAAAGGGTACAAATATAGCCTTCCCATGTCTACTCTTGTTCACCGGTTTTACTTTTCCATTATTCGATCTGTCGGCGTTTGATTGATTTTCCGTTCCAGCGTTTGTCGTGGCTGTAATTTCAGATGTAACTCGAACGTCAGGAAATTGATGAACCTGAATCTTTCTAGCTCTTTTATTCTTTCGAATCTTCATAAAAATGTATGAGTAAATTGTTACTGATAATACCAAGAAAAATCCATTCAAAATTGGCGTAACATATAACCAAATCATCTGTAAATAATATTTGCTGTCTACGAAAACCATCAATAAATAACCTGAAAGTGGCCAAAGCGTACCACAGACCACAGCAATTTGAGTATTTTTATATGTACAATACAAGCTATACTGGATATTTAGATAAACTGATAAAAATCGGTCGATAGTCACCAAGCTAGTTATAAAGATATACCAGGCATAAGCAACAATAGCCAAAGTAAATAAGAAGTATTCGTGAATTTTTGTACCGGTGGTCCATAGAGTAGCAGCAATATTTAAAACTTCCGTGGTTATATCAACACAACTAATTGCAGCTAAGTAGAGTCGTTGATTTGAGCTAAATGCTGGTCGAATTTTTGTTTTGAGGACAAGGAAAAGTCCCAGTGAATGTAGAAGAAGATCAAAAGTACTGACAGCAATTAAGACTAAATTTTGCCAATCCTCCATAATCTCCAGGCTAATGGTCAGTAATCACAATTATCGATGAAAGATCTCTTGCAAATTCCATATTTATTGGTTTCAACGGAATGCACTATGGGTTTTATTTTGACTGGTGAAAAAAGATTTCCCATCAAGATATTATCGTTCTGATTTGCAGGAGTTTTCTTTCGCGCTTTTCTTTTTTATCACAATACGTCAATTACGTTAAAAATCATTTATAATAATTATTATATAACAAATTAATTCTTGTTTTATGTTTTCCAATTAGGAAATAAGGCTATGGGAGGTGCGAACATTGAGTTTAAAATCCCGAAGGGGCTAGAGAGGAATCTTCAACCTTTCTCAAGCAAGGAAAAGTGAAGCCTTAGGATTTGCAGTCATTAGAATGACGAATTAAATCTAACACTTTCTTTGTTTTCACGCGGCATACTTTTCGAAATCTGGCGATATGTTTTACTTTCAATCTGGCGTTTGTGTGAAAACCACGCGGGTGACGCGTTTAGGATGGGAAATAAGTGGCTTCATTTCCCATCTAGGAGTCTCGAGTCTAGCTCCTTCACTGCTCAAGGGCTGCACTGTAAGGGTCCGATTTTGAAAGCCAATTTTTTGGTGGTTCATGCCATCGTTTAGAAATCGAGTGCCCCCGGGTGAAAAACACGGGTCACGCGTTTAGGATGGGAAATAAGTGGCTTCATTTCCCATCTAGGAGTCTCGAGTCTAGCCCTGTAAAATGATGTAAAATCAGCGTCCGTAGGTACAACATCCGTGCAGCATTAGAACATTTCGTTTAACATCCATACAACGTTTATTATTATAAGCATACAATATTCACGTGACATCCTTTTACAGGGTCTATATAACATCCATGCAACATTCATATAACATTATTAAAACACTTATACAACACTTGCAAATAACGTTAAATATTAGTGTTAAATCAAAGCACTATAACTACCTTATCGGTCTTTTTTACGCCGTCCCTAATTTAACGCCGGCCCTCATTTTGCCACAGCCTAATTTTGGGCTTACGCCAAATTAGGGCCGTAAATAATGTCAAAACTTGTAAAAATTGCTATTCAGGGTTCAAAACAGTAAGTATTAACTAAAATTTACATTAAAATGTCATCTTTCAGTATTAAACTGTTGAAAATTCCATTGAAAATCATTGATTTTCGTGAAGTTTTGGATATAGAGTAAAAAATGGATAGTTTTCATCCTTTTCTCATGCCTAAAATCCTTTAAATTGAGAAAAAATCCTCAAAAATTAACGCCGCTTTTAGGTAAAAATTACTAAATTTTGACCCTTTTTACGCCGGCTCTTTTTAAGACGGACCTTTTAACAACGGCCCTTATTACGCCACGAGCCCAAAAATAACGCCAATAAGGGCCGTTGTAAAAAAGGGCCGATAAGGTATGGCTGAAAATAGCTTATGTGTCAGTGTAAAGCTAAATGCAGATAGGGATTCTTTAATCTTTAGTTTACTAGCATTTTGGGGTGCACACCCTGTGTACATCCTGTAAAGCAGGGATGAAAATTCATTTCGGTTTTCTAAAACTCTAAAGGAAACTAAATCTCAAGTTATTTTTAAAATGATAATTTTAGTCAAGGATGGAACAAAGGCTATGATTCTGTAAATACGAGGAGAGGCGTAATTAAGCTCGAACTTCTGCTCTGTCTATTCTAATCGTTAGAGTAGGCAGAAAGTGGACAGAAAGTTGGCAGTTAATTTTTTTTGCTTGGAAAAGTGTGAAAGAAGGCATTATATTGACGTCAAAAGAGGACAACGCGCTGACTTTGGACAGTCAACTTTCTGCCCACTTTAATTCACAATTAGAAAAGGCAAAGCGAAAAGTAGGCAGTAGGTATTTTACCATATCAATCAATGGATTAACAACTAACAGCACACTAATACCATAAGGCCTGTTTAATAGGTTGTCCACAAAATGCTTATCAAAGTTTTTAAAGCTTCTCTGACGTCTATTTTGTCTGTTTTGATTTTGATCAGAAAACCTCACGGCATCTTACAAAAAAACGAAAAACTCTCCGCCGCGCCTGGTTTGAGAAATCTCAAATGAGAAAAGACAATGACAGCGGACCCCGCTATGGCAATGAATTTTGAAATCAGCCGAAGATATCGGATTTGTGTACAGACTAAAAGTAGGCTGTTTAGTTCTTTAGATTCCAACTGATGCAACGGCAATGCAATAGTAGGGAATGTAATGTAGATACCAAAGAATTTAATTGTCATAAAAAATTCGGTCAAGTAAAGAAGCACAAAGACAAGTATAAAAATTGGGTGTAACATAAATTCCAAGTTACCATGACAAAATAACTATCACCTTCTTGTAAACATAAAACCTGATGTCAGATCTAGCGTATTTACAATTATAATGATTAGATCTATTTTGCACAGTAAGTGACCAGCTTAATTGGCAATTGCAGAGGAGATTAGGCGCTATAACGTCCGGACCGCTTACTGATATTGATAATGAGGTCACGCGAACAAGATATCTAAAAAAGCTTAATTAGAAATTTATAATTTAAGTACAGTATGTGGCCCCCAAAACGTCGATCAAATTTAAAATTTCTCTCAAATCTAGAGGAAAAGACGTTTTACAAAAATTTTTGCTGCATGAAAAACTTTAACATCTCTACTTTATTTCCCAGAAGTTCATTTTCAAAATTTTCAATTTCAACAGTATTTTTCAAAAAGATAGGTGGCTTTTTTTCTAATGGCCCCAAAACGGATTAGGTTTGAAATTTTAGCAATTTCTCGAGATATCTTTATTATATCTATTTTAAGATATGAATACAAAATTTTGACCATAGTTTTGAAATGTGATTTTAGAAAAACGGCTTAACTGAAACTGAAAATACTAAGACAAAAATTGCCGTTTTTGCTGATTCAGCGAGAATTTTTATATGTAATATTAATTTTTTGTTATAAACTATTATTTCAAGCTGATAGGAATGGAATTCCAAGATATTTTGCTGTTTCTCATATTTAGAATTTTCGGTTTTATCAATGCTGGTTCTATAGGACCCCGAAATACTGGTTGACCTTTAAAGGCCAGGGCAAACCAATCCAACATTTCTTCCAACATGATTTTCAAATGTTGGATGAAATGTTTGATGGAAAAACTTACGTTGGATGAAGCAAAAATCAAGGCCGGGGCAAACCGATCCAACATTTCATCCGAAAAAAAATACCACCAAACCAATCCAACAAGAAAAATTACACAATTCAATGAGAGAGCTTCTTTGATCTCGCCGCAAATGTTGGATGAAATGTTTGATGGCGATCAAACTTTATCCAACACCGTCCAACACGATATTTTTCTTCTTTTTTTAAATTTTCATTTTTTTCCAAAAATTTGAATTAGCCTCCGTCTCGGACGAGGACTGGGCCCGAATTTACGGACGTTTTCATAGTTTCACTTTCGTTTTCGGCTATACGACAGCGTTTTCAAGCAGAAAGCAGAGGAAATCTGTGAAATTATGGCAGGGAATGCTAACCTATTTTTCCAGTGTTTCTCAAGATTGGAGCAAGATTATTGTTCTAGAAAGTTCATAAAGGCCTAATAGTTTCAGATTAGTATGATTTCATCAGAAAAAAATTTACACCAAAGCTCCTTATTGATATGTGAAGGCTACCAAAAATAGCAATGTCCTCCATCAGAACAACTTTAACCTAAGGGACAAGGACAGTCAAGAAGTCTACTTTGTTGAAAATTTGCACAAAATACTTAGAGAAAATGGTACTATGGAAGCCCATTCTATACTCCTAAATGATAGTTGAAAGATCAGCAGTTGAGAGGGCTGATTAAAATAGAACTCAAAGCACACAATAAAGTATACATATATATTTGTCCAGAAAGAACTGGCATGTTGTTCGCTTTGTTTTGGTGTTTAAAAATATGTGCTTATCATTCCTAAAAAAAATACAAATTCGAATAAAATGAAGGCAATGAGTCTGGTTAAATGTTTACAAGAAAGGATTACTGGAAAAATACTACTGTATGAGTGTATGTACTACTGATGAACTAAACTCAAAAGCTAAAACTTTACCATAAATTTACATTACGACAATTTAAAAATCTATCTTTAATAGCAACAGAGAAAAAAACATGGCTCAAAGTTTTAAAAACAGAGCTAGTCAGAGCTTCAATTCAGTAGGTATAGAGCTTTCAAAATTTGAAAACAGACACTGCATTGGTTACTACAAGACATACTATCCACACGGTTTTTTCGATTCATGAAAAAAATAAAGTATTTATCAAAAAAAGGTTCTCTTTTTTTTTGGTAATCAATTCCAACAAACAACAATCAATATAACAGTTTTTTGAAAACCATCCCACAGTGTAAACACTATCAACCAACTAAACCCACACCGCCAAAATTGTAAAAATAAGTCAATATAATTTCTATCAACAATTTCTCGTAAAATGTTTTTTTTCCAACATTCTGATACCAATCATGGCTGGAGGCATCATGTGTAGAGTGACTGTGTGGCATTTCATTGCTTTTAATGATCAGGATACCAAACATCAACCAAACAAAAAACTGACGCCAAGCCAAATGGGGGGGCGTACGGGTTTGTCGGTGTGTCGGTATTGACCCTTTTTTGCGTCGGTGTTTCGGTGTTTTAAGGGAAAAGTGTCGGTATTTCGGTGTTGGACATGCCTTGCGGTGACGGTAAAATGAATTTTTTGGGTCGGTATTTCGGTAATTCGATAAATACTGTCGGTGAATCTGCATATTTCAAAGGATCTCAAAAAAGTTTTTGAATCTGCATTTCTGCATTTCAGCTATTGAATATCTTATCTTTACAAGAATTGAAGTATTATAGCTATTTTTAGTAGCTACCCTGTCTCATCCTCTTTTTCTTAAAATTGTGTGAATAATGGTGTTTCTTAACCTCTTGTGCGGAAATGTGCACTTTTTGAAAAAAAATCATAATACTCTACCCAGTGGGTAACAGATAAAGAAAGCATTTGCAGCGTGTGGCAAGCTTTCTCGAGATCTCAAATGCAGCACTCATAAAAAATCAACAATCATTAATTCTTTCATTTTAACGGAATAATCCTTTAACTCATAATTTAGATGCGTTTCTCAGCATTTTGGGCACTTTAAATTTCAAAATTTTGCCTCCTCAGGCCAAACCTGTTCAATATAAAATACTTCCTGTGGTCCTCCCCTTGCAGAGCTCCCTTTGCAGACTGTCAATACCAATTTAGTTTCAGCCAATATCAAACGAGCTATTTATCTGAATGGCATAAAATGACTAGCTTTACCCGGGTGGTTTTGTTTCAATCGTTTTGCGACCCTTTTCGAGAATGTTTCAATTTGATTGGGGTTTGTATAATTTAGTCTGGTTAAAGCGTTTAAAAGACATTTTAATGAGAAATATGCCAAGGCTTCAGGGGTTTCGGCCCGTGAATGATTAGAAAATCTATTGCTTGGGATTGGGAGGGGTTCTCCGAATCTGTATCCGTAAGTTATCATGCCATGTCGTGAATAAAACACCTTACAGTACTCTTCTACGGTCAGGTAAGCATGCAAAACTTGCTACACATTTTCTTTATAAGCAACTCCAATTTTCGGCTCAGGCCTGGGGCTGCTTAGCATTCTGGCTCAATTTCTGAAAAATTTACTTTGACCACCCCTGATATTATACCATATTTATTTATGTTTATTGGATCAAGGGGTATCGTTTGCCATAGCTAGATTATCTAAAAAGCTTTCACTTTACGAGATAGCGAAAAAAACCTGCTAATATGAGACCTTGAGATTTAGCAACATGATTGCTTATAAAAAAATGTGTACTAAAACGTATTTTACACAGTTTCACGGCCCGTCCTAGTAGAAGAAATCTCGAGGGCGTCTTTGCCTAATCTGAAAACTGGAGAAAGGGTTAAAAACGTGTAGTTTCATCTATTCTGAAATCAAGAGTCTTCGTATCCAAAATTTTCCGATCATTGTTGTGCCTCTTAGTCACTTATAACTGTAGAATCTTCCAAATTTCACTTAGTTAAAATAGCTCTGCAATCCTGAGTTTGAAGTTAGAAATCCTTTTAATTTTTTAACGAATTTTATTTACCGTAGATTCATAATATTTTGTACGACGTGTCAGGCATTCAAGCTTCCTTCCATCATCCTAACAAGAGATCTTTTGTGACGCCCTTTTCTGACGGTGCTTTTGGCTGAGGTAGATTTAGTTCTAATGACGTTCAAAAACAGCTCTTTTAGCCAAACGAGAAGACAAAATTGGGAAAATTTTCTCCGTCGGCGCAAACCATGGTTGCGCCTCCTCCTCCTCCATTACTTTATACATTAGACTATTTCATCTTTCATAGGATTCGTGTATCTGCTACATGCTCTTTTCTATTCAATTTACAGGGGAAAAATGCAAAAATCTGTGCAGATTTCCCTTCAATAAAAACGTTGAGAAAAACTAAATTTTGTAATCATCCTAAATGACTTGGGAATTTAAGAACTGTTTTCTATTGTCAATGTTTTTGTTAAATTCATATTACAATTCACAAAAGAGTGATTTACAATAAAATTTGATTACTGTAGTGACGTAGAAAAAAATCATGTACTGAAAACACGAATCCTATGAAATAGGCTAATTCAGATATCCCTTTATTCCCTCGTTTTTTGCACAACAAAAAAACACTCAAGTAAAAAGTAGCATTCAAAGCGTTCTCTATATACTTTTTTTGTCCACTAGCCGTTGAAAAACTGAGCTTTAAAGATTTAAAACCCTTGAATTGGCGATAGTTTACTCCAAGAAAAACTGAACTAGTGCACCACTACGCTCATGAGATTGAGCATTCGTACTAAGAATAGAAAAATCTTAAGCTTGCTCTAAAAGACGTCGGTGTCGGTGTTTTCGGGAAATTGTGTCGGTATTGCGGTGATTTAAGAAAAATCTGTCGGTATTTCGGTGTTAGCAACCCTCGTACGCCCCCCACCCAAATCTGTCGATTAAAAATTTCCATGAAAATTATAATTGAAACTTATCTCGTAAAATGCTTTTTTCAACATTCTGGAGGTGTTCAAAGTTAGAGGTATCATATGTAGAGCCAAGCAATACATGAACAGTCATTTGCTATCCCATTTGCCATGAGATATATGAGTCAACAAATCAAACAAAAACCAACAAATCATGTCTCTTCACTTTCATGTCACATCGTGTTTATATGGGGTATCAGAAAGCCAATCCACAAGAAGAGCCGTCTTCCTTTATTATGGAGTGTTCCAAAACTATTGGTAGGTTGTTTGGAAGTAAAGAAACCCACACAGTTTGCTTTATTTTGAGGATTTAACTTGAAAACAAACTGCATCTTTCCAGCAGAAACTCATGTTTCAACCTGCTACATAACATTGGTCAGTCGGGTCTGCTACTAACATGTAATAGTTTTATTATAGCCGAGCTTGAGAATCCGTAGGCAGAACTTGTAACATGTATTATGTGTATAATTCTGTCAGTCGACTTGATTCATGATACATTACTTACATTTCACTGGATGCATTTTCGCTGTGAAATTATCCGCAAGGTTTGTCCTGGCCTTAAGATGCTATATCTTTTACTCATCCTTTAAAGTCACAGATGTATCTGCATTTTCTGAAAGGCATTAGGTGTAGAAAGTTTCCTATACCCCGTTTTCATTTCCATAACTTATTTTCACTATCCAAGGAGCTAGAGTGTACCCTGAGTTTCAGAGGTTGAGAATATTTCAACCTCTGAAGACCAATAATAGAAATTTTATCGCGTATGTGTCAATCTAGTCACTGTATAAAAAATCAAAGATGAAGAGCAAATATTACCATATTAATGTCTCTAGCAGACTGATAGAATCTGGATTGGTCGGCACAGCGTCGATATATGATTTTGACCTGTGCTTTTCACGTAGGGAGAGTGAGTTATATGCAATTTTTATCTAATTTTGGTGTTGAAATATGTCCTTCCAGACGCAAATATGTTATTTGAAGCTGTCTCAAACCATCAAAAATATGCTCATTTTTAATTATGACCATCATTCTTTCAAAATAAAAAAAATCGTCTAATTTTAATAAATCTACAGGTTAAAATCCTCATTTTAGTGACGACCTACGTTTTGGGGGCCATATACTGTACGCTAAAGTGACTCTGGCGGTATTGACAGATGCACTGGGGATAGCATTTTAGGGCGAATTTCCTCTGTGGAGAGTACATCTACAATCACGGGCAAAATATTTGAGACAACGGGGATTTCCTTGCGAAATTTTATACGCCACAAATTATTTTTATGCGCGTTAAACTACAATTGTAAAGTAGATTTTAACTCTGAGTTTTAACATCAGACTTACAGCTTAGGGCCTTAGGATCTCAGGATTCGAAAGCTCAAATTTGCTCCAATAAGGTTTGGAATGTAGGCTAAAAGCCACCGAACCCCTCCAAAATCCAAACATTCAATGAAAGAAAGTTAAAGTGCCAAAATTCTCGCCCGAACTTTAAATTCTTAGAAATGTTAAAATATAATAAAATCTCAATATATTTCGACCATGATTGTAAACCATGATTCAGATATTACACGAAGCTAAAAATTTAAAAACCTTGGGTTTACAACCATTTAGGTATGCTGTAAATAGCAGAAACATCAAAACTAGAAAATAATCTAAAGCTTGCATTGGATAACCAGGCTAGCTTTTGAAACAAAATTACATCTTTGAGAATGATACACGTTTTTTATAAGAACAAGCATTATAATATAAAAACATAAGGCTTCACTGGCCAAAATATTAAGAACAAGTTAAGAACATTTTAAGGCTTTGTGGACTCAAAAACACCCTCCTATTACTTAGGAAAATGGTCAAAAATATTCACAAAATGGTCAAAATAAGAACATTTTAGGCTTAAAACTCAAAAAGTTAAAAACGTCCAAAATTTTTGCATGTTTTTATAAAAAAACGTGTATGCGAAGAATTGCTAGCTAGGTTTTGACTGACTCTTCATTTTATAGTTACCGTACATGTTTTTTTTATAAGCAAGTGTATGCCCCTTGGTCAGGCTCGTGTATGCCTAAGTTCTCAAAGCATCCAGGTATAGTTTATGCTTATTATATGCTTATGATTCACCCCGAGCCAAGTTTTTAGTGAAATTTCACAAATTTTTTAAAAATTTGTTCAAATTTTGGGAGCAGTGGAATGTAGCTAGCCGTGGAATGTCTTATTTTTTATTGACCTCTACCAAACCAGATAAAAATGACCACTTGAAAAATATTTTAGGCTGACATATATACTCATGTTATGCTTAGGAATTCTGCAAATCTGAGCCTTCATATGCTTATAAGCGTTATGCTTATAAAAAAAAACATGTAATGGAAGGTTCAGACCTAATTTCCTAGCTAATTCTATTAAAGGGTATCATGAGAAACCTAATTGCTTTTAAATGAGGGTATTTACTAGTTTTGATTTCCCCTTAGATTTTCAGATAAGATCTGTGAAGATACTGCAAGTCTCCTTCCTGACTGTTATTATGAGGTCAAAAATGTTAGAATAAATTCGTAGGTTAATGCATGAACATATAAACGACTGGACCTCTATCTTTTATTGTCTCTTTGAAGCGAGCTTCGTTGCCGCCTGTATTTCAATATTGGTATGAAAAATCCGACAATATTCCGTCATAATTTTATTTCTTTGAATTATTTAGGTAAAAGGATCGATAGAGCTTGAACATTACTCCTAATGCACAAAAAAATTATTTTCGAATTTTTTCACAAGTTTGTAATATATTTTATCAACATTTTCAACTCTAAAATGCATAATTTCAACTGCGTGTATACTTTTGAATCCCTTTTGTCACTCCAATAATTTTTTTTATGACTTGAAAAAAATAGCTTGCCAAAGTTTAGAGCCTGTGTCATAAGAATATCAAAATTAGAATGCGACACTCTCTAAAATTATTAGACACTTTTAAGTCAAAATTTAGAAATATTAGCCGGAGTTTTGACAAGCTGACGATGATTTTGCCTCTGTTATCTTTGTTATGATATAAATAAAGACTTGAGAAGAGTAGAATAACAGAGACTTTTGTCGAAGTTTTGACGTTGTTAGCAAGGTACTCCCAAGTGGTATATCATCAAAATCTATTGTTTCATTTTATGCTTTTAACGAGGCGGCAACGAAGCTAGCAGCCTTTTCTACAAAAAGACAAAGGAGATGGATGTCCAGTCGTTTATATGTTCATGGTTAATGGAAAATGTATGTGCTGGGGTAATTTCCGAGCAGATTCTGATAACACTGAGGCACTTATTCGCTCTGAAGGCCATTGTTTGGTAGATTGGTCTTTGATCTTTTCCATTTAAATTTTGGATGATTCTTAAATTAACTTTGAACGCGGTCATTGGCTAAAACAAACCAATCAGGGCCACACCATGGTCTAGAAAGTAGAGGGGGGCCAAAAACTATAGTGACTAAGGAGGTACAACCATGGTTTGCGCCGTCGGGAGAAAGTCTCTATTTTGTCCTTGTGATATTTCTTGAAATGACAATATTTCAGATTGACTTTACCCACAAACAAAACTATTGAAAGTCTGACATTCAAAGAAATGACATTCTATTTGCAAAAAAAAGGTAAGGGAGGATATGTTTGCTAAATTCGTCCTTTGGATGGAGATATGAAATTCTTGGATAGATGGGCGAGGCAAAGAACAATGGAGACACCATGGAGATTTTATTAAATGCAATTCACCATCTTTTGTTTAATATAATAAAAAAACTATCTATATGGCATAATATTACAATAATGAACTCATACATATAATATGAATTCTTACAAGGAATTACTTTTTGAACAATAAATTCTATTTTTTACACACAAAATACACATGACATAAACAAAAATACAAAAGACTTTACAGATTAATTCAAGGGTGTGGCTTTAAGCGTTAGATGACAACTTTTTTAAGGAAAGTTGATGGAATTAAATCCAGACTGTTACCTATAAAACTATTTGAAGGTATAGACGTTTTTTTTATAAGAACATCCAAAATTTTTGAAGCCTTCGGATGTTCTTAACCTTTTTCGTTTTAAGCCTAAAAATGTTCTTCACATGTTCTTATTTTCACCATTTTGTGAATCTTTTTGTCCATTTTCCTAAGAAAAGCCTTTAAAATGTTCTTAACTTGTTCTTAACATTTTGGCCATCGAAGCCTTATGGTCTTATATAGTTTGTTCTTAAAAAACAAAAATAACATGATATCAACAAGGTCTAAGGCACCAAATAAAACTATCTAAATTGTAATAAAGTTTTTCAAAGTCGAAATTGTGGCTAAAAAAGCTAGCATGGAAATATAAAGAAAAAGTTGCCACACCTCCTCAATATGATGTCAAACATGGCGGCTCTTTTGAACGTGAGGATTAGACTGATTTCTCTTTATCGTTCCATAACCATGTTGAATGTCATAGACTTAAAATCATTTAAGCTTAAATACCCTCTATATCAATCAGTTTGAGCTCAGTAGACTATTAAATTGAAGCTGACTTATATAACATGTTTTTTAAAATAAGAACAAACTATATAAGAACATTAGGCTTCGCTGGCCAAAATGTTAGGAACAAGTTAAGAACATTTTAAGGCTTTGTGGACTTAAAAAACACCATATTTCTTAGGAAAATGGTAAAAAAATATTTACAAAAATGGTCAAAATAAGAACATGTTCAGAACATCCAAAGGCTTCATAAATTTTGGATGTCCTTATAAAAAAACGTGAATTATATGAAAGATGACGTGTAAGAGAAAAATTAAATGATTTTTCTCTGATCAAAACATCCAAATACTGTAAACAAACAACTACATTACAAAATCAATAGGGAGTCAAGAATTTTAATGGAAATCCCAACATGTCGAGAAAAAAATTTAATACTTTTTCTTATTGATTAATCCATTCAAAAAGTCATCTTCAAACTGTCAGGGAGTTACTATGGGAAAAAAAACGAGACAGAATTTGAGTTAAAAAACTACAGCGTAAAGATCTGCATAAACAACTCTGCATATATGAGAGGAATTTGCCACACCTATATTTTGGAATTTAAAGAGTGAAATTCTTGAAATATCATGACAAACAAAATATTTAGGAAAATTTTGATAATGAAATATGTACAAATTTTGATTATTTTACACACATTCAGATATATATAATAGAAAAATAACATAGCTAGAAAAATATATTAAGGATAACAACAACAGGATTCCTCCTTAGAAGTTTGAGGCATCCTTTTGATTTTATGGAATTTAAGATATAAACAAATAAACAAAAAACGAACTGAATAATTTGGCATTCCTTAACTAATAATCTAAAGAAAAAAGGAAAAATATGCCATTATAATTTTTGGTCTGAAAAAAAAAATATTTGTAAAAAAATCCTATTACTTAAAGTTTTATAAAATTATAATTAATAATTAGTTATAAAAATAATAAACGAACGAAAAAAAAAAATTAATAAAATGATAATTGTGACTCTTTAAAATTCTGCTTCATTCATAATATAGTATGTTTTCTTTTACGGTTTTTTTTCGCGATGTGCCATATTGAAAATAATTTTTTACGGATTCTGTCTGTGGTGTAGAAGTAGTAGTAATAGCCAACCAGAAGGGTTTTCGAAGATAAGGATTTTTTGTACGACGACAAGTTTTGAGATCAAGGTCCAAATTGTATATGCTGAAAAAAAAAAGTCAATTTCGTTAATTGTTTTAATATGTTTTTAAATACTCGGCGTCAAGAGCCTTGACAAAATCTTATACCCAAAGCTACTTGCACCGCCATTTTACTGATGGACATGACACAACCAATTTTTTTAAATTTAAGGACTCTTAAAATCCACATACATAATAAGATTTTAAGTTCAAAACAATGAAGATAACAAAATATTTGAACAAGTCATTTACACACAAAAGAAATAAGTGAAATTCAATTCTTACTCAAATAAGAAGGTGCGCTCACCCTACCACCCTAACCACCACTTTGACCTTTAATTCACTTACTTTTTAAAAGGCATTGTAGACCACCAGAGTTGGCATCACCAGAAAGAAAGCATACTAGGGAAAACGTCATCTTTAGAATCTTCTGAATTCGCCGCAGAATCGTCTAAGAAAATATTGATATCAAACCCACTGAAACCATCTGAAGTTGATGATGTAGAAGAAGATGTAGAATTGAAATTTGAAGTGGAGCCGGTAGACCCTGATTTCTGCGATCTAGAAACTGTTGTAGCATGTCTACAAGAACTTCGTGATTCTTCCTTTTTGACTGTTGTTGTAGCATATTTACAAGAGGATCGCGATTCTTCCTTTTTGACTGTCAGTGGTTTAAGTTCATTTATGCCGACCATAGTAACAGGTTCTAACATTGAAGGTGATTGCATATCAACAGCCATTGAGCTTAGCTCTTCATAGTTTGAAAGTAAATTTGAAATATCAATATCTCCAGGAGCAAGTAGTTTTGCTTCTTCTTCAAAATCAGGACGTGGAGAAGGGTTACTGATTGAGCTTCCTGATTCTGAATGATCTGAGGTAACACTACCTCCAGGACTTCGAGAATTGTCCATATTGTTCATTGTATCGTTTTCAGAATCGTTGTTGGCCAGCTCTGATAGATATTTAATAGTCCTTGAAGCTAATCTGACAATTTCAATCTTAGATATATTATTCTCGTTTGGAAATAAAGGCAAAGCTGCTTTTAAGTCTTTGAATGCCATATTTATAATCTGTAATCGTTTACGTTCCCGTTCGTTAGCGGCGCGACGTTGTTTACTGACGCCCGTCAAATTACGACGTTTACGTCGTGGTTTCTTTTTGCTATTTTTACCTTTGCCGCGTTCTCCTGTTTCGTCTAGATCAAGATCTTCTTGGTTATTTTCAAGCGATGGTGATATTTGTGAAAGAGAGCTCATGTTATCAGGTAATAACGAATCGAATAAATCCATCTGAGGTTCGAATGGTGGTAATGATACTAATAGGTTTCGGTTGTAGTGATATGAATGATTTGAAAGCTCTGCCATTTTTTTAAATGATTGTGTGTATTAATATATAATGTTTTTGATGCGTTATAATGTCCTTTTTGTTGTGGTTTTGGACCTCCCAATTTTGTAACGTTTCTAATACTAAATTATTGTTACAATTATCAATTGTTCCCTTACAATTGTCCCTTTGTTGTATTCTAAGATTCAGTTGTGATTTCGAACTTGACTGATTTGACCAGTATACTTGATTGATGTTTTACTCTTTTCTTTAGTTCTTTAGGTCATCTACCTGGAAAATATGAGAAAAAGAAGAATTATAAGACAAAGTCCGTCGGGAATTTTCACCAACTCAAACAAGATAGATACTCTTTTGTGCTTGATTGTAGGGGGGATGGAATAATAATACTCTGGGAGAAAATCCATAAAATAGAGGGGTTCAATATTAAGCCCCTAGGAAAAACCCCTAGGAAAATGAAGGTTTTGGCACTTTTTCAGGAAATTTTCATAAAATGGTGGGGGGGTGTTATTAAGTACAGAAGAGTAAAGAATGTACTTAAATTTGTCAAAACCTAGCCTAATTTGCGTACCGGTCATTATAGAAACTTTTTCGACAGAGAATTTCAGCAGAAGTCTACCCGAGATCTGATCGAAAACCATCAACTTTTATTGATGCACGCGATTAAAAAAAGATGAAAGTAAACTCTATTCTAAACACTGATCTCCAACTACTTGACTGGATCGGGCTTCCCATAAAATAAGAGACGTGTCCAGTTTAAGAACTGACTAGTCCGCCATCTTGTTTTCAATTCAATTCCAGTCTTCAATAGCATGATTCGAATGTTTAGTCGAACGTTCAATAATATAAGATGCAAACTGGACACACGGGAAATCTATCTAGTGTGTCCTTTGTCCTTTACTAATATGATATCTGTGGAAACATTCAACTCCAAAACTACGTTTGGAGCCTTCACCAGTAACGCAAAGCTTAAACGAAAAAAAACATCAACGCCCCTTCAATGTAATAAGATAAGATTTAAATTCTCGTGCAAACATGTCTTTGTCTTTGGAGATATTTTTCTACTACTAAAAAGTTAAGATGAGAAAAAAACATCATCCCCACTTTTTTACGTAGTTCGTTGTCAACCTATTGACAATAGAATTAAATACAAAATATCATAAAAAAACGCAACTGGGTTAATTCTTAAGCACAACAACGAACATACTATACAAACTTTATTAAAGACCGTCTATAATAAAAATCCAAAACTCGATAACTATTTCATATTAAGTTAGGAAAAACTGTTTCAAGAGGAAAGCAACTACAGATCTGACATATCCCTTTAGGAAAAGAAACTAACTGGGATTCAGGTTATAATTTAGATTAAAGTTATTCAAAGAAAAGACGGAAGAACTAAAGGGCCCATATAAGGGCTTTTATAAGGCGTCATTTAAAATACTCCCTAGTTTTATATTACAATAAAACAGCCGTAATGACGGTTTGCAAACTCCGGTAATTGTCATGGGTCAGCCTTTCTTAATATATTTAACATAAAATTTAAAAGAGTATATCCTAGTAAATGCGAGCGCACACGCAAACCAAATTGGGAAATCAAACCGGAAAGATCGGGAAATCGAACCCGACTATCGCGATTGCTCGGATTTACGCACATTACAAATGAAAAATACTGATTTTAAGAAACTCCTTAACATATTACGAATAAATTACGAAGAAATGAATAAATTTATGTACCGGCGGATACCTTTCTGGGATTCAAGAACTAATTTTTACTTGTCGCAACGGGTAAAGCTCGCTGACCGGACCACCATAGAATGTCTGACCTTTTTCATTCCCGGTAAAACATCTCTGGTGCATTTCTGAGATCGTTCCGCTGGTTTGTCCGGGCTTACCGACATAAATAATTTTTTTGCGTGCAGAACACCTTTTCGACCGTAGTCACGCGGCCAGGCGCATGCCAATTCATTGTTTAATTTACCACCCTAAACTAGATCCAATCTTTATTTTACACTTTGTATTGTCTTTAAAAAAATAAAGAAAGACTGGGACGGTTTTAGGGTGGTAAAACGGACAAAAAAATGCCCACGCGGCAATTAGGGGCTACGGTCGAAAAGGTGTATTGCGTGTACACACTATGGCCAATACTGACTACGATCTAACGACTTACCACCTAAGGAATTGAAGTTACTTTTTTACCAACCCAAAATTTTGGTCTTTTTCCGTTGTAAGGTGGCGAGAGGAAAGTTTTGCCGGGAATGAGAAAGTTAACACAACGCGCGGCATTACATCGAATGATATAAAGTGTTAAATAAGGAGGTTTAACTCCGTCAAGAAGGGAGCCAAAGCAAGAAGATTTTTGACAACCAAATTTCAAATAACTTTTTTAAACAAAATAACAAAAACCGTGACATCCAATTCACAAAAAAAATTACAGAAAAAAAACGTGCAGCTATGATAAGCAGTAGAAAAGCCCATCCGATTTGGGTATAGATAAGCTGAATAGCTAAGCTTAATACATCTTAAAATTGGTAATACAAAAGTCTTAAAATGTCACAATATATGCGGGCTATAAGAATGATTTTCCATGAAATACAAAACGTATTATTAGCGCTTATGATCGTAATACATAAATATTGTCGCGAGACTAAGAGAGATTTTAAAACTCAATAAATCTGTATAGAGAATGTCATACATGATGAGTGATGTTACAAAAATTTGAACAAATCAGAGCACTTTATGACGTGTTGCACTTATAATAAAGTACAGTTCAGTCTCTTTAAATCGAATCTCTACAAATCGAATGTCTCCTTAATTCGAAAAAGTTTTCTCGTTCCTTCAGTTGATCATGCCTTATAAACCTTACTCCATAGCTCGAAATTTCCTCAACTCAACGAAAGTCTTGTCCCCCGTGCGTGTTCGAGTTATGGAGACTTCACTATATCATTGGACAGTCTCGAAAAATGGACTGCAATACTTGAACTTACTCAAAATCTCCAATTTCGTTCAATTTGGGAGTCTTTTCGACTATAAAGTATCCATTTTGCGGACACGAACATGTAAGCGTTCAAACACCGTGATAAGTAAACCAATGTTTCGCGCAAATGAATCTTTAAAAGCCCTGTATTGCGAGGTAACGGACAATAACTGAACCTGATCAAATTACAGTGGTGTCTCCATAGCTCGAACACGCAAGGGAGACATAAAAAAGTCATTTTTGACTGAAGGACAACCGCAGTAATGATTAACTGGGACAATTGGGGGCGTCCGTATTTCGTTGTCAGATGTGAAATTCTTAGATTTACGAAAGACGAACAACTTCGTAAGCAAGGAACCAGAAAATCTTTTCGAGTTAAGAAGACATTCGAGTTATAGAGGTTCAAGTTATAAAAACTCCGCTGTAATTTATGGTACTTTATCACTCAACCTAAAAAAAACACCGGTAATAAATAGAGTATTATTATATTATTATTAAAACCATTAAAAACCAATAACCAAATCTAAAAGCTTTTATCACCCGTTTCGTCCCAAACAAACTTTCACTACGGACCGCAGCTCTATAATGCAAAACATTTTGTACAAGTTTTCTGCAGAATGCTAAACACCCTACTATATAAAGAAAAGAAGCATACAAAAAGTTTTATTAGTATAAACATTATAATCAGATACCTTACATATATATACCTTTTAAAAGGTACGACCAATTAGTATTTTAAATTACCATAACAACAATTAGATAACATTCACTTTTTAATATAATCAAGATTTTTAAACTTAATTAAAAAGGATAAATAGGCTTTATTAGTGGGGTTTACTGATTTCTATTTTTTGTGATTTCTCTCTTTTAAATCAATGTAGATCTCCCGTCTTGCAGGGCTTCTCGTATTTAGGTAAGATGGCATACAGATTTATAAAACTCAAAAGGCTAGATGTCGTGCTTTAAGCCAGGCAAAAAAATTGAATATCGGAAAAAATATTGTTGCTATTGTTTTCGAAAACCCGCGAAGCTTCTGATTGGTCAAGCGCTGAAATTCTTTTGTAATGCCGCGTGACCTAGGTAGGATTTCCTACCCAGCCACGGCACACTTTTCAGCATAAGCACGACATCTAGCCCTTCAGGCTTTATAAATCTATGGGATGGGTCACTCTTTAAAAATAAAATCAAAGATATCATTAATGGTAGATCATGGCCCCTATGGCGTCACGACATATAAGTAATATCGATAAAATCCATAAGATAAGACCACTCCAAGAGATAGTGACCAAAATTAGTGCTGTTAGATGGCGTTATTACACTGCAAACTATAAAAGGGTTTTAATGGTTGATTGTATGCGTATTTCAGATACTTCGCCAAACGATAAAGTCACGACAGAGTTAGACATTAACATGCCCGGAAGAGCAACCGTAAAAGTGGGGAAGGCCTTAAATGAGATAAAATTTGATAGGGATTTGAGAAAAAAACTCTCATTTGCTCAAAAGTGGGGAGGCTGGAGTCTCCCCAGTCTCCCCGCTTCCGTCGGGCCTGATTAAAGTGGTCTAATAGCACTCTATTAGCTTTAGGTTCATTAGGACTCTGTCAAGTCTCTTCGAAGTTTCCTGTAGATAGAATTGTATCGATGCGACCGTATTACAAAAGGTAGAGTATCCGGTTATGATGCGCGAGGCTATGGGTTCAATCCCAAGCCGGAACATACTAGTCTTTGCTTTGGTCGCATACTTACTTACTACCTAGGCGAAAAATATATTCAGGACAATCGGGCGCACAAATGCTACAATGATACCTAAAACGAAAAAATCACTACTCAACACGTTTCAAACAAGCATACTACGCTCTCTTACAAGCAAAACAATAAATATCAGAGGTCAACACCATCAATAATTCACTCAAATTGTTTTACCCTGCTCCGAATTCATCATACAATCAAATCACAATTAAACTTTCAATATCAATCTATCTTCTTAAAAAAAAAACGATATCTACGCACTGCTATCGACAATCTTTAAATAAGAAATTTTAATATGATGCATCAAAGTTTATGTATGTGCAGCACTAAGCTTTAAGAGACTATCATCAGTATAATATGAAAAAATACACAAAGTTTAACGAGATTTTTTCGGATTATGTGTTTTCGGTAAGCACTTAATGAATTAAATATCTATATGCTCCCTAATAACTAACAAAAGCTGATGCCTTCCTGTTTATAAGAAAAGACAAATTGGATCTACATTTTTTTCAATGAATTAAAAAAAAATCATTCAAAAAAAAATATTTGACTTTTTGTAGGACAAAAACAAGACTAAGGGTAGACGCAAGTAAAGAGATTTTCGAATGCATGTCAAGAGACTTTGAGCGACTGTGAATCGGAAATACTTAGGTAAGCTGATAAAACGTGTTAAATATCAATATGAATTTTTATAGAAAAAGTGTGCAAGGAAAGTCTAAGTATATCACGAGTCTATTGTTTGTCAAATCTTTGACATCAAAAAGAAGATTTTGAATTTTCTATTTTTGATACATACAGTATAGGTCATTTCGAGCAATCTGAAGCCGCAGTCGATCCCAGGGGGAGATTAGGCATGGGGACGAGGTAAATCTGAAACATGAATTGATACAGATTTACAGCAGTCCATCTCCACTTTTCATCAGTACTGTATCATATCAATAGTAGACCATTTATATCGATATATTTTGTAATGAATTAGTATTAGGTTTTACTGATCATAAAAATAATCATCGATATAATGCAGCTGAAATATACATCATCTCCCGTTCTATCGTGGCACTGAGACAGAAAGTTTTACTCGGCCTGAGTAAGTGCCGCGATAGAGCATTTTCAATTTTCCCAAACGGACTTTTGCTCAGACGAACAATTTCCCGACTGTACATGGACAATTCCCAAAGTGGATATGTTTTCCCAATATACATTACACTCCGAAAGATTATATATTGGCATTTCTCCGATGGACTTTTTCACAACAAACACAATCCTCCGCACTGATATAATTATAGTATGTTAGTAAGTAAGCGAGCCTTCCTTATTCGATAGCTATCTACCTGGTAGGGGAGGGCGCCACTCTTTCTCCCTGGATAGACAGACCTTTCGCAAGGTTGTGGGTTCAACCTCCAGCCGGGTCATACCAAAGATTCTCAAAATGGTACTTGATACCTCTCTGCTTGATGCTCAGCAATTAAGAGAAGGAACATGGGTAAGGGGAGAAATCCAGGGAGAAAGAGTGGCGCCCTCGCCATCTTCGGGTAGATAGTTTGTCGAAAGAGGAGTCTTCGGGTTGCCTCCGACTGCGGTCGCAGACTTACTTACTTACGATTGAATACCTGACTTAAACTCAACCAAATGTATATCTAATTTCCTTTATAATCTAATCGAGTTTTGATTGGAAATCGCATCAAGGGACGGTTTCCTGATTTGAATAAGTCTTACGTTAAAGAGATATATAACTTTCAAAAATTATGTCTAGCACTAAGATATAGGTATTCAATGTTTAACAATATTTCCGGTTCAGCCGATTTAAAAGTATTAGTAAAATTCATTCAAATATCAAAATTTTAATCTTCTTTTAGTTTGCTTTGCGATTATCTTTTCCGAGTGGTCTAGACAATCCCGAGTCAAAACATTGTTAACCCATGTCGTTATGTCATAGCAGGAGCCCTGTCTACGGTC
Source organism: Clytia hemisphaerica (assembly GCF_902728285.1). Classification (NCBI taxonomy): domain Eukaryota; kingdom Metazoa; phylum Cnidaria; class Hydrozoa; order Leptothecata; family Clytiidae; genus Clytia; species Clytia hemisphaerica. The sequence goes on from NW_027104602.1 coordinate 652,779, forward strand.
AACTTTCAGTCTGCAAAATACATAATGACCTAAGCATTTGCATCTAAGATTATACAACTGATGAGAGAAGTTTTCCCAGCGATGAAAAAGAAGGGTATCAGAGCAAATTACTTTGAAATTTTATACTTTAAATGATACATACGGTAATTTAGCGATGCGCAGCAGCAGATTATACACTTTTTAACTCGAACCTTCATACCTCGAATTAGAGACTCCACTGTATCGTCAGACTAATAATTATAACGAAACATAGAGGATAAACGAAAAAAGAAATTGTTATGTCATCATAGAGAGTTGGAAGAAAATATCAGGCATACCAAAATGACAGGGTTGCGTGGATCAGAACTTTAATCTGTTTTCTTATTTCCAGATTACGTATTATTAATAACTTATTACTTACGCGGTAGTGCTTTATACACACTGTTCGCTGAGCTGAATAAGTAATACAGTAGTAATATAAGTAGTACATCTCCATAACTCGAACACGCGCGAGGAATACAAATTTGTTCGAGTGAAGTTTCGAGTTATGGAGTAAAAGTTTATTAGACATTGTTAACTGAAGGGACGAGAAAAATTGTTCGAATTAAGAGGACATTTGAGTAAAGATGTTTGAGCTAAAGAGACTCTACTATACTACAAGGTTCTTCCAGTAGCGGACCTAAGGAAGGAGTTTCAAGATTTATGACAGAGCGTGTTTTTTTAGCTACACTCCTTATAAGGAAATAAAGACTCTCCGTCGTAAATTCTGAATCTACTCAGATCAGCCAGTCATCTTAATGAGAGATGATTGGTTTTGAAAAATCAAAACCCTAATAGGCCATTTCACAGTCGCAAAGCGTAATGGGTAATCAGGACCACTGCGCGCTAATGACGACCTACTATTGGTCCAAAGTTTTGAAAGATTTTGAAGATTTTTACGCCACCTAGCCAACAGAAAGCCGTTATGGAGGCGCGAACAGTCCTGATTACTCATGATCCATTTCGACTGTCAAATGACCTATACAGTATAGTATAACATGTTAAAATGACAGCAGTCAAAATTTTAGCGACCTTTTTTATGATTTGGTGCATCAGTAATAAAAGAGGGTGTGGCTCCGTAGTAATCTTATTAGATGGAAGTCTGAAAGATTCATCTCGCAACGCATCCCGAAAGTTAACCCTAAAACTCTATCACTAAAGTAACTAGACAAATGAAAACCAGAATGAATGAGCTGTTCCATTTCATATCCAGTAGCGTAGACAGGAAGGGCACAAAGTCTGAATTATAGCAAAATATACCCTAGAGTCACAATAAGCCTTCGATTCTAATCAAGGAAGTCTTTGATGTAAAAGCATTCAAATATACCAATCGATCGATCGTTTAAAATCTCTAGTATTACATCAGCTGATTGCGTACAGACTTGTAGAATGCAATCAAAAAAATCGGTACACACAAGCCTCTTAAAGCCAATCTCACAAGAATATAAAATAAGAAAATTAAAAATTAGATATAGCGTGGCGTTTAATATGAAAAATTTTGCCTACCTATCCATTGAGCTTGATGTATGAAAAGAATTTCATAGCATGCCTCTCTACGAACGACTGTGCAATGTTAGACTTTTTAGCTCGCATACACTATATAACTATATACAAAGAAATGATAAAAAGAAAACTGCCTAGCATTTGAAAAAAAGAAGTTTATTCCAGAATAATGCCAGATATTGAATTTTCGGATCTTTATAAAGACGAACGACAAGAAATCTAGTAGATAAAAGACAGACACAGACCTCCCCCTCTATTCTTGACACGCTGATATTAATCGCGCAATAGACTCTATCTAGGTGAAGTATTTAGAAAAGATAACTGATAGCGTGCATTCCTTTCATTTGTCCCATATAATACAGAATACCCTAATACAGAAAATTTCTGCAACAATCTGATAGATTTATCATGTTGGACGGTGAAAAAGAATGCGGCTATTATATTTTGATTTTTCCCATGATTTATCATTTACGAGATGTCACTTTCTTTGCAAACTGGAAGCTTTCTTGGAGATTATTAAGAGATTTAACTGAATTATATGCATTCACGTGTATAAAGTCTAAAAAAGGTAAAAATGCGGGCGGTGTACACTTATTAACTTTTTGGGAAGTGAAAGAAGAAATCCTACCTAGGTCACGTAACGTTATAATAGAATTCCAGCGCTTAACCAATCAGAAGCTTCGCGGATTTTCGAAAACAATACTAACTATGTTTCTTGCGATATTCACTTTTTCTTGCCTACGATGGCTTAAAGAACTCCGGACTTCATAAATGTGTGACCCTCCCCGTGCACTAGCCATGTAATGATAGTTTGGTAGTCAATGGCTGCTGAATTTCGGATTCCCTCCAGGCTGGGAATGAAACTCAGTGTTTTTGCTGCTAGTCCCTAAGGGAAGAACGGGTATGTTTCGCACGACTTTCGGCTTTCTGACCTTTAGCAGGACTAAAATAGGAGGGTAAATAGGAAAACTTTGCGAATTTTACAAACTTTATTGGAACTGATTTTTAATAATTTGACCAAGTTCGAGCAAAAAGTTGAAGTTTCCCTATTTTTCCAACCCTAACTAGAACTAAGATTCAAAATGTTCTAATCATTCCAACCCTTTCAGGGACTTCCAGGTTCCAATAGGAATACTCTTAAGGGCGGCACATACCCGCATTGTACGATATTGTTTATGCTGTTAAAACCAGGAAGGGGTTTCTATGGACAAAACTATGCCAGTTAAAAACAAAAGAGATCAGAAAATCAATACTTTCACCTTCATATTAAACAGAGCATCAAAAATTCGATTAAGTAAGGTTAAGTAAGGATGAGTTAATAGGGTATCATAAAAGAGTATTACACGACAAAGTATCAATTTTTTCGTCTAATACAATCTTAATTTACCGGATTAGTTTTAAATAAAATGCAGGCGCTTATAGACAAAATAGGAATAATCTGGGAGATTAATATCTGATTTTTAAGCCATAAAAATTAGATTGTTTGTATTGAATACCAGCTTGATAGATTGTATCCAATCCAAATCCAATCTAGCGTTTAATGGAATCAAATCAAAACTCGTCATTATGATATAGCTGACTCTCTCTAATTCGATTTTCAAGGGTTCAGGAATTCTCTACGAGAAAAAGATTCGATGTTTTACTTCGATGTATATTTATAACAAAGATTTGATTATAAGAGGTTCGAGCTAGAAAAAAAAACTCTGGTCTGTATTTATACACTACAAATGAGTGATGAAAATATTATTTTAAGTTGTAGATGAGAATCACAGAGGATTAACAGTGAAAACCGTTAAAATATTTAATTTAAAGCTGCCACACCCATAGAAAAAGTTGCAAATCGACGTAAAATTTCCCCACTTCCAAACCTTTTCTAAAGTAAGCAGATTAATATCGACTACCATTGACTTCACTAAGCACTGTAGCGGGATAGCTACGGCTCACGGCTCACGGCGCTCATTTTTATGTCCGTTTAATGGCGAGTAACGGTAAAGGTACAGCGACCGTAGTGCATCCGGCTACGGTGCGCAAGGTTGTGGGTTCAACCCCAAGCCGGGTCATACCAAAGATTCTCAAAAGGCTACTTGATGCCTCTCAGCAAATAAGAGAAGGATCAAGGGTTATTGGAGCAATCCAGGGAGAAAGAGTGGCGCCCTCCACTACTTTCGGGTAGAAAGCTATCGAAAGAGGAGCCTTCGGGTCGCCTCCGAGTGCGGTCGCAAATTTACTTACTTTTACTAGTCTAAAGGTAGAGCATTCGGCTACGGCACGCAGGATCGAAGGTTCTATCCACGGCCGGTTCGTACTCTACGTATAGACGTTTAAAGACAATTTATCTGATGGTTATTTAACGTTCATATAACGTTATATAAACATAGATCCAGCGTTGTGTAGGGTATGCTTTATTTGCCTGTATCACTTCTCACTGCGATTAATTGCAATACATTGCTTCAAAACAACCTTTCACCAAAAGCAATCAATCCGATGCTTAGATAAAATATTTGGCCACCTTCCAATAATTGATTATGAACAATCTCATCAATGAACTTTTGACCTTTTATACTTACTTATCTCTGTCCTCAAAAAACAACTCCTCAATGATTATAGATTTGGCTTTAATTGTCCCATTTAACAAGCACAGTATTACACCACGAGATTACAACATCGTGGAAAGCTCCCAAAACATTTGGGGCGGCCTGTCTATATGATTAACTTCTATTAAACTCGCATATAAGCCCATTTTAAGTGTATGTCAAAAACATGACTTTCAATTAATATATTATTAATATAAGGCACATTCCTTCATTAATTAAGACAACCAAACATTTGCTGCATCAATAACAACATAACTCTTAATTTACAAACGTATTTTGAAAAAATGGATGTATAAAGGAATACCTGTTTTAATAAAGAGGGAGCTATAAGGGTATGTATTGAGTACGATTGAGTTGGAGAACTGTGATGAAGTAATCATCATATCACATAGCTTGAAATGTAAAAGAACGCAACGGCTTTTGAAGTGCATATCATGCGGGCAAATCCGATCTCGATATATGCGGTTACAATCCGTTTCCTACTGCGCATGAAGGGCCTATTTTCACATTATTCGATCATACCTGAACATAGCAATGTATACAAAATATATCTTCCATCAAACCTTACCGCCGCCGCTATTCGACATTTTCAAATTTTTTTAGAGATGTTTTAAGCCTTATAATTTAATTTGATTGTTTTGACTGAGAACTATGTATAGGTTGTAGTGTATGTTTATCGCCTTATCGTATTAATTAAAGTAGAATCGATTTATACGGTCGATTTTTTCCAAATCCGTCCTTCGAATTTTCGTTTATTACGTCAATGAAGTAAACGTTTTTTATAAAAACATTTTTTCAAGCATTCTAATGTTCTTAACTTTTTGAGTTTTCAGTCTAAAATGTTCTTATTTTCACCTTTATATAGGTATTTTTGTTCATTTTCCTAAGAAATCGGGTGTTTTAAGACTTTGCAAAGCCTAAAAATGTTCTTAACTTGTTCTTAATATTTTAGCTATCAAAGCCTAATGTTCTTATAAAGTTTCCTTTTATAAAAAACGTGTAACTAGACTAGGTTATTCTGTTTACTAACTTTGGATCCATCACCAAGCTTTACAAATCTTATTAAAACTCATCTCAAACCCGTGCCAATTTTTAAGAAGTCTAAAAGCTAACCGTCAAAACATTGTCTAGAGACGACAAAGAAGCTGCTAAGGGAAATATAGCTTTAATCTTCCCTTGATCTGAGAAGAACCAAAAATTCACCAAATCCAATAAATTATCTGAATCCACGTTTTAGCAAATACTTCACGGACAACTATGTCGGGTTTAACTTTTACTTGCGCAAAAAGCTAACTCAGAGACTGTTCATCTAACTTTTCCAGACCATTTAAAAAGAGCGACAAGTAACTATTAAAAAGCGACAAAAAGAACGACAAATCCTAACCCTAACTATCAAAGAACGACATATCACCTTGGTCAGTGACTACCACCCCTACATATTCATTACTTTTTGTACTTTACGCTATTTAACATCTAGCGGTTTAAAAAACGATAAAATACGCATGCGTATAAGTATCTATTTGGGTGAGCTTGAAACATTAGATGAATTAACTCCTAACTATTATTGATACGAAGCTAAATTCTTGGCAAATCGGCTTCTCATCTTAATATTGCTATGAAAATTCCCAACTCTACCAGGGCAAAATCATACCCGAAAACATGGAAATTTCCAGCTCTTATTCAAAATGACGCATAATGTCATGATATGACCATTGCAATGTCTTCTACGGACCGAACAGTTTATTGGTTGAAAGTAACGTATTGACTGATTTTACGTTACTTACAACCAATCAGCTATTGGGTCCGTGATGTAATGTCAGAAGACATTGCAATGGTGCATATCATGAATACGTAAAATCTAATAAACGCATAACCAATCCTTTTTATGCAAATTCTTACACAGCACACATCGGCAAGTTAAAACATCCATAGTGTCTTTCTCGCGGCGGAAGAAATTTCGAAATGAACACGAAACTGATCATATGCAACCCCCTTTATTTGAAAAAAAATGTTTTCCGAGATAAAAATGCGCAATCAGAATCACTTTTATCACTTAAAATGCTAGATTTGTCCCGACCTTCTTTTGAAATCTACATGAAAATTAGCAATTATAAAGTGCCTGCCTATAATTGAGGGAGCTATTATGGTTTTTAATGAGTATAACATGCTATGGGTATATCATGATTTTTTATCATTCGTAGATTTATATCTATGATGTTTTTTAAACTTGTTTACTGCATTCCCTCTAGCCCGGAGTCCACTTAAAGCTTTTTTTATAGACTGGATGACGCGATTAAGTGGCCCGGTAGTATATGGTAATATGCTTTTGCTTAGGCGGACTGTAAAACAGTCCGCCAGATTTTAGTTGTTTTTGGAAGGTAAAAACAGTATGAAACAATTTTTTTGTTTGAGAATAAGGGATTGCAAATCTGTTAATTGTGTTTGTTTCTCATTTTTGATTATATATTTCAACTCCAAGTAGTTTTATTGTTATTTGGATTTTTAACATTTTCTGTCAAAATGGCGGCGACCTCGCCAAACGCTCCTAGTCTACTTCACTGGACTCAGCGTCATAAAAAAATTATCAAAAAGCAAAGTTCAGCCAAAAGTAGACTCTAGTCTACATTCCCTCCCGATGAGCTAATGCAAAGTTTGCGATAAACAGAAAATTGAGATTACTCTCTGATTATGGTTTGAATCTTCTTCACTGAATCGATCCTAGCGAGAACCTCACCAAAAGCCAGGATTTTTCATTCCGTTTCTTGGTCACTGACCTTTATATTCCCTGGACCAAGTTTTTCAATCCCGGCCAAGCAAAATCTTTGATTAGAATTCTTTGAAAGGTGGTGTCCTAATGGCGGCATTACTCAATAGCGGTGTAAATGTATCGAGAGCGCTAGATCTACTTTCCCTCGAAAACTTTTGATGATGTAGCAACGTTAGACGTTAATTTTTAACACTGCAATGTCTTCTTTACGGGTATCAATTCAAAAAAAAACTTCGATCAAAGATGGCGGATATAGCTTGTTCCAGGGATATATAAAGGCCAGTGGTTCCACTTTGATGATTTTCGAAAAATAGAAGCATTTCAAGTGTATTGACGCAAATTCGATTTTTTTGCTACTGTAGGAGCTTCGAAAGTTTAAAGTGACGTCAAAAATTGAATGTTTAGAGCCCGAAAACCTGGGCTCGAAACATTCGAAAAAGTCGCAAAGGTAAGCGAGCATAGACTGCTACTGTCATCAGCAGAGCCCAGAGTGTTGAGCTATTAATAATCGCTTGTGGTGAGTGGAGAAGCAGATCTTGCTCCTAAACAGAGTCTATAAAGTGCTCAAAGAACCGAATTTCTAAGCGTATAATAGAAATATAGAAAGGAGGCACGCCTCTCTTATGTTGACATTGTGACAAAGCAGAATTAACAAAAGAACTTTTAAAAATTGTGCTTACGCGGCACCTTCCTTTTTTTTAACAAATACTTAGACTATAGTCTAAGACAAATCACTATCTAAGAAATAACCTCAAAGCCAAAAAAAAATTTGCAAACGGGCTTCATTGCCGAAAAGAGTTTACAGCTGGTAGAGTTTGCCAGTCTTTTTCGAAACTCTCCCGCCGATTTTTTTTTTCCGTACACCACCATAACGCCATACCACAATATCTTTCCGCCTTTACTATTACTATAACGGACGATAACATCGTCTAACAAATACCGTGTAGGCAAATGACAGGATATACGTTAAATGATGTACTTTATAACTTGTAAGGTTCGACTTCTTGGTGTTTTAACTAATTTGTTAATGTTGGAAGGTAAAATTTGCTTTAGGCGTACAAACTTTCGCGAGCAGAAACTTTCGCGATTTTCGCGAATTTTGGCCCTTTTCGCGAAAGTAAATGTATTTAAAAATTTTAGGAAGGGCCGGCCATTCGCGAAAGTTTATGCTCGCGAAAAATTCTTGACAAAATAGATAATTTGTAAATCTTCAAACTTTGAATAAAATGTAACTTTTATGGCACTTTTTAGCCTGCTATAAGACTAATAAGTCAAAGGACAAATGTTTCAAACCAATCCAAGAAGTATTTGTCTCTCTAAGTCATTTTTCATGTGAAAATTCTCAATTCTACGTCTTGATTCGCGAAAGTTTATGCTCGCGAAATATATTTTTCCGTTAAATTCGCGAAAGTAAATGTCGTGAATTTCGCGATTTTTCGTCCTCGCGAAAGTTTCTGCTCGCGAAAGTTTGTACGCCTAAAGTATATGGGGTATCCGGGATATTGGATCCACTAATGGATTCATGCTCATGCTCAGGGGTTTGTATAGGTCTGCAATTCAGACTAGGTCAAGACCCGTTTACCGGAGATTTGGCTTAAAGAGCGTAATGCCCGGTGCCTTACTACTGAGTCTGACAATTACATATTCCCCATCCAACATATTCACAGAGTCCTTCTATATAGAAGAGTCCATTTCCTGCTTACAAGTAGTACTAAAAAGTGTGTTAAGAAATTTGTGACAAAGAAAAAAAGAATCAACGTTAAGATTAAAAAAGAAAGCCTAAGGTCCAGTGACATAGCAATAGTCGTTACGAGGCACCGTTTCTTCAAAAGATGAACCTGGATTAATAAAGTGCTGCTTTTACAAAAACGGGTATACAGCACCACAGACAGTCACATGCTGGAGGGCAAAAACCAAAGGGTTCGTAGAGGATTGAAATAATCCCATAAAGTTTAACTTGCAGTACTGTTCTGTAGGCTCCTTCATATAGTCAAAAAGCTGATCATATTCAGCAGGGAATGAGGTTTGAATCAACGATAAAATTCCGAAAACCTCAAAGGATTCGTAGAGAAGAAAAATAAAGTTATAAAGTTTAACTTACAATATTATTCTACAGGTAACTTCATTACCAATCCACTTTTATCAAGTTGTGTTTGACTTTAAACTCAGTCCAATATCAAGAAAACGAACAGCCTAAGGAGGTGTGTATCCTTTTTACATCACTTTCTCAACACGCTATACCATTCTAAACATTCCGTCCTTTACTATACGCTCTCTATAGACCCTTAAAAATAAGAGATTTAGCATTACTTAAACCGTTTGAACTCTATTCCAATTCAGTAATAACCAAAATGGTGCGTTTTAATGAATAAATTTAATCAATCAAAAAAAGGTATACAACACGTTAATTAAAACGATTTCTCAATCATAAAGAACTTCAATGTCCTTGGTATTAAAATCTTTACATTTCACTAACAACCCCATAGACCTCATACTAAAATCAGATTATTTGTGAGATTAGTTGGAATTAGAAGCAACCTTCCTTATAGATGTGATTTCCCAAGTTTAATACAACGCTCATTTTTCCATTAAGATTATCATCACGATTATCTAATATAAACCCTCTCTAAATTTTTTCTTCTTCATATTAGCCATAATCTATTTGACCCTGATGAAATGGGCCGATGCCTTTTAGCCATTCTTAGTTTATAAAAAAATGTCCCCTAAACTTCCTAGAGCGTTTAAGCTTTTAATTTCAAGAAAGAATCCTGATTATCTTATTAAATTCTACTAAATTTCTATCTTCATTTGATTTCTATATTGGGTTTAATCCATTTGACCTTCGAAAATGAAAGATTTTCCAAACGGGCTGTTATTAAAAACTAGCACTGTAGAGTTCATATTCTGGGCCATTTGACGGCTTCCAATTGCTTTGACGCAAAAAAAAAATTGATCAACAGAAAGTCGTTATCTTAGCGCGTTGATACTGATTACCCATGATTCCTTATGACCGTGAAATGGCTGCTATATACAGTGAACTCACTCGCTAATTTGATCTTCCCATCTTTCATTATTAGAACAAACTAGTTCTTTTATCCCCTTCGCAGTAAAATTTTCTAAAATACCCTCTATAATTTGTAAAACAAAACAACTTTCCAACTACCTATTCGGGCTAGAGGGTCAAATATGAACGATTTTGGCAATCTCCGTCATTTCGGCCAGTGCTCCAGAGAGCTACCCTGAGTATCAAAGGTTAAGTTTTCAAAGAAAATAGTAACCTCTGAAGACAAATAATAGAAATTTTATCGCGCATGTGTCAATCTAATCACTGTAGAAAAAATCAAGGATGAAGAGCAAATATTACCATATTAATGTCTAGCAGACTGTATCAGTATGCAGTTTACTATTTACGAATTCCCCAGAAACCTCCTAGTGTAGTTGAAATGAGTTTATTTCGAAAGAAATCTTTTACATGATCCCCAAATGTATAACAGTAATTACTAAACTTTTAATTATGGAAATGTCACTTTAAATTGAATCGAAATAATAGACAGACTTTATGTTATGATTCTCTATCACTGGTCGTGTTCACACTACAGACCTTCCTTAATAAAAATGTAGTTAGGAGAATCTTTTGTTGACTACAATACAGAACGTGCATTTAACAAAGAGTCGAACGCGTATTATTGTAATTTTTAATCGATCTTCCTTAATTAAGAGTCGTAAGCTCTATTGTCTTAAGGGTAGGGTAGAGGCTTCCCTTAAAACAAAAGATTTTATTAAGGAAGCATAAACAAAGAATGCGTGCAGTGAACAAAAGGTTTTATGATTTCAAAAATGAATGAACTGAGGAAAAAATTAGAAATAGTGCAAACGGTGTTGTTGATGTGTAAGATGAATGCAGTATTGAGTAAAACCATTAGAACAAATGCGGATTTCAAGTGAGTATGGTACCAATAGCAACCAATCACATGTAAATCAACTCCAATAAAAAAACAACCAATGAGAAGCCTTAAGCAAAATCAATTCCGTGTTACAATAGATCCGTGAACCTACAAGAAACTGTTAAACCAAGTGTTTCATCCATTATAAATCTCTTTGTTTAACTTTGATAGAATTAGTAAATTTCAGTGTGTGAACGCGCCCACTGAATCTTTTTACAAAGCATGATACTTTTTGTAAGTTGTGTTTCACGACGGGAATAAAAATATCGACTATGACGCTCATCCAAATCTTGGATGGTCGTCATGGTTACTTTGTCTTCGTTGATTGCGCGATGAATAGAATCTCGATTCGTCGGCCAGCTTAAAATATATATTTTTGACTGTGCTTTCACGGTACCAGAGAGCGGTAAAGGTGTATTGGTCCCCATCAAGATTACGCGCGACAACTATTATTCCCATTTTTACTAAGTCGTTATGTTATAAGGCATTTTGCGTGAGCGATTTGACCTTAGTGACGAGTTTTTGACCCCGTTTGTGGTTTGCAAATGACCTCTGAGTTATCCACCATTATAGCACGGCCTCAGCTTCCTATCTTAAACTAGAAGATAGACAGTAGTTTTGATCAAAAGTTCAGTAAAAATGATATTTTCTGAACCTAGAAATATTCAAAGGATATTATGTAACGTATCTAGTACGATTCACACACAGCATTCTTAAACGAAATAAAGAACGAATTTCTCCCATTTGGTCGCCGTGCGAGCACAAATCTTTTGTTCATTCTGCTTTGTCAGCATAGAGGCGCGCATAATTTCTCAAATGAATGAGACCATGTTCTCACGTGACGGTTCCGTTGCGCCCCGAAACAAAATGAAGCCATTCTATTGGTTAGATTCAAGTGTTACGTCACTTCTAACCAATAGAATGGCTTCATTCCGTTTCGGAGCCAAACGGAACCGTCACTTGCGAACATGGTCTGAAAGAACTCAAGAAGAAACGAAGGTGAAAAAAAAACCGAAAATTTTAGTCAGAACGTCTCAAGAAATTTTCTATTCATGACCACTTCAAAACAGACCGTTCAACCACAGCCATGTGTGCTGCTAATTAAAATCAGTATACAAGTCATTACATTCTAATGATTGGCTGAAATGATTAGCTTTCATCATAAATACTTTCACAGGTTCATTACCCATGATTTAGAGGCACTCTTAGAAAGTTTGCCGAATTTCATGAAATCAGTACAAAAACCTTTTCAATCAATAGCATCAGTTTCCACCGAGGGGGGGGGGTACTTGGGCGTTTTTGAACCTCAGAAGCACAGCCCCATCGGACGGCAAGGATAGTACCCCCGTGAGCTTTTAATGGATTATCTCAAAATTTACAGAGAATTGTATTGTTGTGAGTTTGAATTAAAACACCCCTGTCTCACAGGTTCGATGGAACTTTTTTCTCAGGATAAAAATTCCTATTGAAGTCCCAATGGGGATGGAAATTCTATTGTTCCAAGGTTAAAAATTCCAGTGGGGATGGTTTTGGAGTAAGGATCAAGTTAAAGTTAATTTCCCAGTGGGGCTCAACTTCCAGAAATTTTCGTCGAATTTTCCAGGGCTGGGTCCCAGCGGGTCTGTTATACATTAAACGAGGACAAGTGCAATTTGAATGTAAGGGTCAAGGATTGGATGGAAAAGTCGACTGATGATGAAGACGTTAAACTCTGAGCCTGATAAGTACCAGAATTTGTAAGTTTATCTTTAAAAAAATCAATGATGAAAGAGATATCCGAAGAACTTTTGAAATTAGGTCCTTACAAGAAAGCAAAGATGCATCTGCAGAATTAAAAAAATGTCGCGACATCTTTATTTCGATTTCTTTTAATTTGACGTTCTATATGAGGCAGACAAGACGGAAAGCATAAACAGCTCAGGGGGTGCTAGGATTTCGAGCTGACGTGTATGTATCGCCCGCTTTTGACCCTCGGACCCTTAGCGGAACTAAAAAGGAAGAAAAATTGGAAAATTTTGTGAATTTTGCGACCCTTTTTGGGACAAATTTGACCATATTTCTATGTTTTTAGGGGTAAAAAGTTGCAAAAAGTTGAAATTTTTCCTATTTTCCCGATCCTTAGTTGGACTGAAATTTGGTTTTCTGTTTTTTCCAAAAAAGGTACCCTTAAGGGCGGCACATACCCGTACCCTCCATTTGCCTAAGTACCCCCCCCCCCGGGTTAAACAGCAAAGGAATTATGCTGGAGATGTCGTTCGAATATCTGTTGATCATGATAATAAACAATTATGCTTAATTCCAAATAAATATCATAGAATTGGAAGAACCATTTCTTCTTTTTGAAAGCAGGTCTTGTCAGGTAACAAAACAAAGTAAGTTTGGAACAGGTTTTAATTTGAATGATATAATGATTTTTCTATCGATTCGGAGGGGCTTACATGAATAAAGGTGTCGCGAACACTGAAGCACCGTCACATTTTTGTGGATCACCGTCAACACTGCAGAAAAATTGCTAAAAGTCATTATTTTGTCACACCTACAATATCGGTCAAAATATATTCAGAATTTTGATTAATTCCTCGTCTTTAGCAATTTAAAGTTCGAGTGAGAAAGTCACTTTTGGGCTATTTGTTAAATCTAATTGAATAATTCAATTTGAGAGGGGTTTATAGACTTCAAGGCTATATTCTGAGCCCTTGGACCATTCTTGAACTTTTAAATCCTCGGACTCTAAAACTCTACCCTTCCAACCTAAGTTAAAGCGCTTCCAAATCGTTTGTGGCTATAAGATTTCGTAGGAATTTCCCTTTTTTATCAAATATTATGACTTTCATTGTATGTTGACACCTAAACACTGTCACTATTTTCTTCAAACGCCAAAACACCGACGGAAAAAGAGCTAATACCGTCACACCGTTAAACCCGTACGACCCATTTACTCTTTTTTTGTTGATTAAACAAGAAGGTCTGCATAGTTTTGCAATGATTGGAAAAGGCTGGAGACAATCCAAAAATTAACAACGTAATGTAATATCTAAATGGTATAATAAAATATTGGCATACTAGCATATGCTAAGTAGCCTAAGCAATTGACTCCAGGATGTTAAATAGCATGTATTAAATTTCAATAGATTTTTTTTATTTGTTTTGAAGTTAGGTATTAAATGGCTTAACTATTTTCGGGAGAATTTCTCAAAAGGGGATATCTTTAGATATTCTAATTTTTCTTATCAGAAGTTTGTCATCTTTGTTCAATTAAAAGTCATTGAAGAAATGTCAAATTTCAGACATTGGTCTTAAACCCAGGGGCCCAAGAGCCTCTATCAGTCTTATCATCAAGAGCAGATATTTTCATTAAAGCTCTGGAGATGGGGAAGATCTTCATCATCTGTAAGGTTTAGATTACAGAATGTTGCAAGACTGTGTCAAGGATTTTGCAGCAGGAGGCCTGGTAGCCTTGAGCCCTCGTTTTCGGGGATTGGCGGGCTCAACCAAAACATTTTCAACTTCACGCACAAGGGTAGTTGAACCTGACAGGGGATGCGGCGCATCAAAGGTTGACTATCATTTCTCTCTGATCAACTCATTGTACAAGAAATCGACTTTGTTTGTGACTCTTCATTACAGATTTGAAGCTAGTAACCCCTGGGTCAAAATGTCGCATTCATGCTCTGTCAATGTTGGTGAGTAAAACTATGAAATCTGATAAAACTGTATCTTCAAAAACGAATTCGAAGTTAATAATGTAAATCCGTGAAAAAAAAGCAGCTTATTATTGAATCATTTATCAAGATTACTCAAACTCATTAAACTCTATTACCCCTGGATTAACGATCTTTAATGAGCTAATTACAGTACATAATAAAGAGCTTAAAGTATAAGCATTTATCAAATTCTCTACGATGACGTCACTTGACGAGTGGTGTGATTTAGCTTTACTTAGTACTAGTGAATTTTTAAGAATTTCTTTCTCTAGGATATTTTTTTTATTGCATAAAGAATTTTAAAGCTTAACTGAGTTTACGTCTTTTAACGACTTTCGAAGTGTTTAAACCTTAATTTATATGGTTGATATGGTTCGACGCTCGAAATTTCAATTCATCAAAAGTTACAGTACTTTACTGACCTGAGAAACTTTGTTCTACATGCTTTTTTAATAAGAACAGACTATAGCAGAACATGAGGCTTCGACGACCAAAATCTTAAGAGCAAGTTAAGAACATTTTAAGGCTTTGCGGACTCCAAAACACCTAATTTCTTATTAGGAAAATGGACATAAATGCTCAGCAAATGGCGAAAATAAGAACACGTTAAGAATATTCGAAGGCTTCAAAAAATTTGGATGTTCTTATATAAAAAACGTGTAATTAAGTAAGGTAGGTATCAGGTATATTGAGCACTGGGTGCGTGCGAGCGATAAGCGAACCTCCTTCACACCTACAAAAGTCCAACTTCTTTCTCCTGGCGGTATGATCTGGTGGTCCTTTTGCGGGAGGTTAGGAACCCTTAGTTTTGTACTATTTGTTCGTGTTACATATACTATAAAAAAAAAAAAGAAAAAAAAAAGAAAAAAGTCCAACTGATCTCTCCCTAAGAAAAATCACTCTTAGGGCACCAAAATGTCAAAGTATCATCTCTCTAATGGTAACATAAGATCAGATTGTAATCGTTTTCTGCTGACCACGCTGAAGCTCTAAAGGGATGAGTGAAAACAAAACAATCTGACGAATATGCTATCTAAAAATCGTAAGGACCGCGCTCGTCTAAAAGGACTAGGAATGACAACAAAGTTGCGTGATTGTGTTTAAAAATAGGCAACATATCAGGAAAATTTAATTTTTGACTTTCTGGCGTTGTAGAATTTTCCGCGGGAGGACTATTTTCATCAGATGGTTAATTTTCAAGCGCCTTCAGAGGTTTACCGTGCGCGTAAGAAAATTATGACTAGCTGTTATCAGGTCATCTAATGGCCGATGTGTGATTTTTGGATCGAAAACCCAAACCCATGTAAGGCTTATATCGAATCTTACGATTTTTCAAATCTTCAATTTTCGTTCTTCCGAATTTATTAGAATTTGCAATTTGAGTATTCACAAACCAGCCAGGAACTTCTTAGAAATTTAACAAAGAAGCGTAGCAAAGAGCTTACTTCTCCTTTAACTGGAAATTTTTTTATTAAAAGTCCTCTTTATACAACTTTAAAAAAATCGTAGTATCATCAGAGCCAAAACGATGTCAGTATCAAGTTAACCCTTTATCAAAAGAATGTTGACCCCAGATCAGTTATTTTGTCAATATTTTTGAGAGGTATAGAAACTGAAAGTACACGTGCTATAAAGCTTTCATTTCATTGACCCATCAATAAAATACTTAGTCTAAAAACGCTCATTTTCTAGACATTATTAAAATAGATTTCTCCTTATACCCTTCATTCATTAATCAAAAACACATTAGTGATGTTTTTAAGGAATTTTTACTCGCGACGTTATTATTGGAGGTCTGTCAGCTTGTCAACTCTTATATAATTTATAGTCCGTCCAGTTTTATCTGGAAAAATGGTTTTTTTTTAGAAGCACTTTATATTTTCATTTCTTAAGATACATATAGACTCCCGGTTATTGGAAGCTCCAAGGGGGATTTATTTTAAATAAACCGCTTTTTGAATAACTGAAAAATAGCTTTCCCACCAGATTTTAACTCTTAATGGAATGGCCGTGTGGGATTGTGATACAGTTGCTTATGCTTGAAGAGTGTAAAAAAACCATGATTATTGAAACCTAATTTTGAAGAAGAGAAAAGTGTTTTGATCACAGAATATCCATGTTCTCACTCGACGATCTCCAAAAAAAAATTCGAATAACTGAGGGTGATTTAGCCTAGATTGGCTCCAAAGGGAATAGAAATCCCTTCAAATAACTGAAAGTTCGAATAACTTTTGCCTGAGTTTGGTAAGTAAATCCAAAGGGAACGTTATCGCACTTCGAATAGCCGAAATATTCGAAAACGTGCTGGTCTGAATAACCGGGAGCCTACTGAAGAAAAGATTTTTACTTAAAAGTCGCGTTAATATTCATCCATATGAAGCTGGAAGGTCTATTCAAACATCTCTCTTACAGCCACGTTTCTTTAGCAGTCGGTCACATGACTGTGACGTCTAGGCTAGATTCGCCTATGTATTCTCTAATCGTATATACCACAAGACCTCTGTTAGACAAGGTACCTTCTAGGAGGGACCCCAATACTTCCGCCACACTTGTATATAGCATTATTCAGATATACTCACTATGTGTCAATTTCTTGTCTCCCACCCATATTCAAAGCGACAAATTCAGGCTATAAATTCACTGCATTTCTTTAAATCAAAGGTGATGCTGATAGAATAGATAATATGCTTAAGAAATGAAAGGTTCCAGCAAAGTTTAGGATAAACCTTTCTCAAGCAATTAATAATGCAGCCTTAACCCTTTGAGTGCCAGGGTCCTTTTTTCTAAGTTTTTTTTAAAAAATCGCTAGTTCAAACTTTAAGGGCTTATATCTCCTGATCTAGAAGGAATTAGAAGCTCGTATATAGCTCGTTGGATAGCTTAGAGTCTCTTCTTTCTTTTGGGCGCCTTCGGCGGACCTGACTGAACTGATGAAAAGGTGCCCTGTGGTAAAATTTCAAATCAATTCACTAGAAGACAGAATAAAGTAAAACAGGGCCAAATTTGGAAGTTCTTGGATCACTCGTTGACCAAAAATAGTCAAAAAACGGTCAGAATCTCAAAAAAGTGAATTTTTGTCAATTTTTTGCATTTTTTTGACTTTTTTGCTTAAAATTTCGCTGGAAAGACTCACTTTTGAATTTTTTTTTGCTTGACCATAAAGGACAATCTAATTCCTACGAGTTCGACCAAAAATAACGATTTCTAACTCAAACTGGGCATTACAGGAGGGCTTCGCCCTCCTATATAGCCCATGTCGTATATATACGACATCGGCACTTAAAGGGTTAAGATTTGCGCCACATTCGACATGAATATTTTTAAGCAGTATATTTTTTAAAACCTATGGCGATGGATTTTAATTTTAAGCTGGTGTTTGTGTGAAAATCACGCATGTCAGACGTTTTGGGTGAGGAAAAAAGTAGCTTCATCAAAGTCACACTAAAGTCAAACAGCGCTACATCACAAATATTGAAGGAAAAGACAGATCGATCGATGAATTCAGAAACTTGATGAATTATACCGCTATCCTGGTCTCCGATCAAAAATTTTAGTTGGTCGGGATTAAAAAAAAATCCACCAGGGTTCATATAAAGTTCAGGCGTCACAGGATTTCGGTCAAGTGGCTAAGATATTAACGAAGTTAGTATCGATAGATAAATCACGACGACGGCCGAAGGGTAGAAGAAATTCGACGTAGTCGTGATTTATTTATCGATACAGGCCCGGCGGAAGCGGGGAGACTGGGGAGACTTCAGCCTCCACACTAGATTTTTTTCTCAAATTCCTAGTAAGTTTTATCTCATTTTGAGCCTTCAGCCTCCCCACTTTAAGGTCGTTCCGCCGGGCCTGCGATACTCTTCACCTCGCTTCTCTCGTGTAGAATTAATAAAAAAAGGGAAAACTAAAAGATACATACCGATTTTTGTTGCGTTTGATGCGATTTCTTTTTCCAAAGTTAAGAAATTATGAAGATAATTTTTGATACAATATTATACAAAAAAATTACACTACACCGAAAGATAAGGAGAGTAAGAAGAAAAGACCCGAAAAAAGAGAGTTTTTAAATTCAACTCCCACAAATTTAACCATTTTTGAAAGCGTATTTATATTGCTGTCATCGTTCAAGTTTTTTTTATAGGAACAAACTATATAAGAACATAAGGCTTCGATGGCCAAAATTTTAAGAACAAGTTAAGAACATTTTAAGGCTTTGCGGACACTTAAACACTCGATTTCTTATGAAAATAGGCAAAAATACTCACAAAATGGTAGAAAATAAGAACATGTTGAGAATATTTTTAGGTTTAAAACTCAAAAAGTTAAGAACATCTGAAAGCTTAAAAATTTTTGGATGTTCTTATAAAAAAAACGTGTATTTCATTATTTGACGAGAACAAAATCTCTAATAATCTTCAGCTAAACGCTATTGTTCTCATTAAAGTTGTGTGAAATATCTTTAACGCTTTTTAGCCTTAGATTAAATATTTTAAAGTTACATTGGTTAAAGAGTTTTTAAGCACGCAACGCTCAAGGAATGACTCTCTCTGCTAGTTGACTAGACAGAGAAGTTGAACGGGCTAAAGAAACGTTAGCATCTAGAAATTTTTTAAATATTTAAATATCTGTCAATCAAAAAAAATACGTTAATTTTTGTTTTGGCTCTAGGAAGTCGATATTTCCGTTTTAAAGATAGAATTTTAGACTTTGCAGACATGACTTTAAACCCTTCGGTAGTGCAAAAAATATTTTTAAGAATTTAATATTGCCGTTTAAAAGGTTTTCAGTCTATGAGTTAAACTTCCTTTAACATTGAATTAACAAACCTTTTTCTTTAAAAACACGGAACTTGGGAAATTCATGAAAACAAACTCATATCCAAAGCGTTTTACAATTTCTTAGCCCTCTTTTTCAGAAACACTAAAAATTTTTGCAAAATTATTTCTAAGTCGCACTTAGAGTTCTTAAAATATTTTGTTCGACTTTAAAACTCTCACTTTTGCGTTAAGCTGAAGTGAAACCAGAAATTCCAAAGTAAAAAAATACCGTCTTGACGAACTTAGACACGGAAATTTAGCACACAGTAAAAATACTTAAAAATACTAGTATAAGCTTTGTGGAGTTTTAATCTAGTTAGCGTTGCAGCCCCTTTGTAAGAGAAACTTCTTCAATGCAAAATCCAGGATGGGTAAATGGATAATACAACTCACCGTCAAAGCTCCTTACAAAATTATTTCAAGACACATAGATATAATTTTAGAAAAAAAAAGCTGTTCTAAATTAAAATGTTGCCCAACTTAAAGGTAATTAAAAAGTATGAATTTTCAAAAGTAAGTACAGTTAAATTGAAAATACAACAAGAAAAAAGCGAATAATTGGTGCCGCAAAATTCCGATTTGTAGTACCAAAACCCTTTTGTTACACTTAAATTAAGAACAAAAAAATATTCATATCATCATATATCAAATATTCTTCATAAAAACTTTATTCCAAAAGTTAATACCACTAATTTGGCCAGCGGCGGGATTTTCAGTTGCAAACATTGAGCATGTTGATAAATAATTGTATCCAGGCCCCGTGTTGTGATAGTTTTTTAAATATCCAAAAGCATCGTGAACTGCTGAATGGTAAGCGATGGGTCCGGAGTGATCGAACAAAATGCTGTGCAATAAAACGCTGTCCCCAGGACCGGTACGACCTGTTTGGAGTTGAAAAACAAGTGAAATGAATGAAAATCAAATGGTTTGTCGAGGTGATAAAGCTGTCATGGCGAATTGGCCGAATTTGGTTGTCGCCAAAATTAAGTTTTTCATGATTTTCTAAAATAACCCCCTAATAATTTCTTAAACTTTCATTTTTAGGGAAATAAATAACTAATTTAACCTGTCATTCGACAAAATAAGTTCTCACAATATTAAAAAGTTTTAAGGGCTTTTGCCACTCGTCAAAATAATTCCCTTGAAAGTTAGTTCTACCTTCTCTCATATATGATTCTCCCTCAATCCGGCTGATAATCGAAGTATCGGTTGACTTGAAATGAGCTTAGTAAAGCTCAAATCGCAGATGTAGAACGATAAACTCGGTATACATCCCTTGAAAGTATTTAAGTTATCAAAAGTCTAGTTCCGACAGAAAAAATATGCTTTGGAAAAAAAAATACATTGAAAGAAATAGTCACCTGCAGTTGGGCATAAGAGAACACCAAAGACTGGGTCGAGTGGTCCATTCAACGGATCTAACCAATCAGCTATCACTTTGCCAGCTCTTAATTGTTGCCTGGTACCCCAGTACTCGTTTGAACGTAAAACGAAAGGCTTCTCTATATTGGTGTTAAAATTGTAAAAACACAGCTGATAAAAGTTATTCTACAAATCGCATTCCTGACTGACATTATTAAAGGACATCAATCGATGTATCTGCTACCATTTGCTTACAAAGCATTTTCTAACAAAAGAAAGAACAATTTTTTTCCTTCCACGTCGCGCGAGCACAAATTTTGAGGCAAAACAAGTGACGGGTATGTAAGAGTCAAAAGGGTATCCTTTTTCATCCCTCAAAAGTCCCTCGAAGGGGTACAAATTCATAAGTTAGTCTCTCAAAGGATCCCAAAATCACTAAAATCGAAAATAGTCGAACGTGCGCAACGCACTGAGCTCAACTTCAGTGCCTTCAAACTATTCATAGATCCCCTAATTGTAGATCCCCAGATATTCACCCAAGGAACAAGTGCAAAATTTCAGCCAAATCGAACAATTTTTGAAGTCTCTTGGCTGCCCCAAATTTTTAGCCTCGTTTTGGCAAAAAAACCCGTCCCCAGGCCCCAAAAATCAAAATTTTTGAAAAATGAAAAAAACACACCCAGATATTCACCCAAGGGACAACCAAATTTCAGCCAAATCCGCCAATTTTCGAAGTCTCCAGGCTGCCCCAAAGTTTTGGGACATACACACACAGACAGACACACAGACATTCTCAGATTCTAGCTCAACTGAAGTTAGGAATTTCGCTCTCTTCTCACGATTTTCAAAAGTTTTGACCAAATTTTTGGAAAAATCTTCCACAGTTTTGACAAAAATCTCTCAAAGGGTCTCAATGTCAAAACTTTTTCTCTCAAAGGATCAATTTTTAAATTTTCTCGCAAACCTAGTTGACCCCACCCCGGGGGTAATTTGAGTTGTTTATCAACGATTCTTAGGTCAAATTGCAGTTAGTTTCCTAGGATTGAAAGTTAATGGAAACTATGGAAACTTCTAAGGAAACTACCCGGTTTTCACCAGTAGTGGTATATTTTTTAAACAATCTTTCTCTAGCTTAGATTTACAACTACTGGCCAAAACCAGGGTGTTCCTGTAGAAATCTTTATGTCTTCATGAATGCGGGCCTTTCAGTAGACCAGTTATATCAACCAATCTGGCCATTACGAAAAAATTAAGGAACACTGTGAAACAATCTTTAAAGAGTTACTCATAAGAAATATAGCTCTGTGAATCAGGCAAAGCTAGTAGTGATCATAGCCCGGCGGTACTAGGGTTGGTGACAGGGATGTGCCGCCCGACTTTCAACCTTCGGACTCTTATAGCGGAACTAAAGGGCTTAAAATAACGGACGAAAATCGGTCATTGTCCGACCCAAATTGCTCCCAGTCCGACCAAAAAATCTTAATTTTCAAGCTAAAGCAACCCTACACTTTCCTAGGCAACCCTTTGGTCCATAAGCAAAGCACCCTTGGGACACTGGATTCGAAACCTTCGGAGAAGAACGGGATTTATTTTTAAAAGCTTCAAGATCCGTGTCTCCTCCATTGAGTTTAAAGCCCGAAGGGCTAGAGTAGAATCTCTAACCTTTCTCAGGCAAGAAAAAGTGAAGCTTTAAAAAATGCGCCGTATTTTTGATGACAGATTGAATCTAGCAATTCCTTTGTTTACGATTGATATTTTTTTCGAAATTTAGCGGTAAATTTTAGTTCAATCTGTCATCTGTGTAAAAACCAGGCGAGCCACTCAAGGCCGCGCAACTTTGGTAGGATTTGTTGGCTTCAAATCCTACCATAGAGATTCGATTCTAGCCCTTCGGGCTTATACTTCTTTGGTCTCCTCTTGCAAAGGATTTTCCGTACTAGACGAGCACGGAATTTTCTCGACACCGTTCCGAGAAGTTAAAAGTGATTAGAAAATCCCGTGCGTTTGGATAAAACAAAGACTTACAAAGCGCCAAAATATGAGAAGAATTTTACCCAAGGTTTTTGTGTCAGTCAATGGCAAGTATTTGTAATGTTAACAATTAATTGTCCATCGCCTTTTCAAGACATATTTTGGAATCTACATACAATTTTGTATCGCATGTGATTGGACTGAAATTACATGCGAAACTCCTAACCCCCAAAATAAATAAAACAAATGACGACCTTTCGAATTAAAGTTAAATTCGTCAACGAACATGATTGACACAATCGGATAAAAGCATGGAAACTTGAGCAAAAAAGTGTGTTATCTACTGTAAGCTATAAGCAAAAAACCTAAACAAAAAATGTATTGTACTTCGGTCGACCAGCAGTTTCGGCCGGAAAAATTTTCTTCAATTTTTTTTTCTCGAAAATCAGGCATCCGTCACATTTTGGGTATTACCATTTTGCATCATTTTGGACTTCCAAAGTCCCGCTAAGAGTCGGAAAAATCAGAAATTCAAATTTCAGTCCCACTAAGGGTCGGAAAAATAGGAAAATTTCAACTTTTTACCCCCTGAAAGATCGAAATCTGGTCAAAATTGGTCAAATTTGTCCCGCTAAGGGTCGTAAAATTCTCAAAATTTTCCTTTGTTTTCTCCTTTTTAGTCCCGGTAAGGGTCCAAAGTTCGAAAGTCGGGCGGCATCCCCCCGTCAGCTCGCAACCCTAGTACCCCCCCCCCCCCGGGGAACGAACGGACATGGGTTAATTTATAGAACCTCCAGGTAGGTCCAAAAGTAAACGCAAAATTCAACTGCACCCATAACAATTATAAATTTCACTATCTGGGGGTTGGCCAAAAATACTCTAAATTAGTGTCTTGCCTGTTGTAGAATAATAGATATCAAATTTACATACCTTTTCTTTGGAGATAAAACTTGAGAAATGTGACAGCATCTGAGTACAACTTCTCCATACAATCATGAAATGACTCATTCTCCTCCTTCCTTTCCAGAGCAACAAGGCGTAACAACAAGTCAAAATGATCATGATGCAGTATTGTCTTTGGATTGTTGTATGTTTTCGATATCTCTCGTAAAAAATTATCAAGGTTCTTGAGATAAAGACCAAGATGATAGGTTTTGGTTGAATTGCATACATCAGTTTCCTACGAAATGAAAGAGAATAGCAATTCTAATAAAAGCCTAGACATGAGAAGAATAAATCTGGGAAATTTATTTTGGTCGTTGGGCTGTATAAAGCTCTAGTAAGTATGTCTGGGACCGCAGAAAGAGGCGACCCGAAGACTCTTCTTTCGATAGCCATCTACCCAAATGTAGGAGACGGGGATATTCTTTCTCTCTGGATTGCTTCATTTTACCCTTGCCTTGTCTTTAGTTGCTGATCACTAAGCAGAGAGGCATCAAGTACTGTTCTTGTACTAAGTACGAAGTCTTTGTATGATCCTGCGAGGGATTGAACTAAAGACAGTGCGCACCTAAAGCAAACACCAACTCTAATAAAACCCTAGATAAATAGGGAGAATAAACATGGGAAAGTCAGCGGCGTAAAAAATCTGTTATCTTTTCCTTTTGCTGTCCAATAGACCGAATTTGCAGAAAATCTAAGTTTATTGCGACAGACCCTAACAAAAAAGAAATTAATGATATTTGTCAAAGTTTTTACAAGTAATTCAAGAAGAGTGGTATAAAGTGTAGCAAAATCAAAGGTAGAAATTCTTTGTGCTTTTTTCTTAGCATTTATTCGATTTAGATGTTCAATAACCGGTGAAGAATTTTGGACAACCCAAAATTTGCTAAACCCAGAAAAGAATCTTGATTTTCTTTGAAAACTTTCAACATGTTTGTAACAAACTTTAAATAAATTTGAAACAACTGAGGTCAGTGGTTTGGTGCTACAAGTTTTCGAGGCTACAATAAATCTGAAACCAATAGGATTTTTGTGCATTTTTGACATCCAATACATAATGGGGAGAGCTTTCATTTTTATTAGATTATTGGCCCAGCGCTAAGCGTAGGCCTTTCATTTGCAATTTTCTGTCTGTCCGTTGTCCGTTTGTCACTTTTGGCAGAAACGGCGCTTAAAACCAGTACCACACATTTTAATTTTGCCGTCTGGAGATGGAAAAGCTTGCTAAAGTTGGATACTGGCTATAAAAGATATATTTTCTGATTCCGCGCTCCTTCAAAACAATTTTCAAAACAAAACAAGATGGCGGTCGAAGCGAGGAGATTCATACTTTCTTGAACATTTTCTTTGCTTTAGTGGTCAAGAGACTTTCAAACCAAAGAAATTTTGTAATTGTTTTTCTTTATAAACCTTTTTCAACATTCTGCCATATCTTATAGTCTTTGCTCAAGTTTTATGAGTAAAAGCTCTACCTTAAATCACTTTCATTTTTAATTTCTTGTTTTCAAAAAGACTTTATAAATTTTTAGGAAATAATGGCTTCTGATATAGAAATAAATAAACTGAAATGCAGCTGATGTGTAAAATTGAATAAGATTGGAACTTTTTTCTTGATGCTACAAACAGTCACTTCTGGATCTGTCGCTGTTCAGGCTGTTAGTGTTTATAACAAAACCACGGTGGTCAGTGGTGGGACGTGGTATGATTTTCAAACTCAACACATAATTATTTCAAGTAAACTGATTCTGGAATTTGGTAATGGACACTAAAATGGAGCCCATGTGTAAATTGGAACAAGATTGGAACTTTCTCCATGATGCTACGCGTGAAAATGGTTATTTCTGAATCTGTCTCGTTTGGCGATTGGTGGCTTGATTTGTCAAACTCGACACATAATTATTTCAAATAAGTTGATTATGGAATCATGTTAATGGAGACTGAAATGCAGCTCATGTGTAAATTTGAAGAAGATTGGGACTTTTTTCATGATTCTACACGTATATATTAAATAAAATGGTCATTTCTGGATCTGTCGCATTAAACGATCGGTGGCTTGATTTTTCAAACTCGACTCACATAATTATTTAAAGCATAAACTGATTCTGGAATCTGTTAATTGACACTAAAAATGCAGCTCATGGGTAAATTTGAACTAAGCAGTGAAAATGGTCATTTTCTGGATCTGTCACATTAACTGTTAACTCACATTAAATCACATGAATTTTATTAGCCTTGATATGCAGACCTATTTCATCGTCTAGTTTTTTAAAGATTATTTTTCTGGTTTACGGTCTGGTCCAACTAACATGCCTGCAGGGATATTTCTCCGACCTGAATATGCGAGTGCACCTAATTGGTTAAAGAGCGCCCACTCACTATATATTCGCGGGTTTTTAAAAATATTTTTCTATGGGCGCGCATAATTTATGGAAATTTTCCACCTAGGACATTTTTATTCCAAACCCCCCCCTGCTTAGTAAGTTTTGATATTTTTTCCAACCTCCCCCCGCTTATTCCAAACCCCCCAGCTATTAGGTACCGTGAGATTGGATAACTTGCATCAGTGGAGGCTAACATGCATAGCCCTTAAATGAAAGACCTGGCTGGTCATTAAAATACAAAATTAAATCAAAACAAAAATGGTAGAGTAGAGCTGCGAGCGGAGCTGCGTAGTTGTATTTTAATGACCAGCCAGGTCTTTCATTTGAGAGCTATGCATGTTATGTTAGCCTCCACTGATGCAAGTTACCCAATCTCACGATACCTGAGAGTATTCAACCAGGTGAACCTGCGCCTGTAGAGCCGGTTGGTAGGAGACCATTCAATAAAATTTCAAGCGTCTAACCAATGAGAAGTACAGCGGTGATTTTGGAAAAATTTTCCCTGTCTTCACTTTGATCCATGTCAACAAGGGTCATACATTTGCTGTCTTGCACGCTCGTTTTCAACACGTTACTTTTCGCTGGGCCTTCAAGCCAACGGGCTTCTTGTTTATTGTTTAGACGTCAACCTCCTAGTAAATTCGAACCTACCCTAGTAAATTTGAAGCTACCCTAGTAAATTTGAAGCTACCCTCGTAAATTCGAATCTACCCTAGTAAATTTGAAGATACTCTCGTAAATTCGAATCAATCCTCGTAAATTCGAACCTACCCTAGTAAATTCGAAGCTACCCTAGTAAATTCGAATCTACCCTCGTAAATTCGAACCTACCCTAGTAAATTTGAAGCTACCCTCATAAATTCGAACCTACCCTAGTAAATTCGAACCTACCCTAGTAAATTTGAAGCTACCCTCGTAAATTCGAACCTACCCTAGTAAATTTGAAGCTACCCTAGTAAATTCGAAACTTACTCCTCCGATCCTTTTATCCGGGGAATGGCTTCCAGGCGAAATGGGTACCCGATGTGTGCGAGCAAAAGGGTCAACTAAAATTTGTTGAAGAAAGGGCTGTATTTAGATATTTGGCTCAAACACACTCGCTGCCTGACAAACCTCCAGCCCGGGATTTAGCCTTGCAGTTGGATTCTAAAATATACCAGTTGTCCACGCAGGTTACTCGTTTCTCCTCGAAAATTCAGACCCACAAGTTGTCGACAATATGATTTCACAGTTTTACGTTGATCTTCTATATGTTGAAAGGAATGAGAGTAAGCAGCCATTTGTCTTTCAACAATCTCAAAAAGATTATAAAATTTTCGACCAGCCAAAGTAAAACACAAAGCATTTAGTTGGCTCGATGTAGATTATGAATAATGCAATTTCTCAAGCCACCTGTTTTATCATACTGTACACGTTTTGTTTTTTATAAGAACATCCAAATTTTTTGAAGAACATCCAAATGTTCTTAACTTTTTGAGTTTTAAGCTTAAAAATGTTCTTAGAATGTTCTTAATTTCACCATTTTGTGAATATTTTTGTGCAATTTCCTAAGAAATTGGGTGTTTTAGAGCCCACGATGCCTTAAAATGTTCTTAACATTTTGGCCATCGAAGCCTTATGTTCTTATATAGTTTGTTCTTATTGAAAAAACGATCTAAACATTAAATATTAAAATTAAATAAAATCGCTACAGTATTTTTTGCAACTGTGTCAAATAATTTGCATTGAATCTAATTTAATTTCTTCTACAGATGTGTTAAATTTTATTGGGAAAAGTACGAAACAACGTGAAAGTTAGTTCTATAAAAGAGAAATTTTTCCTTCAAAAATACAAAAAACTTCAATTAAACAGAAAAATGTTCTTGGGAACAATAGAATAACTTCAAAAGCATTGAAATTTTCCTTGTATGCTGATTTAAGTAACACCGAAAAGACTTCAGAACATGCAGAAGATTTTCCTTGAAAAATACACAGAAGACTTCAAGAAAATAACAGACAAAAATTTTGACGGGAAAACGGTATTTCGAACCCCTACAAACTCCCCCCGAGCTTGTAGGGGTTCGAAATACCGTTTTCCCGTCAAAATTTTTGCTGAATCCCGGAATCCCGAGAATTTAAAAAAATAATAACACCGTCACACCGGTTTGTACAGGTTCAAATATCGGTATAATGACAAAAAATAAGGCCAAATACCGTCAACGTCTGATTTTAAAATACCGTTTTCCTGTCTTTTTTTTCGTCAAATCCCGTAATACCTTACTAAAAAAGGGCCAATCCCGTCACACCGTAAAAGTACAACCCCCCCCCCAAAAAAAAAAATCGACAAATTTTACCTTTGCCTTTTTTATTAGGTATCAAACAGTATGGTAGGAATTTTTCTAAGCACCTTGAGCTGGGGCCGTTTTTGTAAACTTACAGTATATGGCCCCCAAAACGGAGACGGCCCCAAAACGGAGGTTTTCATTAAAATGAAGATTCTGACTTGTAGATTTATCAGGATTAAACGATTTTTGTTTATTTTGAAAGAATGATGGTTAGTTATACTTAAAAATGAGCATGTTTTTGCTGGTTTGAGACAGACTCAAAATAACATATTTGCGTCTAAAGGAAATATTTTAACACCAAAGTTAGATGAAAATTGCATATAACTCACTCTAGCTCCTTGGATATTGAACACCTAATGCCGTTCAGAAAATGCAAATACATCTGTGACTATAGAGGCTGGGTAAAAGATATAGCATCTTGAAGATCAACCAGTATTTTGGAGCCCTAGAATCAGCATTGACAAAACCGGAAATTCTAAATATGAGAAAATGCAAAAAATCTTGGAATTCTATTCCTATCACCTTGAGTTAATAGTTTATAACAAAAAAATTACATTATATATAAATTTTTTCGCTGAATCAGCAAAAACGGCAAATTCTGTCATTTTTTTGCAAAATATAGGAGAAAGATATCTTTAAAGCTTAATAATTTCAGTTTCAGTCAAGCTTTTTTTCTAAAATTTTCACAGCTTATTCCATACATGAATGGAACTATTTTCAAAAGAGATTTGCTTTCAAAAACTCGATTAAGACGTTGTTAAATCAAAATTGTCATTTTGAAAATTTCTAAATTTTCAGTTTGGACTTTGCAGTATCGAAAATCTTGAAATATTTCATAAAAATCATAAATTTTACATCCATCGGGTCGTAAATTTAAGGGAAAAATAAATATGTTCATAGTTTTTCCCCCTATTACCACTGGGCTTAATAATTTGATTTTAACTACACCTCCGTTTTGGGGGCCCCAAGCCTGCATTTTGACAACCAGGGGTATACTGTAAAGATTTTATCAAATAAATTTATGCCCAAAACCCTGTAAATCACATTTCAAAACTATGGTCAAAATTTTGTATTCTTATCTTAAAGATATCTCGAGAAATCGCTAAAATTTCAAACCTCCGTTTTGGGGGCCATCAGAAAAAAGCTACCTATCTTTAAGCGATTAGAAAATATTGTTGAAATTGAAAGTTTTGAAAAAGAACTTCCAGGAAATAAAGTAGAGATGTTAAAGGTTTTCATGCAGCAAAAATTTTTGTAAAATCTCTTTTCCTCTAGATTTGAGAGAAATTTCAAATTTGATCGCCGTTTTGGGGGCCACATACTGTAGATTGAATTTCTAATATGCCAGAAAGGGAACTTGCGCAGCAAAAATTGGATTGAATTTCAAAAACTCAATCTTAGATTGAGTATTTCGGCCGGTATACAGACATAAAAAAGTGCCTAGAAAAATCCCTGTAAGGATCAGTAGCGGCCTGGCTTAATTTTCTTGGTGGTGCAAACTTTGAAATTGGCGCCCCTGGTATTTTTGTCCTTGTTTGCGCCCTTCATCATTAAATGAAAATATTAAACTGTAAGAGCAGTGACTGGTTGAAAGTAACGCCCCTAATCTTAGAAATGGAAATTTTATACCTTGTAAGTCGATTTAGTCTATATTTTTGCTTTCTAAAACTGTTATCAGAAAAATTACCTGATAATCTTAAAACTTTTGCGCCGCTGGTCTTACTTTACTTTCCATTAAAGATCATGGCTGAAAGAGCCCCCAAAAATGCAGCAGTTGGGAAGAAGGGTTCGTTCTAATTTTGGTGCCTCAGGCAAAAATTTTTGGTGTAAGAAAGGTCAAACAGCTTAAAAGATCTTCTAAAACGGAGAAAGTTAGTCAGTCAGGGTTTAGAGGCCCACTGAGTGCCTACAACCTGTAATATTCATTTTAATAATAATAATAAGGCCACAAAAACCACAGCGAGAATCCACAAGTTTTGATCATTTTTGGCAATCTCTCATTTTAGGGGTGAACTAGGGGAAAGTGAGCAATAAATTTGTTCGAGTTTGCTAAATAATGTTAAATTTCTCTTCTTGCAACAAAACTTAGATGTCGAATGAAACAACAGCCGCCATCTTGGATATCCATCAAAACTGACTTTCGTTTCCGTCAAAGAAACATTTCTAGCGGTCGCAGAAGAGCACTCTCATACGCCCAATTCATAAGGGCGACACATTCTCTTTAACCCCTGGTGGATACACAACACTTCTCTTACTTCTGATTGAATATTGATAGAAGTTTTGAAAAAATTCAAGAGAAAGGATGCAAGAGGTTAAATTAAAGCGCCGCAGGCGAAAAAAATTAACATTGTACTCATAGGAGGCGCTATAAACGTGCCGAAGGGCGCCAAATTGCCTAGTTAAACATCGACAAAATTTTGGCGCCCCCTTGAAAAGCTCTTTTGGCGCCCCTCTCAGATCTTTCTGGGTGGTGCACTGCACACCCTGCACCCCCTGCCAGGCCGCCACTGGTAAGGATCTAATAATTCTATGTAATAACCTTTTCTCAGCCGCTGTGGTGTTTAGCCTGGTCTCCCATTCCCATAGCAACTGAAATATCATAACAAAATCGCTAAAAATACCGTCCACCATCCTGTCAGAAGCAATAATTCAACAATTTCGTTCTGGAGGTTTTTAACAAGCTATTATGTAATTATTGGAATGAAAAGTGGTGAATGCTGAAAGGCAATATCTTTAATTATCAGGGATTAGATCGGTTTAGATGCATTTCCAAAAAAAAGTTATAGCTGATGAATAATGAATATTCAAGGCGTGGATGTTCCATTAGAATTTTTTGCACTGTAAGGACCACAGGAAAGAAGTTTACCTTTAGAAAGTAGGAAACTTTGGGATCAAAGTTGGCAAAATATTTTCTGTCCTGTTAATCTCGTAACATATCATTCATTCTGCGCATAATACGCTCTGCTCTAAAGGGACATGACGAATGTACCGATCTGACCTCGATGTTCAGCCAAAACAATCAATGCCGGGCTGCTTTTTGATTGAAAACGAAAGTGAAAGCGACTTGGTTTTATGATCCATATTTGTGATTTGCGCTTGATTTTGTGCGATTGTTTTGCTTTAGCCAATCACCGTGCTCAAAAGCTCATTCAATATTCATTCTCCTAAAAGCTGGGAGCAGAAAACTATCAAAGCGGTGTACCAGCTTGGGCAGATTCTCTTGCGAAGCCATGGCCTTTCGCGTGAATACGTGTCATACACAGAGTATCAGAATCTGATCGGAGATTACTGCCCTGCCTATAGACCTTAATTTTGGCTGCACGTACTACTACGGTTGTTTACAAATGTTAAAGGCATGTCCTCTAAGGCATGATATGAAAGTACAATAGTCTGTTTCAATGAGATTATACGATATTGCATCTATCTTTTATCTCATCCAGGAAAAGGAGAAGCTCGCGTAATACAACCGTGCGTTTCCCTAAGAGCGAAAATTGACAAGATAACTATATTGGAGAATCAAAAGAGAATCTTTACAACTATTCTCCTCCCGTCACCATCACTCAATGGCCGCAACGTCAATCAGAGCGGCTTTATTAAAAATTCCACAAATATTTTGTTAGCTGTTTTTGGAAAGTTTATTTACGCATAAGTTAACGGAAATGAAACTGCTTTATAGGGATGATGCTAAAAGTAGATTTGAATTTTGAATTGCTATATGCGTCACGGTAGCCTCATATCGCAATTACATAATCGGAAATTTTTTCCTTTATTAAAACAGCACGCATCACGAACCTCATAGACCAAATATAGCATCGTAAATCACGTTTCAAATACAATGAATTCTCCATAACGCAATATAACGACGCAATGGTCACAATATGACCATTTGTATATGATTAAAAAATTAACCAAAGATTTTCAACACCCCCTCCCTTTCTCATTTGATCCCCCTTTCTTATTTGATCATTCCCCCTATATTTCCAGCCCCCCAGATTTTTGGGAAAAATCTTGGTACCCCCCCCCTACAAAGGCCTTATCCTCCCTTATTAAAAGGGGGTGCAAACTATGGCATTGTTAACTGAAGGGACCATAAAACTTGTTCGAGTTAAGGAAATATTCGAGTTAGAAAGTCTTGACTGTACACATAAATGGAACACCTTCCTTCTTATTTAAACATATCTTTTTCTTCAATGACAATAATTAAAAGCCTCCCCCGCCATTGAATAATAGCGTGTGTCACGAACCTCAAACTGTGAAAACTACATCCTCTATCACGATTCTCAAGCTACACACAAGCTTCGGAATTTAACAACAGCGCATCTTGAAACTCGAGCTGCAGAGGTAACAGCGTGCATCATCACAGACCTCAAGCTATACAATTAAGTCCATTTCTTTTTAAAGTTCTTGTTATTCTAGTATTGTTATAACGCATATCACTAAATTCATGATGAAACGGCATACATGTTACTTATCTTATAAGGAATCTTAACTTAACTTAACTGGCTTCGAGCCTGGAGATACTTAATTTTTCAGAGAATTTCAGCCTCAAAGTTCCTTATCGAGTTCCTTATTTACTTAGCTGCTTAGTTTGGATTTGCTAAGTATTTTCAACTAATTTCATCACATTTGTGTTTACGCTTTTGTAAATGTGTGCAAGTTTCAAGTTTTTTAACTCTCTGTCCCAAGTTTTTTTCTTATTCTCAGCCCGAGTAGTTCCTTATAAAAAAACACGTGTAATTTGTAATACCTTTGGTATTTAATACCAGCGTGCATCACGAACCTAAAGCTGCAAAGACATAATAATTAAATAATCCTCATTATTCTTAACAGCAGTGTTCATCACGAATCTTACGAAAAGGAATTTCTTCAAAAATCCTTGTTATTCGAAAAAAGCGTACATCAAGAGTTTTTTATAAAAAATGAAGTCCGTGTCGAGAGTCCTAAATATATTCTCTTCCTTAGTAGAGGATTGAAAAGTTTCAGTTGCTCAAAAGTACCACAGTTACGTGTGATACGGCATTTCGACGCTTGTCTTTATCAAGTTATACTTTAAAATTGGTCTGTTTTCAGTTTGGTTAGCGGAGTTTGAGAAACTTCCTTCATGGTTTACATTAACCTTAGTTGCCTTACTTTATATTAAGGATAAGAGAATTATCCATAATATCACGTGTGTACCTACGTAATTACGTTGGTTGTAATCTATGCTTTTTAATTATTCAATCATTTAATTATTTTGTCGCTATCAACTTTTCCTTGGCGACGACCGATATCCTGCAAGGTGAATTGCGCTCGCCAACACATCCATGGAGGTCTTTGAAGTGAGTTCTTATAGGTTATGTCACATAAAAGTTGTTTGTTTTTCTGTCAATGCTGAATTTTGTTTTTGTGGCTTTTATGTCTGTGGTTTATGCTAACCATTAATGGGTTTTGGCAAAGCCACATGTCTGCCACTAAAGAGGTACTACGGAAGTACGCAAAAAATTAGTTTCTGTCGCATTTTACGATTTGAATGTCAAAAACACATTAACCTAGACGTCTGAATAAATCAATCTGAATCTAAGTCTTTTCTACCATAAAGTATGCATTCCTGATCAGAAAAAAAAGCAGAATCCATGTCGACTCCTTATTCTTGGTTATTCCCTAGACTAAATTCTACTTCTGACTCAGTTTTGTTATATAGCGAGTAATCACGGCTAAACATGCTGTCAAAAACCCTTCAACTCTTTCAGGGCAACGAAAATCGAAAATTTTTTTTTTCGTTTTTTAGAAGTTCCAACTTCAGATGCAATTATCTCAGCTTTGGAGCAATCTAAATAGGTCATGTTTGGGTTCGTTGGAAAGCTCTTTTTATGTTTTATCTTTGTTTTACTAATATGTCAAATTTTTAAATCAGGTCCTCACAAAAAGTTACGACAGCCGAAAAGTATTGTTCCAAATGGAAGGAAATTAGCTGGGGTCGTCCTGAAAGAGTAAAGTTGACCCCGGGCTATAGGTATTACCTATAGGTATTTCCTACTCCCTTTTCTAAGGTTAGGTGCTATTTTCATATAAGGACCTTTAAGAAAGGAAGAATTCGAACTATATAAAGTCTTGGAAATCAATCTTGGAATATTTAAAGCCAGATTGACATTATGTTTCCGAGGTCTGAATCACAGTTTCAAAAACGCTGAGCTTGTAACGAAAACAACAAGCAAAGTATGAAAGAAGCGTGAATACATATAAATACATACTTCAAATTTAAAGCACGTGAAAATGATTTAGAAAAATGACAGTTCGGAGACAATTATAATTATTTTCGTCAGTAGCAAACATCCTGAATTCCTAACTATAGGTTGTCAATCATCAAATTATAAATAAACAAATCATAGAACTGTATGTGTTTCTTAAATTATATCACTTACAATCCTTTTTTTTAAGAACATCCAACATTTTTGCAGCCTTCAGATGTTCTAACTTAACTTATGTCTTAACTTAAGCCTAAAAATGTTCTTAAAATGTTCTTATTTATACTGTTTTGTGAGTATTTTTCCACATTTTCCTTAAGAAATTAGGTGTTTTGGGGTCTGTAAAGCCTTAAAAACGTTCTTAACATTTTGACTATCGAAGCCTAATGTTCTATAGTTTGCTCTTATAAAAAAACGTTTATATCAACGTGTTTTTCTTTTATCCAGATCTTTCCTGGAACAATAATCAAAATCTATCAGTAGTGGGTGTAGATAAGTTTCAACATTGTGTTGGAGAGTGTTGTTTTGATCTTTTAACCATATATAGAAAGTAATAGCTCCCCATCTTCGTTAGAAAACCTTATATACATCCACTACTGTTGTTTATTTACACACAAAAAATAAATATCAAAAAACCGTTCGGTAGTAAATTTAAATACAGCGTGTCCAGAAAATAATGCTCTTTTTTTCGGGACTCTTGTTTTAATAATATACATTATTTACTAAATTACAATTGTAACATGTTAGCAAAATTTTACGTTTTATACAATCAAAAATAATTCACAATTCATAGTTGATATTCTACATAAGTACATACAAAATAGACAGATATTTCTATATGCTGTATCTTTTAAGTAAGCTCTGCTTTGTCAGCATAAACGGTGCGCCTTTCTTCTATATCATAAAAACAATAACGTGTTTGAATAGAATGTAAGAACTATATATATGTGAAATGCCAATAATGCATAGCTGGCTTTGTAAATGTAAAAATACAAAAGCAGGTCAAAGGCCGAAAGGTCAGTTTATACTTTAGAGCTTTATAGATTGAGTTAATTAAGTCCAAAGGTGCATATAGTAATTGAACTGGTTTCTAGCAACTATAGGCGTTGCTAATAGGTGTAAAAAAATAATTTTTTTTTACAAAAATTGAACTACAATAATATGCAGCATGACGTCACAAAAAAATAAATAACAATAAATATCTAAAATTGTTGCTGATTCAGCATACAAATAACATACAAAACTAAACATCATTTATTAAAATTTCTCTTATTTCTTTAAATAATTTATAATAAAAACTGTGAGTCGAATCTA
Source organism: Clytia hemisphaerica (assembly GCF_902728285.1). Taxonomy (NCBI): domain Eukaryota; kingdom Metazoa; phylum Cnidaria; class Hydrozoa; order Leptothecata; family Clytiidae; genus Clytia; species Clytia hemisphaerica. The sequence goes on from NW_027104602.1 coordinate 688,644, forward strand.
AAACGGTTTTAATGCCTTAGAAGTTTTTCACGTCTCATTGTAGAGATATGTACATGGTTATCAAACAATTGAGCAAATTCAAAGGATTTAGAGCCAGTTCTAGCTAAAGTGCCAAGTATTTTAAGTAATTCAACCTCTTCTGCTCTGGTAATTCTACCAGCTTTTCTATCATCCATAATGGTTACAGTTTTACCATTGTCTTTGGTTCCTATTGTTATATCTAAAGCTCGTCCCTCGAGATGTAATGAGTGATCGTTATGATGTAATGATCGCTTTGGATCTTTACTGGAGATGAATGCACTGATAATGACCAAGAAGTATTTACCTTTCCAATGTCTGCTCACTTTCTTTGCCAGTCTGGTAGTTTTCACTTTAGCAAACTATAAAATAGATTATGAGAGCAATTATCAGTATATTTCCTCTATGATAAGGGGATAATTAATGAAAAATCTTGTAGAGTGACGCGTTCATTCTCAGCTGTATATTATTTTCCCGTTTTATTAAGAACGCGTAAACAGGAAAATTAAAAGTAAGGAAAATCACAAAAGGGTCTGGAATATCCAGGCTGGGATGAATGACCGAAGGATAGAATTGAAATATGCCGGGAAAAATATCTTCGGAAAGTAGGATAATATAGAAGAATTAGGGCAAGGAAAATTTAAAAAAATTAATGAGCGGGAGAGACAAAGATTAGGTATCCGAGAAGTTGTTAAATAAGAATGAATTACGAAATTTCATACCTTCGTCATATAAAAGTCTGAAACGCCTGCATTCTTGTGAATAAGTATCATTTCAGGTTCCAACTTCTCTAGTTCATCTCGTGTTGCTTCTTTCACAAATTCATCACTAGCCCCTATACTAGTTTCATCTACTTGCCGTGGGCTAGTGATTGGATGTTCTGGATCAGTATTAAAGTCTGATAAAATTTTCAAAGGTGGTCGCGATTCTATTAACAATACATTGATGGCCAGCATACAGATACAGCTCATGAGTAACGTTGATGCCATCTCGATTAGTTGGTTAGTGCTTGTTCCACTCAATAAAATATTCTAAAATTTTTTTCAATGAATCTCTTTGGACACTGCACTGTGTTTGCATCTAAGTACTCCAAAGCCAGCAATATTTATACTGATTCTCTCGTCTAAAGAGAACAACAGGGAACTACTAATATAAAATGCAACAACATACACTATACTACAAACAAAAACAATAAAGAAAATATCCATTGGATAGCATACATGAGAAAACCGGCGATATTAAAATTATATAAACAAAAAAATCATCAGCCCACGTTTTTTTCTTGATATGAATTCACCAATGCATAGCATTACAACATTCTTCTTATATACGCAATGCTTGCTACGAAAGGGGCTCTTAAAATAGGAGGCTGTACATGCAAAACGGAAAGCTTTTCCATAACAATGGATGGCTCCTGGAATCTCTATATATGGATTCAGATGTTTGATGTTCGTTTTTAAAGTAGAAACTCCTCTATTTTCGGTATCTCAATTCTGAACAATATAATAGAACATCTCAAAGATAGATAATGAATTTCCTAAATCAAATGGATAAAGAAATAGCTGTTTTTTTATTTTATACTCTATTAGGGCTATTGTTCTATTCGTTAAAAACGTTTCTTTTTTAATCCACGAGATTGATATCTCCGTACAACACGTCGTGTGGCTTGATTTTGATCTGATGGATCCTCTTGCGTCCTGCCGATTGCCAAATCAGGAAGGAATTAAGCTCTAGTCTATAATATCGATGGTTCTGCTTTAGGTTGAGCTTGGACGTGAGACTTGAAAGCGCGGTCATGCGCTGTCACAAGGACTTTGATCGTATTTTCGGCCGCGTTTTTTAAGCCCTTTGACATGAAAATTTCATAATTGGCAATGTCTCATCACGGCGGTTATTTCATAATATGGTAAATAGTCTGTTGATTATATTTTCGGGGAGGTCTTTTTTGAAGCAGTTCTGATAGAACCTAGTCTCTTCAAATAGGAATGGTCTTTTCAAAGCAAATGTGGCCGACTCAGACAACATACTTCGAACGGAAGTCATCGTCACGAGAGTTGCTGAGAATTTGCTGAGAATATAACGCTAGTTTTCTGAACAAAATATCTACAGGTTCGAGCTACCATCAAATCAAAAATGCAAAGTTATGTACGTGAGTCAATGTTTTGAAGGACCTCTTTGTATCTTATTTCTGTTCTTTTTGTTCTTAATTACTACAAATGCGCGTTGTATCATAACTCCAGGTTTAACTCTCGGGTAATTTACGTTAACCTTTTGATGGAGGTGTCTATTAGAAAGAAACTAACCTTCTGCCCTTCCGCAATATACCTCATCATATTTCTAGAGATATATACTTTCCAGCAGAAAAGAAGGCGGGTATTGCAAAGATAACGAAAGCGTGAAAGACTTCCTGAAACCTCCCCTCCACCCACATGGTGGTGGATTAGCATTAATTAGTATGTGGCTTTTGGTTAACAAAGATAAATTAAGTTTAATTAGAAAGTTTGTAATTATATCCTTTACGTTTAATCTTTCCCAAAATGGCAACGAACTTCATGGAATTAGGGGTGATTAGAAGAACTCGCAGAGACTAAGCTTCGAAACCTACTAACTATACTTGACTAGTCCTAGTATCCTTTCAATCGATAATTCGATCGTCATGACAAAGAAAACTTCATGCTTTTTAGTATGATTAGATATCAATCTACCTATTTGTATACATCAACATTGATGGAGACTTTAGCCTCCCCACTTTTGAGCAAATGAGATTTTTTTCTCGAATTCCTAGCAAATTTTATCTCATTTTGAACCTTCAGCCTCCCTACTTTAACGGTTGTTTCGCCGGGCCTACTTACTGAAAATCCTCACATCCAAGCAAATTATTTCGACGATTAGCCCCCGATTAGCGTTCTTAGCAATCAAGGAATTAAAAGTTTGTAACGAATAGATGGATAATTACATAACCTCAGCCTAAAGTTACAAAACTTTATCTTGCAACCATTAGAAGAAGGAATAAATAGCCGAAAAGGCTTGTTAAGACAATAAATAGCCGAAAAAGGCTTACCAAGACACTTTAAATCATTCTTATTCTGTTTGCAGTATGGGATTGTTAATATTCACTTGATAGATTGAAACCCATCAAATGTTTGCTTTCGTTATGCTATGACAACCGTGAAACTGAACAAAATTTTGAATTAACCAGAGCTCCTCCTTCGTTGTCAGCTCTCATTCAGATGCTTAGGTATTTAGAAGGTTTAGAAATTTTTAACATAGCGTACTCACGAGTGCATCTTTTATACACCAACATCACGTAAACAACAAACAAAATTCCATCGTATTTTGACACATTCCTAAATCCAGCGCATGTTGCATAGAGGAAGTGCACCCAGCTAAGACGCGCAAGGTCGTTGGTTCAATCCCTGACCGGGTCATAATTGACTTCCCAAAAAATGGTACTTGGTGCCTCTCTGCTTGATGCTCGGCAATTAAGGGAAGGATCAAGGGTAAGTGGAGCAATCCAGAGAAAAAAAATGCCTTGCCTTCCTGTAGACAGCTATTGAAAGAGGAGCCTTCGGGTCTTAAATTCAGCATCATCGGAAAATCAAAAAACTTTCAACAGAAAAACCGTTTCACTTTGTCAAGTCATTGAACTTGAAGTAAAGTTTGAGAGAACTAACGCAACTTCAAGCCACATAAAAACCATTAAAACAAAACGGAGTGAGAACATGAAAGCATTTTTGTGATGAAATACGGAAAGGTCAATTAGACCAAAGGATTCTTGGCACGATGCTTGTTACTTCAAGGTATACAATCAGTAAAAAGGACTCTGAAACTCAAAATTAATCTTAAAAGCTGGCGGCGGCGTTTAATTGGACCTACCACAACGACCAAGTTCTTATTTATGTATCAAATTAAAAAACAACTTTTGGAAAAGTAATGATGTTTCTACATTTGTATATCTGATGACGGAAAAAAATACCTAATAGGCTTTAGCTAGCTTGGATACCTCGCATACTAGGCATGTTTGTTGTGTTATTAAGCCGCTGCATGTGTGAGGGATATGGCGCTTCTAATTAGAGTTCATTAAAAAACACTGGAAAAAAAATTTGGAAAGTCAATTTCCGATTTTCAAATCTCAATTTAATACCTTGTTTTTTGTCTGAGAATTATTTCTCTCCTGATGCCATTTTTAGACGCTTTAAGACAAAGCCGTGTGAAAAATCGAGATATGTATTTCATTTTTTTAAGCATACTTCATGCTGACAAGGAAAAGGAACTAAAATGCAACCATTTCAAATATAGACTTTTGTTTTTTCCTTTAGTGTATAATTTTAGACAAAATTTTAAGCTATATTTAGCAGAAAATATAAACAACTATTATACCCAATGAAAAGGTATTATTTCATATGACTCGTGATAATAATTTTCTGGCACTGATTTCTTTAGCGTGATGGTGTGGGTGGACTTAATCCGAGCTCTTTCACATTTTGCAAATGACCAATGCTATGATGGCATATAATGCTTGACATTGATCAGTACAGTAAGACAAAAAGGCAGTTATTCTAGGAAAAGTCCAAACTGGAAGAAGTTTTTATCTCGCCGTGGGAGAAACGTAGATTAAGAGAAACATTTGTACACGTTTTTTATAAGAACAAACTATATAAGAACATAAGACTTTGATGACCAAAATGTTAAGAACAAGTTAAGAACATTTTAAAGCTTTGTGGACTCTGAAACACCCTATTTCTAAGGAAATTGGACAAAAATACTCAGAAAATGATGAAGATAAGAACCTGTTAAGAACATTTTTAGGCTTAAAACTCCCAAGGCTTCGAAAATTTTGGATGTTCTTATAAAAAAAAACGCATATATTGAGTCGAAAAACATTTAACTGTAGAGATGATAAAAGCTATAATTTGAATATAATTGCATTTAAAAGGTTCAATATTTTTCTCACAATTTAAATTATTTGACAACGGGCATCATAAAAGCTATAATTTGAATATATTGCATGCAAAAGGTTCAATATCATTCTCACAATACAAGTGTTTAACAATCCAATACCACGGAGCAACATTATTATTTTCCACATCCCCCACTCTTGTGGTTATCCTTCCGAAAATCGAACTGAAAAACAGTCCACATACACCTACTCGATTGAATCTAAAACAACAAAATCTAGAACAGGATATCCGAAGTCCCAAACTAATATATTGAATATGGCTATCTTAATGCAGCGATTTTCTCACAGTAAATCACAATCAATATATTTTAATGCAGATAAGAAAAAATAAGGAAAGCGATAAAGTCTGGAAAAAGTTATAAAAATATCCGTTGATTTTACATTACAGTAGACAGGTGTGCCTACACCCCCAGTAATTCTTCAAATTTATTTTCAATCATTTGACTAAATATTACCTTCACAGGAACTTGACGTAATCTGAGGATAATAATATTCATGATATGCACCATTGCAATGTCTTCTGTCATTACAAAACGGACCCAATAGCTGATTGGTTGTAAGTGACGTAAATCAGCCAATACGTCACTTTCAACCAATCAGCTGTTGGGTCATCGGAAGACATTGCAATGGTGCATATCATGAATATCAAATGCTTTGGATTCCAGTTGCAAAAACCCTAGTATTAATAGTTGGAATCCTGAAGTTCTGCTCATCCTCCAAGGATGGAATTTTCTTTCAGAAATGGAAGCAAAAGATCTGTGAATCAGACTTATGACGCAAAGAAATTAGATACTCCAAACTAAAAGATATCTTGACAATGGAAACCCACAAGGCACAGAGAGTTCCCTTTATGGAGCTCAAAGTTATTAGATAAATGGACTTTCTTAACCAATCACCTAAAATCAACTTTGGTGTTCCAACAGATAAAACATGTTTATGTTTGTTTACCAATAGTGAAACAGCAAAAACGACATCTTGCACATCCATTATGTCTACTTGGCATTTTTTTAATATAAATATAGATGCCATATGCTAAGAGAATGTTGCCATTTTATAGTCCCACGCAAGTAGCGGAAACCGTATGTTGTTAATTAGTATAATCACCACAGGCTATTACGCATACTAAAGCGTGTTTTAATTCTTTATCTGATGAAGTTAGCAAGCTGTGGTGGTCAGTCAGGCTCTCATCTAGCTGAATATTAAAATCGTGTTCTATTTTTTTAACTTTTCGAATTTAATTTGTTTGTTTTATGGTAACCCATACCAACGTTATTTTAATTGGTCTTAAACATGAATTTTTAATGATATGGGAAGTCTTCTTTCATCAAAATTCAATAAAAAAAGCCCGCTTTGCCAATATATTTGACATCACCGAAAACCCCTAATTGCGTATTTCTTCGAGGAATTCAATTTACGAAAATTATGTATCACTTTTGTTTAAAACCCACCGAAACAGAAAGGAACTCCTGCCTACCCGAACCTAATACGTGATTAAAAATATGGAAGCCAACAATGCAATGCGGGTGATACGTGCACCATAAAACATGAAACGCAAATTACAATATTGTGATTAATCATTGATCGTATCAATACAGAATAGACTTCCTTCGATTGAATTACCGTCGTTTTGCATATAATTATCTTCCCCGCACTAAAATTAATAATCTGGAGTGGAATATTATCAAAAAAGAATTCGATTTTCGTCTTCTTCATTTTCCGATTTTTTTTGAGTTTTATCTTTATGACAATATCCCACTCCATTTTGTCTTTTCAACGAGCACAAAATCGCTACTTAATTCAAATTCTATCAAAAGTTATTGAGGTTTGAAAAAACGCTGCCAGCTAATTTGAAATAGTAGACTTTAGGATAGGATTTCGGGAAAGACAGACCATGAACAGACCACCAACACAGTTATTTGCAAAACATGTTAAGTTTCAACCTGGCATAAGTAAAAAAGGGAGTGGTAGTTATTTTTGGTTGCATGTTCATTCAATTTCCCGCATAATAAACCGGAAAAGTTATTTTAGTCTGTAAACAATGACCGCAATAGTCCAAATAGAGGTCGTTTATGAATAAATTGAATGGTAATAAAATCATGTGCTAATTACTGAAACTATTAATATGGCAACAGTGTGCTCCATACTTTAGAGCTGTTTGTTTGTTAAAGAAAGTAAGGTGTGGCTATATGGCCACCCATTGCGGTAATTATCTTATTGCTACTTAAGGAGACACACCGGTGCTTTTTTTTATATATACAGCACTCAATTGAAAACAACAATCTTTTCATTCTTGAAGAAATTTGATTTGTCATCGATTGTGTGACACACACAGAGTTAAGCATATCCTTTTCTTTTTCTTTTTTTTTTAAATTGCACATGAAGATTGAAGAATGAGTGAAGCAATTCAAAAAAAGAAGATAATATTGCGTTCATAGAGACTACATGGATAAACCTTTTTGTAGCTGTTTACGTTCTTGTTTCTAAAAAAATGCAATTCATTAATGGTTGCTAGAAAAGCACTTCGCCCTTCCTTTTTGGCACGGAAGCCATACAAATATGTGGTAGGAGTTTTGTTTTTGACAGGTCAACAATAATAACTCACGGTGGTGGTAGACTGGAGCTGTTAGTAATACGTGTAATACAGTAAGAGAAGAGAACAGGGAGAGAAGCAGACCCTCCGATATAATCGGACCAGGCCCTATCCCGGGATAGTTTCTTACCCCTAGATAGGGAAATCACAGCGCTTACCAGACATTGTACTCTGTGCTCGCGACACATCAGAGCCGTGTTGTATCGATGATGATACTCGGACAGTACGGGAGAACCTTGCGTTCTCGCAGGTACTGAACATATGAGTACCATCACCACACCACATTCAATGTCCAGCATATCTCCCCATACTCTTGATTGATTAATACAGTAATGTGAGAATTAAATGATAATAAGATGAGTATACGGGCTAATAGCAGTTTTCCTGAATTACCTTATCGGCCCTTTTCACGTCGGTCCTAATATAACGCCGGCCCTTATTCCCCCAGAGGCCAATTTTAGCCTTAAGCCAATTCGGGCCGTTAATAACGCCAAAATTTGTAAAAATGGCTACTTATGCTTCAAATTAGTAAATGATGTTTAAAATTTACATTAAAATGTCATGCTTCGGTAGTAAAATGTTGAAAATTCCATTCGAAATCACTGATTTTCGTGAGGTCTTAAGCCTGCTGTCCACTAGTGCTATTTTTAGTTATCGCGAAATGTTATCGCGAAACCTTATCGCATGTCTGAAGTTATTTTTAGATTTTACATGTCCACTATAAAACAGTGTAATCGCGATATAAAAATTATTTCCTCAAAACTTCAAGATGAGAGAGGAGGAAGGGCTACAGTTGGCGCTTCTTTCTTGCTTGCTTTTAAAACATAGGCAACGGAAGTCAGCAAAAGTGAAGAAGAAACGTAAAGTCTGGGTAAAGGAAATCTTTACAATATCGGCATAAAGTAAAATAAATCGTCTGATAAAAACCAGGGAAATCAGTGGATTATATTCTTACCTTCTTCCATTCCAAGATATTTTTCGATTTCACTCCAACATTTCTGCTTCAATGGTTTATTTTTGTGGTCGGGACGCGACTTGTCATACAAACATTTGTAATTTCTGACGGCTTCAGATAGTTTTTCATCTTCTTCTAAATTATTTTTCCCTCTTGGCATGTTGACTCAAAATACAATCACACAAGACCACACACCAAAAGTCAAAAATTCTCTCATGATATGAAGATGTTCTTATCGCAAAATGAATTTCTCTAGTTTTTTCTTCCCTCGCGTGTAATTTGATCTTATGTAAACATTGAAATAAAAGAAATGCAGGTGGTTCTATTGTTAAAAACTATCGCGAAACGTTTGTTTCGCGATTGGATAAAAATCTTGAGTGAAAACTTTTTCACTCCCTATCGCAAAATAAAATAACGCGATACACAGGTTTATTTCGCGATAGACAGTGTTATTTATAGCTCATCGTTTTGCGATAGCTAAAAATAGCCTAGTGGACAGCAGGCTTATAATTTTTAACTTCGAATCATACCTAAAATCCTTTAAATTGAGAAATAATGATCGAAAATTAACGCCACTTTTAGGTAAAAATTGCAAAATCTTGGCCATTTTTTCGCCAGCCCTTATTACGCCACGTGCCCAAAAATAACGCCAATAAGGGCCGGCGTAAAAAGGGCCGATAAGGTAGTTGTTTAGCATGCTACACTACGGTGATGGAAAAAAAAACACATAAGAAAATCAGTCAAGCAGGACAGTTTCAAAAAGCTCTGACAAAACAGAAATAAGAAAGTGATCAAAAAATTCTTCAAAAATGAAAACACAAAGTCCAATCTAGAAAAAACTATTCTACTACCTAACCACAATGGTGGATCTGCGAAGGGAGTTCAAAATCGGAGAATCTTTAAAAAAGGAGTGTTGTTAACATAAGACAGCTCTACGTCATAAATTTTGAGCCCCTCTTAGATCCGCAACTAAACCAGAAACCCACGCCATTTGATCAAGGCTTATTTAAACCCAACCAATAAAACAAAGCCATCAAATACACCAGAAATAAAAAAAAAACAGACAATGTCATTGACATCAAATATACGAATGACATTTTGTCATTACTTACTACGCACCATAAAGAAAACTACGAAAGAAAGAAAAAAATCGAACAAAGGGGAAGTGAGTGAAAAAAAATCGGAGTGTTGAATCACTTAGGCCCATACCCACGTAAGAGATAAGGTGAATCGACATTCAATTGCGATAAACGTCAACTGCATGATGTAATTTTGATGAATATATACAAAGTCTTGTTCTTTTAAAATCATCTTTGAAGATTTCCCTTACAACTGGTAATTATAAGTTTGATGCGCCACAAAACCCACGCTCCGCCAATAACCATAATTTGAAAAAATCGTGACAATATGCTCGTGGTAGGTATATTCAGTCTTCTTAAGTATTCAACGAGGATTGAATCAAGAAGGTTTAGTCCAATTAAAATCAACTAAAAACACGATATTGTGTGTCTGTAGGAGGGAAAGGCAGCTCATGATAGCTCACTGATATACCTGGCATTTAGACGACAACACATGTCGACGGAGGATAGGAATTCAAAACTAGCGACTGAGGATAGGAATTCAAGTTTTGAAACAAACTTTTTAACCCACGAGAGCTGTTTTCATTCGGGTCCCGGGGTTTCTTTTTAACAAACTGGTCATTTGATTGGTTTTATTGATTCGGCACATTAGAAAGCGATTAACTTAACGAAAATGAAGACAGTTAAAAAGAAACCCCGGGACCTGAATGAAAAAAAATCTCTAATATAATTTAACCCTAGTCACCCTTTGGAGTGATCGTTACATTTTAGAGAAGAGAATTAATTTTTTTTAATTATTGGTAGTAAGCAGGTTCAGACGAGGTTACATTTATTTGAGCCACACATGCTTTAAAGCTCCAAACACACGAGAGAGTTTTCACCAGTCTTTTTCTTATTATTCTGTTGTTTGTTTTTCAACATTTATGAAAGCGCTTGACTGAAAGACCATTAAAACCAATGAATATTTGGTGTATAATTTGGAAGTTCGTCTCTCATCTAATTAATGTTTCCTTGCTTTGACACGCGATATTTTTTTTTCATATAATGAGTAAGTTCTGGCAAACGGCCATTAAAAATGAAATTAATCGAGAAAGAACGTGGCTGGCTTAAAGCACCATTTAAGATAAGGAAGCGGATTAACTCACATTTTAATGTGTATTATTTTTAACTTATTTGGAAACGAGATTAAGTGATAAAGTCAACGATCTTCATTTATTAGGCCAGATCAAAAAGACGAAGCCGACGCTGATGAGTAATGCATTAAAAAAATCCGAAAATAACTTTGTGTTGGATTTTAAGGCATGAACGAAGGAAATCTTTAAATTGAAAACAAAAAAGGCTTGTTTTAAAAATTGGGACATTCCATTTTATCTCCATACAGGGGGTGGACGAACATTTCCAGGGGGTAACCTAAGAAGAATTTCCAGGGGGTCTAAAGGAGTGCTTTTTTCATTTTCCAGGGGGTAAATAGTTATTCTAAAGTTGCAGGAGATAAAAGACAGGTTTTAGTTCGTCAACCGTCACTTTAAAGTATAAAAATAAATTTTTCCGGGGTTTTTTTTTTACAAATTTTTCCATTTTCCAAGAATTTTATTTTGACTTAAAAAGGTTCGTCCACCCCACTGCATGGATTTTTAATGGAACAGCCAATGGGAGAGGTTTGTACGTTTTTCTGTATTAGGAATGAGTTTGGATAACATCAGTTAACTTTTGAACTTGAGGACAAAGAAGATTGCACAAACCTACAGCAATGCCATCAACAATCAATGGCTTAAAATATGAGTTGACAAAAATCAAACAAATAACTGTATAATCGATAAAAAACATAATAATTCAGACGTACCCGCAAAATACTTCGAGCAATTCATCCAGTCTGTTATCATATGAGCGCCTCTTGTTCTCCTCTTTTCCATTGCATAATACAACACTCATCTGTTTCAACCATACCAAATGTGCCTTTCAGAATTTCTAAAACGTAAGAATCGGTGCTTAAATACATAAACAGTAGCCTAGTCAAAAAATTAAACTTATAGTCATTAATATAAGGAGTTATCGAGAATCATAGAGCCAAAAATTAGGCATCTAAGACGATCAGCATATTCAGGTGGCAGCTGAATACACGTTTTTTTGTTTATAAGAACAAACTATATAAAAAGAACATAAGGCTTCGATGGCCAAAACGTTAAGAACAAATTAAGAACATTTTAAGGCTTTGGGGACTCTAAAACACCGATTTCTTAGAGAAACGCACAAAATTACCCACAAAATGGCGAAAATAAGTACATGTTAAGAACATTTTTAGACTTAAAACTCAAAAAGTTAAGAACATTCGAAGGCTTCAAAAATTTTGGATGTTCTTAAAAAAAAGTGTAGCAAGGACCCTGGATGATAACAAGCTTCAGTGCACTTGGCGGAGTGACTGAAGGTTTGTACCTATGGCTAAAGTACTGTGAAAGTGGTAGTAAAAAAACAAAACGCTGAATTAAAAAAAGCAAATATAAATAGTTTATACCGTTCACATATTTTTCTGCAATCATTTTCTGAGTGGACTACAAGTCTTCTATCTCCAAACACCAATCTCTCAGAGACCATTATTTATACATTGAAACTTAACTGCAAAGTGTTTTGCTTATGGTCAATGACAGCAAAGTGTTGTTCTTGTTTTTTTTTCTAGTTTTTTTTTACCAATTGACTTTTTGGTCTAAAAGGGAAAAGAGGACGATTTTCATCGCTTTAACCTGAGAAAAACATTTCAAAACAATACGGTTGACCTATGGGAAGAGGGTGAAGAGATATTTGACCTATCGAGACATGAAAATGAAGATGATGGTTCAATCGAAACTTCGTATCCGATATTGTTCGAGTTGACCTCTATCTAGAAACTTTTCGAAAAAGCCTCCTGAATGACCTGACCTAGAGTGACCTGGCATTTCTTGATTCTTTACAAAGTACAAGCCGAAACGTGACCTTTGAATTTATTTCTCAAAACATTGGTTATCCTTTTACATAAGAGAAGGAAAAGAAGACTCTACAATGTTCGATTGACAGCCAGATGCCGACATTACCTCTATTTCCATACGTGAATAAAAGTATATAACATTACCAAAATAGATTTAACATTGGGGTAAATACGCTCTAGACTCAATAAATTTCCGGCTAAGCGCTTCTTTTAATCTTAGCTGCTCTGAAAACAGAGTAGAGTTAAATATATTGAGAGTCTGGGAAAATTTATGCCGGGTCTCGTTTAGGCAGTCACCGGTTTTAAGGTAGTAATGCTAAGTCGTAAAGGTTTTGAATGGTAAATAACAAACAATTATGAATATAATATATCGGGATGAAAGATTCTTTATGTATGTCACATGTGAGGCAGTATAGAATGACAATAACCTAATTGCAACTTGCCGGTTTCATGAAGTTCCAAATTTAGAAAGTATTTTGGAAACTGAGGAAAACGATTATTTTTAATCTCTCAGATGTTATAAATACATTCTTTATGTAATAGACGCTGTTTTGATGTTGGGTCCGGTTGACTTCACTATAGATTTTACTCCTTTAGCTTAGATTGAGTAGGTGTCTAAACAGGGGGTCAGTCTGGGTAGAAAAATTTCTCCCCCACTTTAAGGTTTTTGTATTGCATGGGATTAGTATCATTGTGTGGGATGGATTCATTCAATAGGAATAAAATGTGCCTCAGGCAGTGTTAAGCAGTAAACAAGAAATGTAAGAATGAATGTAAGAAAATGATATCTGTTGTGTGCGAAATAACAAGAATCCCCTCTCAAGATGTCTAATTAGTAGTATGGAGATCTGAAGGGAACCAATGGGCTTTTCCATTTAAAATCCATACAGGGGACAACCTTTTCAAGCAAAGAAATAATTCTTGAAAATGTGAACGCTGGACGAACTAAAACCAGTCTTTTACCCCCCCCCTGGAAGTTTTAGAATAAATTTTTGCCCCCTGGAAAAATAGAAAATCTTTCCTTAAACCTCCTGAAAATTCTTCTTTGGATTACCCCCTGGAAAATTTCGTCCACCCCCTGTATGAATATAAAATGGAATGGCCCAGTTTTTGCGAGAACTAATTTTGGTGAATTTTGATTCGCCTATATGTAAATTAGTTCTCGCCAAAAATGAAATACTGGACTACTACCCGCTTCAAATTCAAAAAACAAGTTGATTGTGTTAAATTCAAATCTTTTTACGATATTTTCCTTGTACAAAAACTCTTGGTACATTTTTTTCTTCTTTCACATTGACAGTCCTTTTGAATACATAAGTGTTTTGCTCGATTTCAAATCCATTCGATTCGAATAATTCTTTCGTTTCGTCTATAAAAACAGAACATTAAAATTCATTGATTGTACAATGTTTTTATACAAGGGAAATTAGTGGGTAGAATTGTCAATAAAAACACCCCATTCTCACAGACCCACTTGGACCCTTTCCAACTGGAAAAATTGGTCAAAATATCGTCCCCGGTGGAAAACTATCCTCCAATGTTTGTCTCTACTGAAAATAGCCAAAAAAGCAACCCTCACTGCAAAATATTATGCTATTTTCCATCCCCACTGAATTTTCCGACTTGAAAACAAAAGAATTGAAATCCCCAGCCATAAAAAATATGGGAATGTTAATCCCCATCGAGTTTCAGCCGTTTTTTTTTTAATCCCCACTGGCTGAAAAAATCCTATCGGGTCTGTGAGAAGGGGGTGTAAAAAATATAAT